>NW_016814436.1:5206278-5225680 GCF_001698545.2 Rhinopithecus bieti
GTCTCGATCTCCTGACCTCGTGATCCACCCGTCTCGGCCTCCCAAAGTGCTGGGATTACAGGCTTGAGCCACCGCGCCCGGCCTCAGGTATTTCTTTATAGCAGTGTGAGAACAGACTAATACACCTTAAAATAGGGATTTACTTTATTATTCTATTTTATGTTTTTGAGATAGGGTCTCGATCTGTCACCCAGGCTGGAGTGCCGTGGCATGATCTCAGCTTACTGCAACCTCTGCCTCCTGGGTTGAGGCGATTCTCATGCCTCAGCCACCCAAGTAGCTGGAATTACAGGCGTGTGCCACCCTGCTCAGCTAATTTTTGTATTTTTAGTAGAGATGGGGTTTCTCCATGTTGGCCAGGCTGGTATTGCCTGGACTCAAGCAATCTGCCCACCTTGGCCTCCCCAGAGTGCTAGGATTACAGGCGTGACCCACCTAGCCTGGTCAGCTTTTTTTTTTTTTTTTTTTTTAATAAATCCAGTTAATGCTGGGTGCCATGACTTGCACATTTAATCCCAGTGCTTTGGGAGGCCAAGGTGGGAAGATTTTGAGGCCAGGAGTTTGAGACCAGCCTGGGAAACATCTCCTCTCTACCAAGAAACAAAAACAAAACCAAAACAACAACAACAACAAAAACAGCCAGGTGTGGTGGTGCACATGTGCAGTCCCAGCTCCTTGGGAGGCTGAGGCAGGAGGACTGCTTGAGCCCAGGAGTTCAAGGCTGCAGCGAACTATGATTGCACCACTGCACTCCAGCCTGGGTGACAGAGCAAGATCCTATCTCTATTTAAGAAAAATGCACCGGCCGGGCGCGGTGGCTCAAGCCTGTAATCCCAGCACTTTGGGAGGCCGAGACGGGCAGATCACGAAGTCAGGAGATCGAGACCATCCTGGCTAACATGGTGAAACCCCGTCTCTACTAAAAAAAATACAAAAAACTAGCCGGGCGAGGTGGCGGGCGCCTGTAGTCCCAGCTACTCGGGAGGCTGAGGCAGGAGAATGGCGTAAACCCGGGAGGCAGAGCTTGCAGTGAGCTGAGATCCGGCCACTGCACTCCAGCCTGGGCGACAGAGCGAGACTCTCTCACAAAAAAAAAAGAAAAGAAAAATGCACCTAAGAAATCACCTTAGTGCTTGGTAAGCTATTAAGGTTTTGTTTTTTTTTTTCTAAGTGTATTAATTACATAGCCAATATAATATGGTGGCTAAGATCTTTGAGGTGATTCCAAGCAAGAAGAAAGGAGTTGTTGTTAAGCTATAGCTCAGAGTCTCAGAACGAACTATTCTATTGTTGCTGTCCTTTGCTTAACTGTGGGATAAATATAATTTTCTCAACATTCAACACGTGTGTCCTTAATCATTCTCTACGACACTGGTTCCATGTTGCCAAGAGAACCCAGAACGGCCGCAAACACCTACTGGATTGTTACTGGCCTTTCCTGAGAGGATGACCCGGGCTTTGACCTTGTTCATGTTGAAGTTCTTCAAGTAGGCCTCGTAGATTCTCTTGGCCAGAGATTTGAGATCTGCGGTTTCAGAATCTCCTGTGTCAGGTTCGCAGGTAAGAATTTCTGCTTTCAGTTTTGCTTTTTCAGATCTTGGCATTCGTCCAAAACGAATCGCTAGAGTTTGGAGGGGGAAACAGGCATGAGCAGTGAGGTCATGACTGCGCAGGCAGGGCTGGACGAGGGGCTCCCCCAGGACTTAAACCAGGAATGAAAATTCACAGGCAGTTCAGACCCATCCTTGATTACTATTCGGCTTTCTACTATGGAGAGATGAGAAACTCAAACTCCATACACTGTAGACTTTTGTTTTTTTTTTTGAGACGGAGTCTCGCTCTGTTGCCCAGGCTGGAGGGCGATGGCTGGGTCTCAGCTTCCTGCAAGCTCCGCCTCCCGGGTTTAAGCCATTCTCCTGCCTCAGCCTCCTGAGTAGCTGGGACTACAGGCGCCTGCCACCTCGCCTGGCTAGTTTTTTGTATTTTTTAGTAGAGACGGGGTTTCAGCGTGTTAGCCAGAATGGTCTTGATCTCCTGACCTCGTGCTCTGCCCGTCTCGGCCTCCCAAAGTGCTGGGATTACAGGCCTGAGCCACCGCGCCTGGCCCACTGTAGACTTTTAAACAGGTGCAGGCTGAAGGTGACACCATTGTTCGTCTCATTAGTAGGGTGCACACCACCATCAGGTGCATCATCAACCTTTGAGTGAAGGAGGTGAACGGGGCTTCAGGGTGAGTTTATGTAATAACTGCTTCTTTTTCCAGAAGGTAGACATGCAAGTCTTACAAACGACTTACTTTCGTTACACTCACATCACAATTAGCATGTTCTAAAACTATTACATGATTGGCTAGAAGGAAATTCATAATGTGGCGAGATGTTTGAGGTGGCACACCCTTCCTATGGACGAGGCGAACATTCTGTCATTTTGGTGCCTTCCACTTGGTTTTTCAATTCTGTATCAAAGTCTTACCATTTGAAGTTTCTAACAGCAAGTCCAATGTGCCATCGAATCTCAGCTATTTGAGACTTTTCTTTTCTTTTCTTTTTTTCTTTTTTTTTTGAGACAGAGTCTTACTCTGTTGCCCAGACTGGAGTGCAGTGGTGTGATCTCAGCTCACTGCAACCTCCACCTCCCGGATTCAAGCTATTCTTCTCTCTTAGCCTCCCAAGTAGCTGGGATTACAGGTGTGCACTACCACACCCAGCTAATTTTTGTATTTTTAGTAGAGACAGGGGTTTTGCCATGTTGGCCAGGCTGGTCTCAAACTCCTGACCTCAAGTGATCCACTCACCTCGGCCTCCCAAAGTGCTAGGATCACATGTGTGAATCACCAAGCCTGGGAGACTTTTATTTTCTTTCTTTCTCTCTCTCTTTCTCTCTCTATTTTTTTTTTTCTTTTTTTTTTTTGATGGAATCTCCCTCTGTCACCCAGGCTGGAGTGCAGTGGCACAATCTCGACTCACTGCAACCTCCGCCTCCCAGGTTCAAGCGATTCTTCTGCCTCAGCCTCCCGAGTAGCTGGGACTACAGGTGCCCACCACCACACCCAGTTAATTTTTGTATTCTTAGTAGAGACGGGGTTTCACCATATTGGCCAGGCTGGTCTCAAACTCCTGACCTGAAGTGATCCACCCACCTCAGCCTCCCAAAGTGCTGGGATTACAGGCGTGAACCACCACGCCTGGGCAACTTTTATTTTCTTAGGCCACTCTGATTACAAAATGACTTGGGTGTGAAATGTTGAAGCACATTCATCCATAGCTTGGTCTGTTCCCTTGGAACAAAGAAGGGGAACCGAGGAACGAACTGGGAAAATGTGTGGGGCCACCTTACCTACCGTTGTGTGACATCCCGACGGAAAGGCACTTGTGAAAGCGACAATACTGGCATTTGTTTCTATTCTTCTTCTGGATCTTGCAGCTGCGGTCGCACTTGTCATACACCAGCTTGAGCCGAATCGTTCGCCGAAAGAAGCCCTGTGAGGGTAACACGCAGTGGATTTAAAGACCTGGGCCACTGAGAAACCAGCACACTTGCTTTACTCACCTTTTTTGTTGCTCATTTATTGTTTCTTTTAAAATGAATGAAATTTAGGGAAAAGTTATTCTAGGCCAGGCATGGTGATCACGCCTGTAATCCTAGCACTTTGGGAGGCCAAGGCAGGTGGATCACTTGAGGTCAGGAGTTCGAGACCAGCCTGGCCAACATGGCGAAACCCTGTCTTTACTAAAAATACAAAAATTAGTCGAGTGTGGTGGCACGCGCCTGTAATCCCAGCTACTCCAGAGGCTGAGGCAGGAGAATTGCTTGAACCCGGGAGGCAGAGGTTGCAGTGAGCCGAGATCACTCCACTGCACTTTAGCCTGGGCGACAGAGTGAGACTCTGTCTCAAAAAAAAAAAAAAAAAAGAAAAGAAAAGAAAAAAAGAAAATAGTTCTTCTAAAAGTCTGAAAAGATTGGGACAGATACAGAACTTTAAATATCATTACATTTAATGTGAAAACAAAAAATGAGGCAGCATTCAAAGTCATTTCAAAATGCCCTTATCTGACTTGGGAAAACACAATTACAGTTTTCCAAAGAGTTACTCAGCCTGGTTACAATGTATATGAATGTAACTATCCCCAGCATTGTGACATTTCCATATTTGTGCCTAAAGAGTTTCTAGGAATTTTTGTAAGAGTATATTAACTCCCTCAAAGACAAAAATTATAATAAAAGCCAGCTGTTTGTAAACAATTTTCTTGCTTGGTAAAAGCATCTTAAACTCTACCCAGCAAGAAACAATGTTACTAAATAGTCCATAAAAAACAAAACTAAATCAGTAATTAATCATGGCCCTAAGGAAAAGGCCACTTTATATGGAGCTTTTTCAAAGGTATGTGGTTAGAAAACTTGCGAAGGAGTTCATTTTGCTTTGGGTTCTTTTCCTCTTTGTTTTAAGTCATTCTTCTATATTTTTGCCACAGTGGGGTATGCTTGGCCCGCAGGAGAGGGACAGCAGTGTGCTGGGGAATGTGAGGGGCAGGCTGACGTCTTTATAATGTCTTTACCTAGGCTTGCACAGTGGGGAGGCTAAGGAACACATGGGGTTAGAATGAGAAGGGTGGGGAGAGAGGGTTCTAGATGACAGAATGACACAATGTTCTGGCCGTGAGGTTCTCCCTGTGGCCCAGGCCTCTGAGGCCAGACCTGACTCTGGGCAGAATGCTGGTGTTCCAAGATCATACATTGTGCTGGAAAGGCAGTAGCATTTTCCAAGTTAGTTAACACCTGCAGTATGCACCGTGAGAAGGGATTTCTGATTCAAACCAAACATTCAGATGATGATATCCCACATATCATGTACATAAGGTGCCAGACTTGAGCACGGCTGTGCAACCCTAAAGGGACGCTGCTGCAGGGGCTCTCCTCATCACTACGCTGGCAAACATGGAAGGACCACCAGTCCAGCTGGCAGCATGTGGGACAACAGGGCCTGTCTTCATGCACTCCTGGCCCGGGTCACATCTGTTTAGGGCAGGCTGAGCCAGCAGGAGGATGAAGATACACGGGGGGTTCCTGTGGCTCGAATGGGGTGGAGAAGCCCCTGATGTGCAGGAAGGAACTGCCAGGGCGCAGGAGCAGCCAGTCTGTGGTTCCAGTCTCTGCTTCTGGGAGCTAGGGGACCCTAAGCAAGATACTCTGTGTTTCTGATGGCCAATTCCCCCGGCAGGAGCATGAGAACACCTGCCCCACCTGGCCTTCAGGGAGGGTCCAGAGATCAACGGTAATGGCTCTCTGTCTTGTATTAGAATGAAGTGATATTCTTAATGTGGCTTATTTTCTTTTCTCTTTTGTTTTTTTTTTTTGAGACGAAGTTTTACTCTTGTCTCCCAGGTTGGAGTGCAATGGCTTGATCTTGGCTCACTGCAACCTCCACCTCCTGGGTTCAAGCAATTCTCATGCCTCAGCCTCCCAAGTAGCTGGGATTACAGGCACCTGCCACCATACCTGGCTAATTTTTGTATTTTTAGTAGAGACAGGGTTTCGCCATGTTGGCCAGGCTGCTCTTGAACTCCCGACCTCAGGTGATCTACCTGCCTTGGCCTCCCAAAGTGCTGGGATTACAGGCATGAGCCACCACGCCCAGCCCAATGTGGCTTATTTTCTTTTAAAGAACACACTTCTCTAAGTATTTACAAAGCACAGAGGAACCATTTGTCCTAGACTCTCTAAAGCAGCAATTCCCAACCTTTTTGGCACCAGGGACTGGTTTCATATAAGACAATTTTCCACAGATGGGGATGAGGAGGGACGGTTTCAGGATGAAACTGTTCTACCTCGGAGCATCAGGTAGTAGATTCTCATAAGGGGCATACAAGCTAGATCCCTCAAATGCACAGTTCAAAATAGGGTTCATGCTCTTGGGGGGTTCTATGCTCTAAAGAGAGAGGCTAATCTATTACTGAGGTCAGTTTCTTTTTTTTTTTTTTTTTTTTTTTTTTTTTTTTTTTTTTTTTTTTTGAGACGGAGTCTCATTCTTGTTGTCGAGGCTGGAGTGCAGTGGCACAATCTTGGCTCACTGCAACCTCTGGCTCCTGGGTTCAAGAGATTCTCTTGCCCCGGCCTCCCCAGTAGCTGGGATTACAGGCGCCCACCACCATGCCTGGCTAATTTTTTTGTATTTTTAGTAGAGACAGCATTTCACCATGTTGACCAGGCTGGTTTCGAACTCCTGATCTCAGGTGATCCACTCGCCTGGGCTTCCCAAAGTGCTGGAATTATAGGCGTGAGATACGGCGCCTGGCCTGAGGTCAGTTTCTTATCCGGGACTTTCTGCAGTCTCTCAGTAATGACTGCCTTTTGCTATAAAAGTAACCACAAGTGGTTGATGGTGGCAGCCACCGGGCCCTGTTCCAGGTCCCCTCTACCTTGCAGCCTTCACACGCGTGGACTCCGTAATGGTAGCCTGAGGCCTTGTCCCCGCAGATTCTACATTCGATGTTCAATGCTCCACTGGGAGACTCGTCCACGCTGCCGGGGACCACAGGATAAGTTACCGAGGAGGGGCTCGAAGCTGGTGAAAGCGTGTCTGGGGAAAAAGAGGAGAGATGGATGAATAGTCCAGGCATCACTATCCTGTGTCTGAACCGGGTCTACGAGCATGTGATTTCGCATATGAGGCATCTAATGCTGAGGCGTAAACCTCAGAACACCCATGCAGGGCCGGGTCCTGCCTCTCGGTCACACCCTCTTGCACTCCTACAGCTGCCGTTGTGCTGTGCTCCCAAAGCCAGCATGCTCGCTCCGACTGCTGCTGAGCTGACCCCGAGCTCCGGACCCACACATCTCAGATCACGCATCCCTAGACCCGCGCATCTCCGCCCCGCATATTTCCGGACTCGCGTGTCTCCAATCCCCACATCTCTTCATTCCCACATCTTCGATCTGAGCATCTCTGATCCGAGCATCTCCGATCTGCGCATTGCCGCCCCGTGCATCTCTGGACCTGCACATCTCCCATCCACTCTCCTTCAGATTCGCGTCTCCAACCCAGCGAATCTCCGAACCCGCGCATCTCCGGACCCGCGCATCTCCGGACTCGCGCATCTCTGGACCTGCACATCTCCCATCCACACATCTTCAGATTCGCGTCTCCAAACCCGCGCATCTCCGAACCCGCGCATCTCCGGACCCGCGCATCTCCGGACTCGCGCATCTCCGGACCCGCGCATCTCCGGACCCGTGGATCTCTGGGCCCGTGGATCTCTGGACCTGTGCATTTCCGATCTGCTCATCTCTGTTCTGCATATCTCCAGATCCGCATATCTCCGGACCCCTGCATCTCTGGACCCGCGCATCTCCTGACCCCCCACAGCTCCTGATTCGCACATCTCCGCTCCGCACATTTCTGGACCCGCGTATTTCCAATACGCCCATCTCCTGATCTGCGCATCTCCGGACCCGCGTATCTCTTGGCCCTCCACATCTCCTGATCCCCACATCTCCGCTCCGCACATCTCCGGACTCCCTCATCTCCTGCTCCATACATCTTGGGACCCTCACATCTCTGATCCGCACATCTCGGGACTGGCACATCTCCTGATCCGCATATCTCCGGACCCCCACATCTCTGATCTGCACCTCTGGGTACCCGCACATCTCCGGACCGCACATCTTGGGAACTGCACTTCTCCAGACCCGCACATCTCCTGATCCGCACATCTCGGGACCGCACATCTCCGCTGCACACATCACCAGACCATCTCGCCCATACCTCACCCTGCAGGACTCCCCGTGCCCCCGAGCTGACAGCGCCACGCAGAACTCTTTTTGTTTGCTTCCTTCCTTCCAGTTCTTCCACAATTGTTAACTCAGTAAATGGCACCAGAATACAGTATAAAAATCTGTGTGGGTAACACCAAATGCATAATCCATGAAAGAGAAAATGTAAGTTGGAATTTATGAAAGCTAATTAAACTTTCTGCTCTGCAAAACACATTGCTAAGAAAATTAAAGACAAGCCACAGACTGGGAGAAAATATTTTCAATACACATGTGGTAATATACAAAGAGGTCTTAAAACAACAATAAGAAAACAAACAACTCAATTGAAAAATGGGGGCCGGACGCGGTGGCTCAAGCCTGTAATCCCAGCACTTTGGGAGGCCGAGGAGGGCAATCACGAAGTCAGGAGACGGAGACCATCCTGACTAACACGGTGAAACCCCATCTCTACTAAAAATAACAAAAATTAGCCTGGTGTGGTGGCGGGCACCTGTAGTCCCAGCTACTCGGGAGGCTGAGGCAGGAGAATGGCGTGAACCCAGGAGGTGGAGCTTGCAGTGAGCTGAGATCACACCACTGCTCTCCAGCCTGGGCGACAGAGCGAGACTTCATCTCAAAAGGAAAAAAAATGGGCAAAAGATCTGAACAGTCACTTCAGCAAAGATGATATACAGATGGCAAGTAAGCATATGAAACGATGCTCAGCATCATATGTCATTGGGGCACTGAGAATGAGAACGACAATATGGTGTCACCACACACCTACTAGGATGACTAAAATCCACAAAACTGACATCATCAAATTTGGTGAGGATGTGGAGCAACAGGAACCCCCATTCATTGCTGGTGGGAGTGCAACATGAGACAGCGCCCTTGGAGGACATTCTGGCAGTTTCTGGCAAAGCAAAGCAGTTTTACTGTATGATGGAATTACACTCCTAGGTATTTGTCCAATTGATTTGAAAACTTCTGTTCACACAAAACCTACACATTTTTAGAGCAGCTTTTTTTTTTTTTTTTTTTTTTTTTTGAGACAGAGTCTCACTCTGTCACCCAGGCTGGAGTGCAGTGGCGCAATCTCAGCGCACTGCAACCTCTGCCTCCGGGTTCAAGTGATTCTCCTGCCTCAGCCTTCCAAGTAGCTGGGATTACAGGCACCCGTCACCATGCCCAGCTAATTTCTGTATTTTTAATAGAGACAGGGTTTCACCATGTTGGCCAGGCTGGCCTCAAACTCCTGACCTCAAGTGATCTGCCCCCCTTGGCCTCCCAATGTGCTGGGATTACAGGTGTGAGCCACTGTGCCTAGCCAGCTTTATTCTTAATTGCCAAAAATTGGAAGCAACCAAGATGCCCTTAGATAGGTGAATAGATACACAAACTGTGGTACAAACAGACAGTGGGACCTCATTCAGTGTAAAAAGAAATGAGATATTGAGCCATGGAAAGACATGAATGACTCTTAAATGCATATTGTCATAAAAGAAACCAGTCTGAAAAGGCTACATACTATATGACTTCAAATTCATGGCATTCTGGAAAAGGCAAAATTATAACAACAGTGAAAAGAACCATTTCTGAGCTGGCTAGGGGTGGGAGAGGCAGGGTTGAATAGGTGAAGCATGGGGTTTTTTGATGTGGTGAGACTATTCAAATGAAAATGTAACAGTGGTCTGGGTACGGTGGGTCATGCCTGTCATCCCAGCACTTTGGGAGGCTGAGGTCGGCAGATCACTTGAGCTCAAGAGTTTGAGACCAGCCTGGGCAACATGGTCAAACTCTGTCTTTACAAAAAATACATAAATTTGCTGAGCGTGGCAGTGTGCACCTCTAATCCCAGCTGCTTGGGAAGCTGAGGTGGGAGGATCACCTGAGCCCTGGGAGGCTGAGGCTGCAGGGAGCTGAGATTGTGCTGCCACTGTACTCCAGTCTGGGTGTCACAGTGAGACCTCCATCTAAAAAAAGAATAGAATAGAATAGAATAGAATAGAATAGAATAGAATAGAATAGAATAGAATAGAATAGAATAGAATAGAATAGAAAAAAAAAGAAAAGAGAGAAAGAAAGAGAAAGAGAAAGAAAGAAGGAAAGAAGAAAAGAAGGAAAGAAGGAAAGAAAGAAAAAGAGAGACCGGGCATGGTGGCTCATGCCTGTAATCTCAGCACTTTGGGAGGCCGAGGTGGGTGGATCATGAGGTCAGGAGTTTGAGACCAGCCTGGCCCACATAGTGAAACGTTGTCTCTACTAAAAATACAAAAAAATTAGCCAGGTATGGTGGTGCATGCCTGTAGTCCCAGCTACTCGGGAAGCTGAGGCAGCAGAATGGCTTGAACCCAGGAGGTGGAGGTTACAGTGAGCCGAGATTGTGCCACTGCACTCCAGCCTGGGTGACAGAGTGAGACAAGAAGGCAAGAAAGCAAGAAAGAGAGAGAAGGAAAATGTAGTGGTGGATATATGACACTATGCATTTGTGAAAACCCACAGAACTTTATAGTTCAGATTGAACCTAATGTGTGCAAATAAAACAAAAATAATTTAGGAGGTTGGAGGATCCCAGGGTGGAATGCAGAATGTAACAAAACAATTTAACTGTGCTACGAATGTAGGAAACAATCTCAGGGACAAAAGTAGGGGCAGGTACAGAAAGGCGCTGCACTGAATAATTTGGAACGACTGGAATCTATAAGACTAAAGGCAAAAGGATCTGCCCATAAACACTGTGCTCTAGCTGATGAAGTTTTTTTCCCACAGGGTGTGGGTTAACAATTCTGATGCCGCTGTCCAGGTATACGGAAAATGAACAACGAATTCAAGGAATGGTGAAGTTGACAGGTAGGCAAGTGGAGGAGGCTAGAACGATTCATCTGATAAGAGATGAGGGCTGTAGACATCAGCACGCACTCATGTTTGGCTTACTACAGCTACAGATGCCCACGGGCTGAAATACTGACAGATTCCTGTATATACATAGGTGAGTATGGACACGTATATGTATTTGCTCTGTCAACTGAGAGAGCCTAAAAAAGGGATACTTCAGTAGCATCCTGAAATGATGATAGTGAACGCTGCCTGGGACGCACATGGAGTTGGATACAGTCCTGTTCTCACCTCTCACAGTGGAAGATCACTGAAGTCATGGAGCATCAGGCAAAGAGCTCAAAGTGGTTTTGCCTCAGCAGTGGGGCAAAGTTATCTCTAAAATAAACACTGTGATGGTCCCATCTAATGAAGCTGAAAAACAGGACCTGGAAGGATCGAACATTTTCCAGGTCACTTAACTGCATCCCAGAACAAAGTTCAGGAATATTTATAGGAAGTCAAAAATATCCATCACCCAATAAAGTTCCCAACATATGGCATCCAATGAAAACAATGGACCGGACGCAGTGGTTCACACCTGTAATCCCAGCACTTTGGGAGGCCGAGGTGGGCGGATCACTTGAGGTCAGGAGTTCAAAAGCAGCTTGGCCATCATGGTGAAACCCTGTCTCTGCTAAAAATACAAAAAATTATCTGGGCATGGTGGTGGGCACCTGTAATCCCAGCTACTTGGGAGGCTGAAGCAGGAGAATCGCTTGAACCTGGGAGGTGGAGGTTGCAGTGAGCTGAGATTGTGCCACTGCACTCCAGCCTGGGTGACAAAGCAAGACTCCATCTCCAAGGAAAAGGAAAAAAAAGAAAAGAAAAGAAAAAAAATTACAGGACACATGAAGAATCAGAAAAATATGACCCATGACGAGGAGAAAAATAAATGGAAAGGGACTCAGAAGTGACACAGATGACAGAAATTGTGGCTGAGTTGTTTTTTGTTTTTTTGTGGTTTTGTGTGTGTGTGTGTGTGTGTGTGTGTGTGTGTGTGTGTGTGTGTTTGAGATGGAGTTTTGCTCTTGATGCCCAGGCTGGAGTGGTGTGATCTCGGCTCCCCGCAACCTCCGCCTCCCGGGTTCAAGTGATTCTCTTGCCTCAGCTTCCCTAGTAGCTGGGATTACAGGCACATGCCACCATGCCTGGCTAACTTGGTATTTTTAGTACAGGTGGGGTTTCTCCATGTTGGTCAGGCTGGTCTCAAACTCCTGACCTCAGATGATCTGCCACCTCAGCCTCAAGACATTTTTAAAAAGTTATTCTGGGCTGGGTTCAGAGGCTCATGCCTGTAATCCCAACACTTTGGGAGGCCAAGGCGGGAGAATTGCTTGAACCCAGGAGTTTGAGACCAGTCTGGGCAACAAAGTGAGACCCCTGTCTCTACAAAAAATTTAAAAATTAGCCAGGTGTGGTGGTGTGTTCCTGTGGTCCCAGCTACATAGGAGGCTAAGGTGGGAGGATTCCTTGAGCCCAGGAGGTCTGGGCTGCAGTGAGCTGTGATCACGCCACTGCACTCCAGCCTGGGCAACAAAGTGAGACCCTGTCTCTAAAACACAACAGCAAAAAAAGTTATTCTGACCATATTCTAAATGTTTAAGAAGCTGAGTGAAAGACTGGACATGTTATATAGATACATGGGTGAAAACAGAACCAAATCATGCTTCTAGTGATGAAAACTACAATACCTAATATGGAAAATACACTGGATGGGATTAGGAGCAGATTAGATATTTTAGAAGAAAAAATTAGTAAATTTGAAGATGTAGCAGTAGAAACTGTCCAAAATGAAACACAGAAACAAAACTTAAAAAAAGAACTTAGCATTAGTGAACTGTATGACAACTTGAAATGGTCTAATGTACATATAATTGGAGCTCCCAAAGGTAGAGAGAGAAGGACAAAACAAATTTGAAGAAATAATGGCCTAACCTTCTGAATTTGATGAAAACAGTAAGTGCACTGATCCCAGATGCTCAATGAACCTCAAGCACAAGAAGCATAAAGGAAGAAACCATCAAATGGTTCAGAATTGGTGAGAAAGAAAAAAATGTAGAAGCAGCCAGATATATAAAAAGATAAAAGATAACAAGTGGTTGGCAAGGATGTAGAGAAAAAAGAACCCACGTCCAATGTTGGTAGTATTGTGAATTAGAATAGCATTATGGAAAATAAGTATGGAGGTTCCTCAAAAAAACAAAAATAGCACTACATATGATCTAGCAATCCCACTTCCAGGTTTATATCCAAAGAGACTGGAAGCAGTACACTGAGGAGATGTCTACACCTCCATGTTCACTGCGGCACCATACACAGCAGCCTGATGTGGAATCATCCTAAATGATCATTAATGAATGAAGAGATAAAGAAAATGACTGAGACACACACACACACACACACACACGGATACTATTCAGCCTTAAAAAAGAAGGAAATTCCATTTGCAACAACATGGGTAAATCTGGAAAGTATTACGCTAAGTAAAATAAGCCAGGCACAGAAAGACAAATACCTTGTGATCTCATATGTGAAATCTAAAAAGGTCAAACTCACAGCAGTAGAGAGTGCAATGGTGGTTATCAGGGGCTAAGGTTGATGGGGGGAACGGGGAGATGCTGGTCAAAAGGAACAAAGTGAACAAAGTTTTAGTTACACAGGAAGAATAAGATTTAGTGATCTACTACCCAGTGTGGTGACTATAATTAACAATGATGTGTTGTATATTTCAAAATTGCTCAAGAAATAGACTTTTTTTTTTTTTGAGATGGAGTCTTGCTCTGTTGCCCAGGCTGGAGTGCAGTAGCATGATCTCAGCTCACTGCAGCCTCTGCCTCTTGGGTTCAAGTGATTCTCCTGCCTCAGCCTCCTGAGTAGCTAGGACTACAGGTGTGTACCACCATGCCTGGCTAATTTTTGTGTTTTTAGTAGGTACAGGGTTTCACCATGTTGGCCAGGCTGGTCTGAAACTCCTGACCTCAAGTGATCCACCCGCCTCAGCCTCCCAGAGTGCTGGGATTGGACCTGGCCTTAAGGAGCAGCCTTTAAGTGTTCTCACCACACACAAAAAATGGTAAGTTGGTGAGGTGGTGGATATGTTCATTAGCTTGATTTACACATTCCCCAATGTAAACATAGACCAAAACATCACATTGTGCCCCATAAAAATACAATTATTATTTGTCAATTAAAAATTAAAACTAGGCCGGGCGCGGTGGCTCAAGCCTGTAATCCCAGCACTTTGGGAGGCCGAGATGGGCGGATCACGAGGTCAGGAGATCGAGACCATCCTGGCTAACATGGTGAAACCCCGTCTCTACTAACATACACAAAAAAAAACTAGCCGGGCGAGGTGGCGGGCGCCTGTAGTCCCAGCTACTCAGGAGGCTGAGGCAGGAGAATGGCGTGAACCCGGGAGGCGGAGCTTGCAGTGAGCTGAGATCTGGCCACTGCACTCCAGCCTGGGCAACAGAGCGAGACTCCGTCTCAAAAAAAAAAAAAAAAAAAATTAAAACTAAAATTAATCTCAGTGAGCTAAGATTACACCACTGCACTGCAGCCTGGGCAACAGAGTGAGACTCTGTCTCAAAAATAGATATAAATATAAATATACATATATAAATATATAAACAACCATATATATATATATATGTGTATGTGTGTGTGTATATATATGGCTGGGTATGGTGGCTCATGCCTGTAATCCCAGCACTTCGGAAGGCTGAGATGGGCGGATCGCTTGAGCCCAGGAGTTTGAGACCAACCTGGGCAACATGGTGAAACCCCGTCTCTACAAAAAATACAAGAAATTTACCTGGGCATGGTGGCGGGTACCTGTAGTCTCAGCTACTTGGGAGGCTGAGGTAGGAGGATTACCTGGGCCTGGGAGGTTGAGGCTGCAGTGAGCTGAGATCATGCCACTGAATTCCAGTCTGGGCTCAGAGTGAGACCCTCTCTCAAATAAATAAATAAATAAAAATATGAAGTATCCATAAAAAAAGAACATTGATAAATTGGACTTCATCAAAATTAAGAACTGGTCTGGCATGACAGCTCACACCTGTAATCCCAGCACTTTGGGAGGCAGAGGTGGGAGGGTCGCTTGAGTTCAGGAGTTCAAGACCACCCCTGGCCACATAACGAGTCTCCATATCTACAAAAATAAAAAATAAAAAAATTAGCCAAACATGGTGGTACACACCTGTGGTCCCAGCTACACGGGAGGCTGAGGTCGGACGGTCTCCTGAGCCCAAGAGATCAAGGCTGCAGTAAGCCATGATTGCAACACTGTACTGTAGCCTGGCCAATAGATTGAGACCCTATCTCAAAAACAAAACAAAACAAACAAAAAAACTTTTTTTTTTTTTTTTTTTGAGACGGAGTCTCGCTGTCGCCCAGGCTGGAGTGCAGTGGCTGGATCTCAGCTCACTCAAGCTCCGCCTCCCGGGTTCATGCCATTCTCCTGCCTCAGCCTCCCGAGTAGCTGGGACTACAGGCGCCCGCCACCTCGCCCGGCTAGTTTTTTGTATTTTAGTAGAGACGGGGTTTCACTATGTTAGCTCGGATGGTCTCGATCTCCTGACCTCGTGATCCGCCCGTCTCGGCCTCCCAAAGTGCTGGGATTACAGGCTTAAGCCACCACGCCCAGCCCTTTTTTTTTTTTTTTTTAAAGATACTATTAGTAGAAAGAAAAGAAAAACCACACACTGGGGAAAATATTGGTAGATCACATGTCTGGTAAAGTATTTGTATTCAAAATATATAAATAGTGTTCAATAGTGAATAGTGGAAAAACAAGCAACTCAATTAAAAAATAAGCAAAAGATTTGAACAGAAATGTCACCAAAGAAGATACATGGCAAATAAGCATACAAAAAGATGCTCAACATCACCAGGGAAGTGCAAATAAAAACCACCACAGTGAGAGACCATCGCACACCTACTGACACGGTTAAAATTAAAAAGACTGATCATGTCTCATGTTGATGAGGGTATGGAGGAACTGGAACTTCCCCATATACTGCCAGTGGGAATATAAAATAGTATAGCATTTTCTAAGATTTTTCTGAAATGTTGGAAAAGATTTTGGCAGTTTCTTAAAAAGTTACACAAACACCTACCATCTGTTCCAGCCATCATACTCCCAGGTATTTATTCAAGAGAAATGAAAGCAGAGGTCCATACACAGACTTGTACATGAATGTTCATAGCAGCTTTATTTGTAATAGCCACAAGCTAGAAACTCAATGCTCATCAACAGGTGCGTGAATCAGCAAACTGTGCTATGTCCACGCAATGGATAAAGAAGAATGAACTACTGATGCTTGCTGCAATGCAGATGAGTCTCACAGCCATTCTGTAGAGTGAAAGAAGCCAGCCTAGAAAGAGTACGTGCTGTATGATTCCATTTATATAAAATTCTAGGAAATATAAAGCAACCTAGAATGATAGAAAGTGGACCAGTGGTTTACTGGGGGAGGGAGGCAGGGAGGTATGGGGCTGGGGAAAAAGGAATTAGAAAACAGCACAAGTGGCCGGGCGCAGTGGCTCACACCTGTAATCCCAGCACTTGGGGAGGCCAAGGTAGGCGGATCACGAGATCAGGAGATCGAGACCATCCTGGCTAACCCGGTGAAACCCTGTCTCTACCAAAAACACAAAAAATTAGCTGGGCGTTGTGGCAGGCGCCTGTAGTCCCAGCTACGCGGCAGGAGAATGGAGTGAACCCGGGAGGCGGAGGTTGCAGTGAGTCAAGATCGCACCACTGCACTCCACCTCAAAAAAAAAAAAAAACACACCACAAGTAAACTTCAGGGGTGACAGACAGAGGCACTACTGATAGATGCAGGAGGCAGATGGGGGGGAGTCCCCAGAGAATCTGCAACCTGCCCCATAAGTGTTTACATCAGATGCTTTTGTGCAGATGAGGGAACCTGCCCAGGGTTCCCTTGTCTGGACAGGCCCGCAAGGGACGGGGACCCACCTGGGCACTGGGAGAATGGGGTTTCAGGAAATTCTCAAGCCTTACCTCTGTCAGAACTTTCAGATGACTTAAAAATACATTTTAGATTATAGTTCTTAACAATGACCTAAAATACACTACTCTTAGAAAAGGATCCCTGAATCTAATTAGAAGAGAAGGGTTCCCTCCTGCATGAGGACCAGGGGTCAGAAGAGAGCACAGAATAAGGGGTCCTGTGTTTAAGCTGCTGGGGGAGGCGAGAGGGGGCTGGGCAGCCCACTAGCCACTGCTGGGAAAGAACTTTCCAGAGCTAGAGCCACACACCCACCCACTCCCGCAGCTCACACTAATTCCGTATTTCAGAACAAGCTCTAGAGTATATTTTATCCAAAGAAAAAAGTGTATCTTTGAACTCTTTTACTAGACAATGAACTATATTTTCACCCTGGGGTGGGGCTGGGGGAGCCTGCCTTCCTTAAAAAAGAAAGGCAAAACAGAAAAACAAACAAAAGCAAAATAAATCTTTTCAAACCCATAAGGAAAAAATTGTTCTGATAAATAGCACAAATAGTCATTATAGGAAAAGAGTGAACCAGCATGGGGTGTGTCTGCGATGGGTAAAGAAAGGTCACGTGTTGTGGGGTTAAGGGCTGGGTTCTGGGCTGGTGATCTCCGGCCAGTCAGGATGTCCTGGGCCTGCCTCCTTTCCTCCTTCCTTAAATAAACATAACAATGACCTCACAAGGCTGCTCTTGGGCTTAGGCAAGCCAAGGTGTGAGGTGTGTGGGCAGCCTGCAGTGCTCAGGAAGCAATGGCGGTCATTGTCAAAGCCATTAACCCGGGTTCGCGGCAAGCTACCTACCCAGGCCACTCAAGGCGCCACCTGACGCGGAGCCTTTTTCTTGCTCTCCTCCAGCCTCCCCGTCCCCTCCTGCACTGCTCTGGGGGCCATCATCTCCCTAAACCTTCACTCTCTCCACAGTGCTTATCCTCTGCTTAATGTGCCAGGAGAAAGGGAGTCAAAACTTGCACCATCTGTAAAGGTCTGCCAGGGTCACTCCCAAAGCTGCTCAGTCACAAAGGCCCCCCAGAGTCCTCAGGGGCTCACTAGCCTCTTGCAATTCCTGATTGACTAAGCTGAGAACACTGCCACCTTTTACAAGGCACGATCATGCCAGCATGCAGAGAACAGCCCTCTAGAGCCAGCTGAGAGGCAGGGTCCAGGCCCGGGCACTGTGTCTTTCTGGCTGTATGAACAGTGGCAAGTTACTTAATTTGCCTTGTTTGTTTTTTTTTTGAGATGGAGTCTTGCTCTGTTGCCCAGGCATTACAGGTGTACACCACCACGCCTGGCTAATTTTTATATTTTCAGTAGAGATGGGGTTTCACCGTGTTGGCCAGACTGGTCTTTAACTCCTGACCTCAAGTGATCTGCCTGCCTTGGCCTCCCAAAGTGCTGGGATTACAGGTGTGAGCCACCACGCCTGGACTTTTTTGTTTTTTTTAAGACGGAGTCTCACTCTGTGGCCAAAGCTAGAATGCAGTGGCATGATCTCCGCTCACTGCAACCTCTGCCTCCTGGGTTCAAACGATTCTCCTGCCTCAGCCTCCTGAGAAGAGTAGCTGGGATTACAGGTGCCTGCCACCACACCTGGGTAATTTTTTGTATTCTTTAGTAGAGACGGTGTTTCGCCATGTTGGTTAAACTGGTTTTGAACTCCTGACCTCAGGTGATCTGCCCGCCTCAGTCTCCCAAAGTGTTGGGATTACAGTCATGAGGGTTTGTTTAAGTGTACTCTATGACTTTCACACAATGATGAAATTGCTAAGGATGCATTTCTCACAACCTGTCCCTGTCATTAAGCAACATGACTGTAATACCCATGTACACACCACCCAGGTTTATCACACTGCTGGAGTCTTTTAAAAATATACAACCTAGAGAGAATTACAGTCCCCAAGGGAGCCCTCCCCAATTCTCCCTCTGTCTCGTTCAGGAGGCGACTGAGTCCTTAAAGCTTGCAATATGTTTATGTCTGTTTCCAACAGTGATGTACTGGATTGTTTAGTGTTAAAGATTTTATGTGGGCCGGGTGCGGTGGCTCAGGCCTGTAATCCCTGCACTTTGGGAGGCTGAGGCGGGCGGACCACCTGAGGTCAGGAGTTTGAGACCAGCCTGGCCAACATGGTGAAACCCCATCTCTACTAAAAATACAAAAATTAGCCAGGCGTGTTGACGGATGCCTGTAATCCTAGCTACTAGGGAGGCTGAGACAGAAGAACTGCTAGAACCCGGGAGATGGAGGTTGCAGTGGGCTGAGATCACACCACTGCACTCCAGCCTGGGCAACAAGAGCAAAACTCTGTCTCAAAAAATAAAAAAAGCAAATGAAAGATTTTACATTAATTGGATCTTAAATATATCATTAAGCTTGTTTATTTTCATTTGATGTTTCTTAATTTTTTTGTTTGTTTGTTTTAAAGACAAGGTCTCACTGTCACCCAGGCTGGAGTGCAGTGGCAATCATAGCTCATGGCAGCCTTGAGCTCCTGGGCTCAAATGGTCCTCCTGCCTCAGCATCCTGAGTAGCTAGGACCACAGGCATGCGCCACTATGCCTGGCTAATTTTTTTTTAATTAAAAGATGTTTTTGTGGCCGGGCGCAGTGACTCAAGCCTATAATCCCAGCACTTTGGGAGGCTGAGATGGGCGGATCATGAGGTCAGGAGATCGAGACCATCCGGGCTAACACGGTGAAACCCCGTCTCTACTAAAAAATACAAAAAACTAGCCGGGTGAGGTGGCGGG
>NW_016814436.1:5225954-5230075 GCF_001698545.2 Rhinopithecus bieti
AGTGCTGGGATTATAGGTGTGAGCCACCGCGCCTGGCCTAGTCTGTTCTTTTAAATTGCTGTGAAGTATGCCACTGTATAAACGCATCCCAGTTTATCTGTTTCCCTCTGACGCATGTCCAGCTTGTTTCCCATCCTTCCCTCTTACCAACAATGCCTCTATGCAGACCCTTGCACACGTCTCCTCTTAAAAATGTCTAGCTGTCGGCCGGGCGCAGTGGCTCACGCCTGTAATCCCAGCACTTTGGGAGGCTGAGGCAGGTGGATCAGGAGGTCAGGAGATGGAGACCATCCTGGCTAACATGGTGAAACCCCGTCTCTACTAAAATACAAAATTAGCCGGGCCTAGTGGCGGGCGCCTGTAGTTCCAGCTACTCGGGGAGGCTGAGGCAGGAGAATGGCGTGAACCCGGAAGGCGGAGCTTGCAGTGAGCTGAGATTGCGCCACTGCACTCCAGCCTGGGTGACAGAGGAGACTCTGTCTCAAAAAAAAAAAAAAAAAAAAAAAGTCTAGCTGTCCCCCATGGGCTTGCTGGGGTTAGGGTCTGTGTACTTTAGCTGCTCCCCGTGACTGAATCTCAAGCATTGTTTGATACACGCATGGTTTTCACAAGAGGGAGCACTGTGAGCCGTGACACGTGCCTTCCAGGGCCCAGTGGCACTGCAGGTGATGCCTTACCACCTCCGAAGGTTTCCTTGCAAAAAAGTGTGACTTATTTTCCAGCTAAAAAGGACAGCTTTCTTTAGGAAGAAACATTTCTAAATACAACTTTCTAGGAAACAGCACACTTACCCGTGATGACCGAGCCATCTGAGCCAGGACAGCTTCCTAAATACTGGTATTCTGTAAAACCAAAGCTTCCAGAACTATCCTCGCCGATGGATTGCGAAATCTCTTGGATGTTTCCCATTTCTTGCAGGAATTCTTCAGATAACGGGCTCTCTAGATCACCAGCCTCGAGTGGGGAGAGGGGACAGAGCGGGCTTTCTGTGTCCACCATCGTGACTGGATGGTGCTGGTTGCGCAGCTGAGCTCCAAGCTACCGGGAGGAAAGAGGAACAATTGGTAAGATTGACATATAACAACATTCACTTGTTTGTTTGATTGATTGATTGATTGATTGACTGATTGATTGATTGATTGACGGAGTCTCGCTCTGTTGCCCAGGCTGGAGTGCAGTGATGCGATCTCGGCTTACTGTAAGCTCCGCCTCCTGGGTTCACGCCATTCTCCTGCCTCAGCCTCCTGAGTGGCTGGGACTACAGGCGCCCGCCAGCACGTCTGGCTAATTTTTTTGTATTATTAGTAGAGACGGGGTTTCACCACATTGGCCAGGCTGGTCTCGAACTTCTGATGTCAGGTGATCCGCCTGCCTTGGCCTTCTAAAGTGCTTGGATTAGAGGTGTGAGCCACTGCGCCTGGTCACTTGCTTGTTTTGAAATGCAACGTCATTTATCATCGAAGATACGCCTGAATTCATCATCTAAACAGGAACAGTGCTGAGCCTCTCCTCTGGGCTTGGCTATTGATCAGTACGCTGTGAAAGTGAAAACCTTTAAGCAAAATGTTGTAGGAGCCGCAGCCCGAGGGCCAGGACTCACTCAGCCATCACCGACTCAGCAGCTGTGCCGAGCTCCATACAATGTGCTTGAGGTGCTGAGGACACAGCGGAGACACAGATCCCTGGGCTGGGCACGGTAGCTCGTGCCAGTAATCCCAGCACTTTGGAAGGCTGAGGCGGGTGGATCACTTGAGGTCAGGAGTTTGAGACCAGCCTGGCCAACATGGCGAAAGCCCGTCTCTACTAAAAATACAAAAATTAGCCGGGCGCGGTGGCAGGCGCCTGTGATCCCAGCTACTCCTGAGGCAGGAAAATCGCTTGAAACCTGGGAGGTGGAGGTTGCAGTGAGCCGAGATCGTGCCATTACACTCTAGCCTGGACAACAGAGTGAGACTGTGTCTCAAAAACAAACAAACCAACAAACAAAAACAAACAAAAAAAACAGGGCCGGGTGCGGTGGCTCATGCCTGTAATCCCAGCACTTTGGGAGGCTGAGGCAGGCGGATCACGAGGTCAGGAGTTGAAGAGCAGCCTGACCAACACGATGAAACCCCGTCTCTACTAAAAATACAAAAATTAGCCAGACTTGGTGGCGGGTGCCTGTAATTCCAGCTACTCAGGAGGCTGAGGCAGGAGAATCCCTTGAACATGGGAGGTGGAGGTTGCAGTGAGCTGAGATTGCACCACTGCACTCCAGCCTGGGCGACAGAGTGAGACTCCACCTCAAAACGACAACAACAAACTAAAACCAGATCCCTACTCTCAGGGAGCCTCCCTTGTAACTGGGACACAGATGGTGAACAAAGGAACGAATACACATGTGGAGTGTCCGGGATGAGGCCAGGGAAGGTCGCACTGATTAGGGGGCAGGAGATAACCTCAGGGAATGAGGGGGCAAGCTGTGTAAATGTCTTGGGGGAGAATGTTCCAGCAAAGAGAACACCAAGTGCAAAGGCTCCAGCCAGGACTGAAACATGCTGGCACACTCCAGGAACAGGCATCCAGTGTGGCTCAGGCTGTGGGGCGCAGGGAGCAGGGCCAAGCCGGTGGCATGTGTACTGGGTGTGACATCCACTTTGGTGTGCTCTCCCTGTAGCCATGAAAGCAGCTCATGCAGGTGGTCCTCGACTGTGATGGTATGGTCAAGAATACTTTGTGGAGTCCAAACAAATCTAACTGGGTGAGTCTCAGACAATGGTAGGCTGTCTCAACCAGCAAAGCGAACAGCATTTCCATAGGGGTACAGTGACAAAGCAGTGGTTCTTCCCAGGTTAGTCTGTATCATGCTGTTCCAGCCCTTCCACATCTGTCCCTACCTGATGGTGCACTTGTCACCATTCTTCTACCTCCTGGAAACCCAGCAGCACCGAGAATTGCTTTCAGGATGTCACATCTGCACCTTTGCCCAGGTGCCACCTGCCTGAACCGCCCTGCCCACCACTGCCTTCTAGAGGCTCTGCCTCGGGTCCACCTCCCTGAACCCAACTGAGTCATCAATCGCCCAATGAGGCTGACTAGGTGACCTTTAGCTTCCAGAACTGTCTTCCCTTCTGAAAATGGTCACATGATGCCCACAGATCACATCATGGAGAGGCTCAGCGGGTAGGTGCTGCCACCAGCCACCGTCAGGGCAGCCGTCATCACACGGTGATTACGGAACGCCAGACTCTCCAGATGGAGTGAAGAATACTGTCCCAAAGACAATATTCATCCATTAAATGCATTTGCGTAAAAATACGTTCACATTTGAGGTTTGCTTAATGTAAACAACAGCTTTTAGTGCGGTGAAGAAGGGATGTTTTGGCTTCCTTTACCAATGAAAAATAGATACCTTTCATCCATTTTTGTGAAATTCACATCTTCTGTTTGGAATTCTAGCAATAAATCATCAGCGTTCACAGGGAAATCATCAAACAGCACACGGGGAAAAATAACAGAGAGCTGTTAACCTTTCACAGGGTTTAGAAGACTTTCTTTCTCTATAACCTATTAGCTTAAATCAGGCTGTGAATCTGTACAGATTTTCTGTCGGATTTTATTCTGCATTCTGTCTGAAGGGAGATTTTTTTCAAATGGCAAGAAACATAATGGGGTAAGCATTACTTAAAATGTTTTTCACTATGAACAAAAAGTTCAAAAGTTGCAGTCACTAACTGACTATTAACCGTGAAGTTCATTCCAATAGAAAGCAAGTAGCTGGGGCTGGGCATGGTGGCTCACGCCTGTAATCCCAGCACTTTGGAAGGCTGAGGTGGGCAGATCACTTAAGGTCAGGAGTTCGAAACCAGCCTGGCCAACATGGTGAAACCCCGTCTCTACTAAAAATACAAAAATTAGCCGGGCGTGATGGTAGGTGCCTGTAATCCCAGCTACTCAGGAGACTGAGGCAAGAGAATTGCTTAAACCCAGGAGGCGGAGGTTGGAGTGAGCCAAGATCGTGCTGTCGCACTCCAGGCTGGGAGCTAAGAACAAGACTTTGTTGAAAGAAAGAAAATAAAGGAAAGAAAGAAAGAAAGAGAGAGAGAGAGAGAGAGGAAGGAAGGAAGGAAGGAAGGGAGGGA
>NW_016814436.1:5230554-5254201 GCF_001698545.2 Rhinopithecus bieti
GGGAGGGAGGGAGGGAGGGAGGGAGAGAGAAGAAGGAAGGAAGGAAGGAAGGAAGGAAGGAAGGAAGGAAGGAAGGAAGGAAGGAAGGAAGGACGGAGCTGGGGCCAGGAGTGGTGGCTCGCACCTGTAATCCCAGCACTTTGGGAGGCTGAGGCGGGCGTATCACTTAAGGTCAGGAGTTCGAAACCAGCCTGGCCAACATGGTGAAACCCCATCTCTACTAAAAATACAAACAAATTAGCTGCGCTTGGTGGCAGGTGCCTGTAATCCCAGCTACTCCGGAGGCTGAGGCAGGAGAATCGCTTGAACCTGGGAGGTGGAGGTTGCAGTGAGCTGAGATCGCACTGCTGCACTCCAGCCTGGGTGACAGAGCAAGAGTCTGTCTCAAAAAAAAAAAAAAAAGAAAGAAAGAAAGTAGCTTGGCAGAGACTGTGTGGGCTGTGGCCACCTCCCTTTTTCCCCCATCGTGTTCTCAGCACTGGGGTGGAAAATGCGTGCGGCCTATCCCTTTTATCCCTGCTAATATTCTCTCTTCTGGCCAGGAGCATCGACCAATATAACAATGTTAGTTTCCTTGTCATTACATTCAGGGAGTTTCAAAGTTTCACAATTTCATCATTTTTAGCTGCTTTTAAACAATACCTGGGATTAATTTAGAGAAACATTGGTCTTGCCATGAATGAAGAGCTCACCAAGATACAATCTCTATATAGTGAGGCAACTCTGGCCAGAGGGACTGGCTTTGTACAGATCATTGAACAAATTGGCCCTTCCTTGCTCCCAACAAGAGCAGATAAGGAACAGTTGCCTTTGGATGCATCCCCCAGATAGATCGCAGAGGCCAAGCGGGCACCCGCTCCACCCTGCACACCCTCCCAGCATGCTCCCCTTACACCACTGGAGCTTCTGATCAGGAGCAGAATATCCCGGGGAAGTCCCCACCCCTTGCTATTACCCACATGACATGCCACTGCCCAGCTCATCTAGAAGAGTGAACCAGGCTGGCCAGTTCCTGTGTCCTGTGCCCCAAATGCTCAAGGGGAGGCGGGGGCGGGGGATCAAGACATAACCAACCATCTCTTTTCTCAACAACTGCAAACTCTGGTCCAGGAGGCAAGACAATGCAAACAGCACTGAATTAGATCTTCAGTTTCATAGCACAGATAAAGTCTCAATAAGCTGAGAGGTGAGGGACAGGTGGAGTGGATAGGGTGTTGGGAAAAGGTAGGGCTTCTCTTCTCGTCCCAGCAGGGATGGAAGGTTCTGCCTGATCCTCTCATGCCTTCCTTACCTGAGACCTTTTACGTTTCTAAATTCATAATTTTCTTTCCCTTACAATTTATTTTTTATTTTAAAAACTATTTAAAATATTTGTGGTACATACTAGGTGTATATATGTATGGGGTACATGAGATGTTTTGGTATAGGCATGTAATGTGAACTAAGCACATCATGGGGAATGGGGTAGCTGTGCCCTCAGGCATTGATCCTTTCAGTTACAAACAATCCAATTATACTCTTTATTTAAAAATATACAATTAAGTTATTATTGACTATAGTCACCCTATTATGCTATCAAATAGTGGCCAGGCGCAGTGGCTCACGCCTATAATCTGAGCACTTTGGGAGGCCAAGGCGGGTGGATCACTTGAGGTCAGGAGTTCGAGACCAGTCTGGTCAACATGGTGAAACCCGGTCTCTACTAAAAATACAAACATTAGCCGGGTGTGGTGGCACGTGCCTATAATCCCAGCTATTTGGGAGGCTGAGGCAGAAGAATCACTTGAACCCAGGAGGCGGAGGTTGCAGTGAACCAAGATCATGCCACTGCGCTCCAGCCTGGGCGATAGAGTGAGACCCTATCTCAAAACAACAACAGCAACAACAAAAACCTAGTGGGTCTTATTCATTCTTTCTAGTTTTTCATACCTATTAACCATCTTCACTGCCCCCTAACCCCTTACCACCCTTTCCAGCTGCTGGTAACCAACCTTCTACTCTCTCTGAGTTCAACCGATTTGATTTTTAGAGCCCACAAATAAGTGAGAACATGTGAAGTTTGTCTTTCTGTGCCTGGCTTATTTCACTTAACATAATGATTTCCAGTTCCACCCATATTGTTGTAAATGACAGGATCTCATTCATTTTTACGGCTGAATAGTACCGCATTGTGTATATATATCACATTTTCTTTATTTGTCTGGTGATGGACACTTAGATTGCTTCCAAATCTTAGCTATTGTAAACAGTGTTGCAACAAACATAGGAGTGCACGTATCTTTTTGACATTTCCCTTCCAATTTAAATGTTAGAGCTGCATCTTGTATATATCATAAGCTCCAACTACTGAGATTCTATTTTTAGGTCTTACTAACTAAACATTTATCAATCAAAATATTCCTTTGAGAACTATGAAACAGAGTATATGAAAATTGTAGAACATTTAAAAATAGACAAATACAAGAAGAAGTAGACATCGAATTATATCACTGTTTTATGTTCCCTGAGCACAGGGCAGGTGCAAACACTGGAAGGATTCTAACAGTAACTCCTAACTAACACCAAGGTATTTTCTGTATCACCAGCTCTTAGATGCAGGACTGTTTGGAAGATTAGGCTAAAATGAGTTACAAATGGGAGAAGAAGCTCCTCCTTCATGAAACCCTTTCACCTCTAGATTCCCACAGCATCTTGGGCCCAATTCTGGTATAGTCCTGATTATCTGTGCTGTTGAAACTTTTTACATGCCTGTCTCTCCTACTAGACTATATGCTTTGTGAGGCAAGGAATGTATTTGCCTGATCTTCGCATCCATACGTCTAGCACAATCCCTGCTATGTAGCAGGTGTTCAGTATCTATTTCTTTTTTTCTTTGTTTTTGAGACAGAGTCTTGCTCTGTTGCCAGGCTGGAGTGCAGTGGCCCAATCTCGGCTCACTCGGGTTCAAGTGATTCTGCTGCCATTTCATGGGTCCAAGTGATTCTGCTGCCTCAGCCTCCTGAGTAGCTGGGACTACTGGCGCGT
This sequence comes from Rhinopithecus bieti, assembly GCF_001698545.2. Taxonomy (NCBI): domain Eukaryota; kingdom Metazoa; phylum Chordata; class Mammalia; order Primates; family Cercopithecidae; genus Rhinopithecus; species Rhinopithecus bieti. Next base: position 5,233,579 of record NW_016814436.1, read on the forward strand.
GCCACCACACCTGGTTAATTTTTGTTTTTTTTTTTTTTTTTTGAGACGGGGTCTCGCTCTGTCGCCCAGGCTGGAGTGCAGTGGCACGATCTTGGCTCACTGCAAGCTCTGCCTTTTGGGTTCACACCATTCTTCTGCCTCAGCCTCCTGAGTAGCTGGGACTACAGGCGTCCACCACCATGCTCAGCTAATTTTTTCTATTTTTTAGTAGAGATGGGGTTTCACTGTGTTAGCCAGGATGGTCTCAATCTCCTGAACTCATGATCTGCTCACCTCGGCCTCCCAAAGCGCTGGGATTACAGGCGTGAGCCATCGTGCCCGGCCAATTTTTGTATTTTTAGTAGAGACAAGGTTTCACCATGTTAGCCAGGATGGTCTCGATCTCTTGACTTCATGATCTGCCCGCCTCAGCCTCCCAAAGTGCTGGGTTTACAGGCATGAGCCACCGCGCCTGGCCTCTATTTCTAACGATCGGCACAGAAGGAGCTCTCGGGAATTACTTACTCCAGGAGTAACCTGGTGACAGTCCGTGAGAATTCACCTCAGCTCTGTCTCCGCAGCCACAGCCTTGTCACCCAGAGGGCAAAGCGGCACACACAGTGTGTCCAAAGACTACAAAAATGTAATGGATATCTAGAACAGAAGTCAAAGGGATTCTGTGTGGGAAAGGTGATCCAATTTGCAGAGGGAATTATAATCATCATAGGGACAGGAAAACACAGCCAACGAAAGGGGAGGGAAAAAAAAAGCCATCTGAACACAATAGGGAGGAACAGATTATCAGTTTCACTCCCTTCCTCAGGAGCAACAGTTGCAGAGCTTGGGAAATGTCGTGTGCTAAAAGGAAGTGGTTTGTATTAAGAGTAATGTAGTTTTACCACTTGCTTGGAATAAAAGAAGACTGAAGGGAAACCCCTCTGCTGTGGGTTCCCGGAGGGCAGCTGCTGTGTCTCACCCACGTGTGCAACCCTCTATTGGACATGGAGGTTCTTGGATCCAGAAGGTCCTTTGGAAATATTTTCTTTTTGTTGTTGTTGTTTTTTTAGATGCAGTCTCACTCTGTCACCCAGGCTGGAGTGCGGTGGTGCGATCTCGGCTCACTGAAACCTCACGCCTCCCGGGTTCAAGCGATTCTCCTGCCTCAGCCTCCTGAGTAGCTGAGACTACAGGTGCACACCACCATGTCCGGCTAATTTTTTGTATTTTTAGTAGAGATGTGGTTTCGCCATGTTTGGCCAGGCTGGTTTTGAACTCCTGATCTCAGGTATCTGCCCACCTCGGCCTCCCAAAGTGCTGGGATTACAGGCATGAGCCACCATGCCCAGCCCCCTTTATAAATATTTTCTGAAATAATGTATTAAATAGCAGGTAGCTGAATACTGTCCCAACTATCAAAACATCTTTATATTCTATGTGATCAGACACTCAAGACAACCAACAAATGGAATTGAGATTGAATTTTCACACTCATAACTTTTTTGTTTTTGAGACAGTCTCTCTCTGTCACTCAGGCTGGAGTGCAACAGCAAGATAATGGCTCACTGCAGCCTTGATATCCCGGGCTCAGGTGATCCTCTCACCTCAGGCTCCCAAGTGGCTTGGACTACAGGTGCTAACACCACCTCCAGCTAATTTTTGTATTTTTTGTAGAGATAGGTTTCGCTATGTTGCCCAGCCTGGTCTCGAAATCCTGGGCTCAAGCGATCCACCCCGCTTGGCCTCTAAGTGTTAGAATTACTGGTGTGAGCCATCATACCCAGCCTGGAACTTATATTTGACACAAAAGCCTCCAGAACAATAGTTACGAACATTAGACTTTCACTTTTTCGACTGCTTATGCCTCTGTACTACTCACTCTAATTTACTGTATTGTAACCACTCAATATGCTTAATAATGCCACACTACAGAAATCTATTTACATCTTCCTTTGCTAAATGAGGTCTGATCGAACCTCATGGAGCACTTTCAGGGCAAACGATGGAAGTCTTCTCAGAAGAGTAGCATTGCTGTGGCAGGTGACTATCAGACAACAGATTTTTCTCTTTCCCACCAATTCTAAGTCATCACCTTGTCTTTATAGTTTTTGAATATCATATTTAACATCTAGGAGTCTTTTAGCTAAATTTGTTGGGCTAAGATTTAAAATAACATTTCAGAATAAACAAGCACAGAAGCTAGAAAGCCCTCTGTACCTTCACTTAGCATTGGTTCACAGAAATAGATTAACACGGCCAGGTACAATGGCTCATGCCTGTAATCCCAGCACTTTGGGAGGCCGAGCGGGCGGATCACAAGGTCAAGAGATTGAGACCATCCTGGCCAACATGGTGAAACCCCATCTCTACTAAAAATACAAAAATTAGTTGGGTGTGGTGGCACGTGCCTGTAGTACCTAGCTACTTGGGAGGCTGAGGCAGGAGAATCGCTTGAACCCGGGAGGCAGAGGTTGCAGTGAGCTGAGATTGTGCCACTACACTCCAGCCTGCTGACAGAGCAAAACTCTGTCTCAAAAAAAGAAAAGAAAAGAAAAGAAAGAAAGAAATAGATTAATCATTACCAGTGCCCAATGATTAACACGTTAACAAAGTCAGTATAGAAAATGCCTACGGAAACACATTTAAAACAGAAGGAAAAGGCCCAGACTATAACGGTGGTAAAGACATTCTATCTTAATGAATTTAAATCAAATGCATCATAAAGAGTTTGCATATCACCTACATTTAACTAGACACATCTAGATATTGCCCAACAATACCTAAAGCATTAAACTTAAAATTTTGTAATCAAAGGAATTTGGCACGTAAAAAAGAGTGACAAGCCCAACATGGCACAAGAGCTGTGAGCTCCTCCACCTTTATCTTCAAAGGTCCAAAAAGAATATTCCCAGTCATTTCCAAGAAAACTCCCTACAGACTTTACATGAAGTTCACACTACATGACTTCCGTTTAAAACCCAGCACTTCTTTATAATTTTCAGAAAGTTTGTAGTTATTGTTTTAAAATATCTTACCTTTGTGGATGGTGATATCAAAACAAGAGAAGAAAAGCTGCAAGTTTGGACACATTTTGTGTCTGTTGCAATCAAATTTGAGTAAAGCGAGAGGCCTGCCACAAGAATAAAAAGTCAACTAAAATGAAATTTGTATTCACCAATCAAGAGCTCTAACCTGATACAGGATGGGACGCATAGCAAGGCGGGTAAGGTTGAAAAATTTAGCAGCCAGATGACGAGGAAGCAGCCCGGGCGCAGTGGCCTGTCCAGTTACAAAACTGAAGTGACACACAACTAACGATGACATTTCAGAACAAGGAAGGCCTAATGGGTTTTAGCAGAAATATATCAGATATATGGCAGGCCAACTTTATAGGGTTGAGGCTTGAACTTCATGCAACACTTGAGCATGCACCTGAGCTAACGACTGTGCTTAACACTGGAGACCACAGACAGGCAATCTTAGCTTTGAGGGATGCAAGCCCCAGTGCATGGGGACAGGGGGGTGTGGCACTGGCACAGGAAGGAAAACAAGGAGAAAGAATATTATTGAACATCGCACTTGGGCCAGGCCCTCAATGGCAGCTGCACGTATTTTTTTTCTTTAATCGATCCATGCCAGGGCAGGGTAGGTATTATTGGTTCCATTTATAGAGAAGAAAAATGCAGAGGTTGACAGAGGTAAGAGGTACAAATAAGCAAATGGTTGCAAAGGCAGCGTGATGAGGGCTGTTACTAGGGGAATCCTGGAGGGCCAGGGAGCCTACATACAGGAAGGGACACCCGAGATGAATCCTAAAGGCTGACTAGATATTCCATAGGAAAACCCAACAGAAAGGAGGGAAAGGACCATTTCAAGGAAAAGGGAACACCACATCTGCATATATGACCCCAAACATCATTGAATAAGTGGTTGAAAATGGCTGGACAACTGGCTCCAAGAGTTGTATCAGTTACATGTTACTGTGTAACAAACTCTGAAACTTAATGGCTTATAACTACAACCATTTTATGTGTTCACAATTCTGTGGGTCAGCAAATTTGGCTGAGCTCAGCCAGGTGGCTCTTCTGCTGGTCTGACCTGGGATAATTCACATAGCTGTGGTCATTTGGTGGCTCAGCTATGGCTGGATGGCCTCAGTCACATGTCTGGTGGCTGGTGCCAGGCTGCTGGTTAGGCATTTCTCACCATGAAGTTTTTCATCCTCACAGAGGCCACCTCAGGCTTCTCAGATGGTGGCAGCATTCCAAGAGGGTGAATGTGGACTCTGCAAGGTCTCTTAAGGTAGACCTCATTTGTAAGTTAGGCAGTGTCCTTTCTATTACATTCTCTGAGTCAAAGCAAGTCACAAGGCAAGCCCAGATCCAAGGGGTGGGGAAACAAACTCTACCTCTTGATGGGAAGAGACTCAAAGAACTTGTGATCATTTTTGATCCACCTCAAGGGAGAAGTGGCAAGAGGTGAGTCTGCAGAGGTAGGAGAGGCCGGCAGTGCCAATCATGGTGCGTTGTTAATCCCCATGTTTAGGAGTTTCAATTTCATCCTAAAACAATGAGGAGCTACAGAAGACTATTGAGGGGAAGTGTGACGTGATCAGATTTGCATCAGGATTGTCTGGATGGCAAGGAGGAATCCAGACTCAAAGGGAACAAGATTAGAAGCAGCAAAACTCCTTACGGGGCTGTTGTAACTGTCCCAATAAGAGATGATGACAGCCCTGGGGACTGACACAAGAGGCAGGAGGACTGCGAGATGAAGAGCTGACCCTGACAACTGGCAGCTGCCTGGACCAGGGACCTGGGACAGAGTCTAGGATGAATGTATGCTCTGGCTTGGGTCACTGGGCAGAGGAGGTGGTACCCACGAAATTCGGAATAGAAAGAGAAGGAGGGCAGGTTTTGAGCTTGGAGAGAAGGGATTACAGGTATGAGCCACTGCAGCTGGCCATGAGTTCAGCTTTAAACAGGTGTTTAAGGTACCTGAGGCTTGGCCTCTGTAAGCCAGGTCTTCTCTTCTGAGAAGCAATGATGATGCTCACAGTGTTCACCTCATAGGGGTTCTTAGCAGCAGCAGCAGTGCCTAGAGAGGCTGCAAGGCCAACCTCAGGGGAAGGCAGTGCTATGACCTTGAAAACGTCACCACATACAGTAGATATCCCTTATCCACGATTTCACTTTCCTTGGTTTTAGTTACCCCCAGTACAGCACAATAAGATATTCTGAGAGAGAGAGAGAGGAAGAAACCCTTTTGTTACAGTGTATGTTATAATTGTTCTATTTTATTATCATTGTTGTTAGTCTCCTACTGTGCCTAATTTATAGATTAACTTTATCATAGATATGCATATATAGGGAAAAACATAGCATATATAGGGTTTGATACTATCTGAGGCTTTAGGTATCCACTGTGGGGGCTTGGAATATATCCTCCTTGGATAAGGGAGACGCACTGCACATTTCTTTGAACCTCAGTTTCTTTCTTTTCTTTTTCCTTTTTCTTTCTTTTCTTTTCTTTTTTTTTTTTTTTGAGACAGAGTCTTGCTCTCTCGCCTACCCTGGAGTGCAGTGGCGTGATCTCAGCTCACTGAAACCTCCGCCTCCTGGGTTCAGGCGTGAGCCACTACGCCTGGCTGAACCTCAGTTTCAATAACTGTAAACTTAGGTTAATGACAGCTACATGGCCAGGTGGTTCAAGATGTCTACCGAGTAATGGTCACATGGTGCTGCCCCTTCCTCCCTTCTTGCTCTCCCAGCCCCCAGCCCACGCCTTCATCCTTGAACCATGCTCTTCTCCCTACCCGGCTGGTCTTCCTAAACGATAACATCTACAAAGGCAGGACCACACCTTCTTCAAGTGTGTTACACAAATACACCCTTGAATAAATTGAGCTGAACCAGAAAGCGCAGAGGAAGAGGAAAATTAGACTTATGTGAGACCTCACAAGTAACCAAGACAATGCCTGAGACATGTCAAGGACTTCACATTACTTAAAACAAAATGATGGCTGGGTGCGGTGGCTCAAGCCTGCAATCCTAGCACTCTGGGAGGCCGAGACGGGCAGATCACGAGGTCAGGAGATCGAGACCATCCTGGCTAACACGGTGAAACCCCGTCTCTAATAAAAAATACAAAACTACCCGGGCGAGGTGGCGGGCGCCTGTAGTCCCAGCTACTCGGGAGGCTGAGGCAGGAGAATGGTGTAAACCCGGGAGGTGGAGCTTGCAGTGAGCCGAGATCCGGCCACTGCACTCCAGCCCGGGCGACAGAGCGAGACTCCGTCTCAAAAAAAAAACAAAAAACAAAACAAAACAAAACAAAATGATGCAATGTGCTGCAAATTATTCAAGGTTGGCTGATGGCATCAGTCTACGAATGTAAGTCTACACTGCCAATCCTGTGGTATCTAAATTCTCAACAAATATGCCACATTGGTTTTATTTATTTATTTATTTATTTTGAGACGGAGTCTCGCTCTGTCGCCCAGGCTGGAGTGGAGTGCAGTGGTGTGATCTCAGCTCACTGCAAGCTCCGCCTCCCGGGTTCATGCCATTCTCCCGCCTCAGCCTCCGAGTAGCTGGGACTACAGGCGCCCGCCACCACGCCCGGCTAATTTTCGTATTTTAGTAGAGACAGGGTTTCACCGTGTTAGCCAGGATGGTCTCGATCTCCTGTCCTCGTGATCCGCCCGCCTCGGCCTCCCAAAGTGCTGGGATTACAGGCTTGAGCCACCGCGCCCGGCCGCCACATTGGTTTTAAAGGAAAGAGAAAAGGCCCTTTCCCTTTAACTTCTAGGGACCAACTCAGGGAAGTCAAAATTTGCTCAAGACCAAGAGGAACCAACCAAGTAGAAAGATAATCCCTTCTGCAATAGTCCTATATGCTGAAGATTAGTTTTGTTTTATGGTTTCAGGGATAAGAGATGTGTGTGTGTGTGTGTGTGTGTGTGTGTGTGTGTGTGTGTGTGTGTATATATTTATTTATTTATTTATTTTATTTTATTTTTTTGAGACAGAGACACACTTTGCTGCCCAGGCTGTAGTGTAGTGGCGTGATCTCAGCTTACTGCAACCTCTGCCTCCTGGGTTCAAGTGATTCTCTTGCCTCAGCCTCCCGAGTAGCTGGCATTACAGGCGGCCACCAGCATACCTGGCTGATTTTTGTTTTAGTAGAGATGGGGTTTTATCATGTTGGTTAGGCTGGTCTTGAACTGCTGACCTCAGGCGATCCACCTGCCTCAGCTTCCCAAAGTGCTGGAATTACAGATGTGAGCCACCGCGCCTGGCCAGAGATGGTATATTTTTAAACCTCTCTCCTTGAGCTTTCTTGTTCAGTTTTTAGATTAAGCCAACAGTATCGTCTTTTGCCAGAGCAGACAAGTTCTGAACGTACTTTGGCTTCTTCAAAGTCTGATGAAAAACAACAACAACAGAGGGGAACAGGGTCAACCACAGAGTTTTAAAATGAGGCCACTCCAAGTTCAAATGATCCTCGCTCTAGAAAGTTACGAGAAATGGGAGACATCAGCACGTTCTGATGAGAGTCATGTAGAAATACGGCACTCATGAAAAAGGAAGAGTATGCTATCAAAAGAGACATTCAGAGAACAATAACTTTTCTAGGGAATTACAAAACCAATTGCAAACCTAATAGAAGGGTTGGAAGATAATGGCCCCAATCTCACAGAAAGTAGAGTGAAAACAGATGGAACATGGGAGAAGCAAGAGAAGTAAGAGAGGACCAGTCCAGGAGGCAAACTCATCCAAGTAACAAGAGCTCCAAAGAGCAGGAAGCAAGAACATGGAGCAGGGGAAACCACCAACCAATGCATTCAAGATAATTTCTCAGAAACGATGGGCATGAATTTCCAGGTTGCAAGGGCCCACCAGGGACTCAACAGAATGGATGAATACACACACACAGATGGTCACTCACTGGGAAATTCCAGATGATGCTGGAGACAAAGAGAAGATCCTACAAGCTTTCTGAGAGGGAAAAACATGTTGCACACAAAGGATCCAATAGAAAACTTTTTTATTTTTATTTTTTTGAGATGGAGTCTTGCTCTGTCACGTAGGCTGGAGTACAGTGACATAATCTCAGCTCACTGCAACCTCTGCCTCTCAGGTTCAAGCAATTCTCATGCCTCAGCCTCCCCAGTAGCTGGGACTACAGGCATGCACTACCACACCTGGCTAATTTTTATATTTTTTGTAGAGAAGGGGTTTCACCATATTGGCCAGGCTGGTCTTGAACTCCTGACCTCAGGTAACCCACCTGCCTCAGCCTCCCAAATTGCTGAGATTACAGGTGAGAGCCACCGTGCCTGGCCAAATAGAATACTTTTGAATTTCCCAACAGCAACATAGGAAGTGAAAGACAACAGTTGGAAACCTTCTAAATGTGAGAGGAAACTGGCTTCTGACCCCATAGACCTATATTCAGAGAGGCCCTCCATTAGGTGCAAGGGTAGCAAAGCTCCTGTTTTCCCCATTAGCGTAACTAAAAGATAACTGTGTCTCTCTCTCTGAGATTCTGGACTCCGTCTCCCCATGGTACTCGGTACTTCTCTCCTATTGTGGTAATTATTGGTGAACATGGTTTCTTACGATGTTTTAGAAGGTAACTCATGGCACCTTTTTTGTTTTGTTTTGTTTTGTTTTTGAGATGGAGTCTCGCTCTGTCGCCCAGGCTGGAGTGCAGTGGCCCGATCTTGGCTCACTGCAAGCTCCGCCTCCTGGGTTCACGGCATTCTCCTGCCTCAGCCTCCCGAGTAGCTGGGACCACAGGCGCCCGCCACCTCGCCCGGCTAGTTTTGTTTTGTATTTTTTTAGTAGAGACGGGGTTTCACAGTGTTAGCCAGGATGGCCTCGATCTCCTGACCTCGTGATCCACCCGCCTCGGCCTCCCAAAGTGCTGGGATTACAGACGTGAGCCACCGCGCCCAGCCTCATGGCACCTTTTCTAGACATCCAACTTGCAGTGGTGTGTTACAGGTTGCTTGTATTTAATTTGCACTACAATATTATTGTTATATAACAAGGAAGTCATCATCAAATCATCTTCAGCCATTTTTCAGCTCCAACCCTGCAATAAATTAGAGATATTGATAATGATAGTGGTGCCAGCTAACACTTTTTGAGCCCTTATCATATGCCAGGAACTGTCATAAATAAGCACCTAATGCGCATTAACTCACTTCCTAGTAACAGCAATCCCATGAAGCAGGCATTACCATTATGTTTACTTTACAGATGAGAAAACTGAAGCACAGACAGGTTACCACAACATGCCCTGGGGCACAGAACCACCGGAACCAGGTTTTGATCTCAGGCAGCAAGCCTCTAGTTTCTGCTTCTAACTACCACGTTATAATCCTCTGTGTGGTTTACTGTATGTCATCTCCCAGTGTGAACATTTCTCACATTTCTCAACTTTACATCCAACCGTCAATGATCTAGACATGTGATAATTTAGCTTTTTTTTTTTTTTTGAGACAGGGTTTCACTCTTTCACTCAGGCTGGAGGGCCATGGTGCAATCACAGCTCAATGCAATGTTGACCTCACAGGCTCAGGTGATCCTCCCACCTCAGCCTCCCGGGTAACTGGGACCACAGGCACACACCACCATGCCCGGCTAATTTTTCTATTTTTTGTATAGACAGGGTTTCACTGTGCTGCCCAGGCTGGTCTCAAACTCCTGAACTCAAGTGATCTGCCCTCCTTGGCCCCGCAAAGTGCTGGGACCACAGGCGTGAACCATTGCGCCTGACACGATAATCCAGATTCTGAATTACCCACAAGTTGTTTTTCCTTCCCAGTTTATCTGTGTTGAGTAGATGCTCCTCTCAGTGAATATAACTCTCTGTTGGAGTCTTTAGTAAAGTTTAGAGATGAGGGAAAATGTAGTATTATTCTAATGTGTTTTTAAAGCAAAGACTAGAAGTTTAAACTAATGACAAATTGAAATGTGAGGATTTCCTGAACTCTTGCTGCTCATGCTGCTAAACGAGTGTGTGTTCAGTGGAGAATTACCTGTCTACTCATTTAGCAGATGGAGTCATTTCTGTAAGCATCGCCGCATTGGGGCACCAGAGTCTGGATCCTCAGATGAGGATCTCAGAGCCAAGGTCCCAGTTCTAGTGCTTATTCCAAGCCAACTTTTTTCATTTAAAAAACAGCTTTATGGGCCCAGTGCGGTGGCTCATGCCTGTAATCCCAACACTTTGGGAGGTCAAGGTGGGTGAATCACCTGAGGTCAGGAGTTCGAGACCAGCCTGGCTATCACGGTGGAACCCCGTCTTTACTAAAAATACAAAAATTAGCTGGGCATGGTGGCGTATGCCTGTAGTCTCAGCTACTTGGTAGGCTGAGGCACGAGAATCACTTGAACCCAGGAGGCAGAGGTTGCAGTGAGCTGAGATTGTGCCACTGCGCTCCAGCCTGGACGACTGAGCAAGAAAATAAAAATAAAACAACAAAAGAAACAGCTTTACGGACATGTAACTAGCATACAATAATCTGTACATATTTAAAGTGTACAAATTTGATTTTTTTATGGCCATATGTATAAACCTGTGAAACCACCATCACATCCAAGACAGTACACAGACCTATCATCCTCAAAGTGCTCCTGTGCCTGTCTAATCTCTCCCTCTTGCCCCTCCATGCCCACTGTCAGTGGTCTGCTTCCTGTCATTACATATTAGTTTGTATATAAATAGAATAGTTTGTATATATAAATAGTTTTATATAAATAGAATCAAGCAGTATGTATTATACTTGTTTATCCTGGCTTCTTTCACTTCTTACAATTATTTCAGCATTCATCCATGTTGTTATGGGTATTCATAGGTCATTCCTTTTTATTGCAAAGTAATACTCCATTGTATAGATAACCACAGTTTGAGAATGTATTCACCTATTAATGGCATCTGAATTGTTTCCCAGTCTGGGCTATTATAAATAAAGCAGTTATAGACATTCAGGACTAGGTTCTGTATGGAATATATGCTTTCTTTTTTCTTGGCCAAATACTTAGGAGTGGGATTGCCAGATCTCACAGTAGGCATTTGTTTAACTTTATAAGAAACTGCCTGCTGGGCATGGTGGTTCACGCCTGGAATCCCAGCACTTTGGGAGGCTGAGGTGGGCGGATTGTCTGAGGTCAGGAGTTCAAGACCAGCCTGGCCAACGTGGCAAAACCCCATCTCTACTAAAAGTTAAAAAAAAAATTAGCCAGGTGTGGTGGTACACACTTGTAGTCCCAGCTACTCAGGAAGCTGAGGCAGGAGAATCACTTGATCCCGGTGAAGTAGAACAGGCTTTTCCTAATTTTCCTGTGGCTTTTTCTTTCCACCTGAGGTGTCTGGTGAAGGGGGCCCTCTAACTACCTTAGGTTCGGCTCGGGTCACTAGAGTCTTACAGTAAGTTGCCAGACAAGGCTGGAACCATTTGGGGCATGTTTGGACTGCGATCATCCAGGAACTGATGTATGGGAACTGATCTGGATGCCCAGGCTGTCCTCCAACTGTGGTCACTACCCTAAATACATGGCCAATCATTTCCCTATCTATTGTCCCCTTGGCCGGCCAGCCGACATTAAAAGAAGGCCATTCCACTTCACACAGAACCCTCAATCTTTGGGGGGAAAACTTAATTCCATAATCCCCAGCAAAACCTTTCTTAAAATTCTTTAACATGCACTCCAGTTTCGATGCTTTTCCTCCCATCCCACCCTTTGCGATGCACACTCACTCTCACTTTCGTTCCAGACTGACTAGACTGGGTCCTAGTACGGGAGTTTCAGGTGTTGCTTAGCTAGGGAGAGTACCTTACTCCCGCCACAGACTGCTGCAGCCATGGGGCAGCTCCTGTCAGCCGTATGCGATGCCCTAGTTCTGGTCAATCCCACACTTGCCTCAGAGCACACAGTCCATGCTAAGAGATCTGTCTCCCCATGTCACGCCCCATATTGGTCCCTCCCAGAACCATCTCTTTCACACTCTTTCACACACCTCACTGCTCCCAGTTCCCAATCCTTAGTCAAGGCAGCAAGCCACTCTTGCCACTTTTGGTTTCTTTCCTGACCAACTTAGCAAGCCATTCTCACGTCCTGCATTGGCTAAGGTGTAAGTTTCATCCGAATCAGTTAGCCACTCTCACTGTCCCCAGCCCCTCTGGGTCTAGGCAACATGGCGAAACCCTGTCATCCGAATAAGTGAGCTACTCTCACTGTCCCCAGCCCCTCTGGGTCTAGGCAACATGGCGAAACCCTGTCATTCAAATTGGTGAGCTACTCTCGCCATCCCCAGCCCCTGCTGGAACCATCCTGCAACCCCTTTATAGGTTCCATTGCGCTGTCTGGGAAAGACACCAGGACGCGGGAAAGCCGATCTCCTTTCTGGGCTGAAGTCCTCCTGTTGGTACCAAAGTCCCAGTCCTCCCTCGACCTGGGGCTCCAGTCCCACAGGCAAGGCAGACAGAAAATCTGCCATCTCCAATCCTGGACGAGCCCCCAGAAAATGTAGTGGGAAATCAGAGAACTGGAACGATCGATGGGGTTCAGGAGGATTTAGTTAAGGTGTACACTGGCTCAGTGGACTTGCATCCAGAAAATCCGAGCACCAAACAAAGAAGGCAAGTGCCTTTTATGCATCTTGAGGCGGTAAATATGTGAGGCAGGAAGCAAGCATACAGAAGAGAGAATAAAGGCCATTACCATCTTGTGATATTCTTCTGACATGCCTTACATCTTAAGAAAAACACGTTTTGCAGCTTAAGCTTATCTGCCTTGTGAACTTGCAGCTGTGTGGGAAAAACAGGAATTTACAGAATTTACAAAATATGTGGAGGTTAGATAAGGCTAATGTTTCACACAAGGAAAATTAATATTCTTTCTTAAGTCTAACTTCAGTCAGGGGGTGGCTACTTAAAGCCTTTCAGTCTGGGCCTAAACAGCATTCTTATTAAAGAAACTATCATTATTTCTATTACTATTAATGCTATTGTTACCTTAATTATCATTTTTCTACTTCACTGGGAGGCGGAGCTTGCAGTGAGCTGAGATCCGGCCACTGCACTCCAGCCTGGAAGACAGAGCAAGACTCCATCTCAAAAAAAAAAAAAGAAAGAAAGAAAGAAGGAAACTGCCAACCTGTTTTTCAATGTGTTTGTATCATTTTACCTTCCTATCAGCAGGGATGAGAGTTCTAGTTCCTGCACCTCATGGCTAATGTTTGGTATGGTCAACCTTTCTAATTTTCACCATTCACATGGGCATGTAGCGGTATCATACCACCACTGTCTAAGTTGTAGAACGTTAGCATGGGGACTGCAGGTTTCATCTGCATTGCCCTGATGACTGATAACATTGAGAATTTTTCACCTGCTTATTTGCTATTCATCTATCTTCTTTGATGATCTGCTTGTTCAGATCTCTTGCCCATTTTTAAAACTGGGTTATTTCCTTCCAGGTGAGTTTTGAGACTTCTGTCTGTCTTCCAGCTACAATACCTTGATCAGGCAAATGCTTTTCGAATATTTCTTCCCAATGAGTAACTTGTGTTTTCATTCTCCTAAAACTGTCTTTTAAACAGTAAAAGTTTCATTTTGATGAAGTTCAATTTATTGATTTTTTTTCTTTATACATAGATTGTGTTCTTGGTGTCATATCTATGAAATCTTTGCCTAACCCAAGGTCACAAAGATTTTTCTCCTGTGTTTTCTTCTAGAAGTTTTATAATTTTACGTTTTACCTTTAGATCTCTGATCTATTTTGAGTTAATTTTTGTGTACGACATGAGGCATGGGTCAAAGTTCATTTTGGGCACATGGATAACCAATTGTACCAGCACCATTTATTGAAAAGACTGTCCTTTCTCTACCAAATTGTCTTTGTACCTGTGTCAAAATCCAGTTGTTTTTTTAAGTAAGAAATGAATGTGGGGTGGCCGGGTACAGTGGCTCATGCCTATAATCCCAGCACTTTGGGAGGCCGAGATGGGCAGATCACGAGGTCAGGAGATTGAGACCGTCCTGGCTAACACTGTGAAACTCTGACTCTACTGAAAAAAATACAAAGAAAATTAGCCAGGTGTGGTGGCGGGCACCTGTAGTCCCAGCTACTTGGGAGGCTGAGGCAGGAGAATGGCGTGAATCTGGGAGGCGGAGCTTGTAGTGAGCCGAGATCAAGCTGCTGCACTCCAGCCTGGGCGACAGAGCGAGACTCCGTCTCAAAAAAAAAAAAATAAAAATGTGGGATTTAATCAAATGCTTTTCTGCATCTACTAAGATGATCATATGGTTTATTCTTTTCATCCTGTTAACATGGTGAGTTACATTAATTTTTGATTATCAAGCCATTTGGCATTTCCTGGGATGAACCCTACTGGTTATGTGTAATATTTGCTGTACTTTGAATGTGTCCCCCACATTTCATGTGCTGGAAACTTAGTTTCCAAATTCACATGTTGACAGCATTTGAAGTTAGCCTTTGGGAGAATTATAAGATCATCAGGGTGGGGTCCCCATGATAGGACTGGTGACTTTATAAGAAGAGGAAGCCCTGACCTGACAGGCTCTTTGCCTTGCTTCACGTCACGATCCAGCAGGAAGGCCCTAACCGGATGCCAGTACCATGCTCTCGGACTCATTAGGTACATACCTGAGATTCCGATCTATCTCACTGTATATACATCTGAGATTCCAATCTATCTCACTGTGTATACACCCGAGCTTCTGATCTATCTCATTGGTACATACCTGATAATCTGATATGGCTTCTTGTGTTTATGCCCAAGATTCTGATATACCTTCCTCTCCTAACAAACACTCAAATTCCTGCACTGTTCCTGGCTCTGTGTGAGCACCAGGCACCCTTCTTGGCTGGCACAAGTGCTGGGCACTGTTCCTTCTAACCTTCTCAGATGCTTCTTTTCCTGGCCTCAAGTAGTTCTGCTCATATGCATGCACCAAGCAGTACTTTGGTAGATCTCTGGAGTCCCTCTGTATATGGTTTGCACCTCTAATACTTTGCCTTGGATAATCTACACACCATGGTCTCCCTGGACTCTCAGCTCTATTTTGTCAACTGAAGAAGTCTGCCAAGATCTGCCTCAGTTTCCCCTCTCCCTGCACTGCAGCCTGGAAACTCTCAAGCCACTCCTCTCACCTTGTTTGTCTTACAACCATCAGTGCCCTTCACTGCCTGATGTCCAGCATCTTGAAGAACATTGTTTCATGTATTTGTATGCAGGTTTGGTTGTCTCAGATGAGAAGATAAGTCATTGCCCGTTATTCTATCCTGGATGAGGGAGTCTGTAATTTCTATAGGCATAATAAATTGGTTACAAGGCCACAGACAGTATATTTCTTAATCGTTTAAAACTTATGTCACCTTCTGACAGATAGAAATATTTCATGTTTTCATTTAATATTGTTTTAAATTTCAAAGCAGATGAACTGTTAGACTATACTTTTGAAATCTACCACCTCCTTACGAGTCCTAAAATGCCTCTTTGGGTATGTGCCTGAGGTTCTGATACAGCTCCTTGGCTATATGCCCTGGACTGTGATAGACCTCCTTAGATCTATACCCAAAATTCTGCTATACCTCCCTGGGTATAAACCTGAGATCCTGATATAAATCCTTAGCTAGATACTTAAAGCCCTAATATGCCTTCTTGAGTATGTACCTGAGACTCTGCTATACCTGTTTGGGTAAATACCCGAGATTCTGATATACCTCACTGGGTACACACCTGAGGTTCTCATCTGTCTCACTGGGTACACACCTGTGGTTCTGACCTGTCTCACTGGGTACATGCCTGAGGTTCTGATCTATCTCATTGGTGTACACCTGAGGTTCTGATATGGCTCCTTAGTTTATGCCCAAGATTCTGATATACTGCTCTCTCTTCATAAAAACTCAAATCCCTGCTGCAACTCAATACTGGGATGCATTCCAAAACTAAGACTATATAAGACTGTTTGAAGTTCACTTTGAATCTTGGAGGATATGATACTATTTTTTTTTTTTTTTTTTTTTTTTTTTTGAGGTGGAGTCTTGTTCTGTTGTCCAGGCTGGAACTGCAGTGGCATGATCTCGGCTCACTGCAACCTCTGCCTCCCGGGTTCAAGCAATTATCCTACCTCCGCCTCCGATACTATCAAATTTTCACACAAAATATTGCCATCAGTCCTGACATAGACATAATGTTAGGATTAATTAATGCTCAATAAAATAGTAAAGGAAGAACTCTAATAGGCTACTAAACAGATTCTTTTTAAAAGTGTTAAAAGGATCACCTAATGATAACAGAATTCATCCACTAGGAAGACATGATGGTCCTAAATGTGTATGTACCTCTTATCTATGAACCAGGAAGCAAGTCCTCACCTGACACTGAATCTGCTGGCACTTTGGTCTTGATCTTCCCAGTCTCCAGAACTGTGAGAGAGAAATTTCTGTCGTTTACAAATCACCCAGTTTATGGTATTTTGTTATAGCAGCTTGAATGGACTAAGACACCATTCAACAACCAGAATATACTTTTTTCCCTAAAAGCCCATGGAACATTCACCTAGACAGACCACATCTTTGGCCATTAAACAAACCTCAACAAATAAAATAATTTTCAATTTAAAAGAATTGAAGCCATACAGAGTATATAATCTAATAACAATGAACTTAAATGATAATAACAGGAAAACAATAGGACCATCTCTAAATGTTTTAAAATTCAACAATACACTTCTAAATAATCCTTGGGTCAAGAGTGAAGTCTCGGCCGGGCGCGGTGGCTCAAGCCTGTAATCCCAGCACTTTGGGAGGCCGAGACGGGCGGATCACGAGGTCAGGAGATCGAGACCATCCTGGCTAATACGGTGAAACCCCGTCTCTACTAAAAAAAATACAAAAAACTAGCCGGGCGACGAGGCGGGCGCCTGTAGTCCCAGCTACTCGGGAGGCTGAGACAGGAGAATGACGTGAACACGGGGGTGGAGATCACAGTGAGCTGAGACCCGGCCACTGCACTCCAGCCTGGGCGGCAGAGCAAGATTCCGTCTCAAAAAAAAAAAAAAAAAAAAAAAGAGTGAAGTCTCAAGGAAAATTTTAAAATACATAGAACTGGGCTGGCGATGGTAGCTCACGCCTGTAATCCCAGTACTTTGGGAGGCTGAGGCGGGTGGATCACCTGAGATCAGGAGTTTGAGACCAGCCTGGCTAACATGGTGAAACTCCGTCTCTACTAAAAATACAAAAATTAACCAGGTGTGGTGGTGCACACCTGTAATCCCAGTTACCTGGGAGGCTGAGACAGGAGGATTGTTTGGACCCAGGAGGCAGACATTGCAGTGAGTTGAGATCGCACCGTTGCACTTCAGCCTGGGTGACACAGCGAGACTGTCTCAAAACAAAAAACAAAACAAAAAAAAAACCACCAAAAAAAAAAAAACCCCAAAACAAAAAACATTAAAAAACAAAAAACAGAACTGAATAAAAATAAAGCTACAACATACAACAGCATATGGGATGCGGCAAGAGCAGCACCGAGAGAGAAATTTGTATTACTAAATGTTTGCAATAGAGAAGACGAACAATCTCAAAACAATAATCTAAATTCCTACATCAAGAAACTAGAAAAATAATAGCAAAATAAACCAAAGCAAACAGAAGGAAGGAAATAATAAAGAAGAACAATCAATGAAATGGAAATCGAGAGAACAATTGAGAGAATAAATGAAACGAAAAGCTGGTTTTTTGAAAAAAAACATTAAAATTGATAAAACTGCAGCAAAACTGACAAAAATAAAAACAGACAAGACATAAATCACCAACATCAAGAATGAAACAGGATATTACTACAGATCCTGCAATCAGTATAAGAAACTATACAAACAAATTTGAGCTAGTGAATTCTACAAATAAGAAATAGATCAATTACTCAAAAGCTACTAACTACCCAATTTAACCAAGATAAAATAGTTTTAATAGCTTTATAACCATTTAAAAGTTGAATCTGTGATTTTAAAATCTCTTAAAAAATAAATTCCCAGGCCCAGATGGAAGAATTCTACCAAACACGTAAAGAAGAAATACCACCACACCAGTTGTATATAATCTCTTCCAAAAAAAGTGGAAGAGGAGGAAATACTTCCCAATTTATTTTCATGAAACTAATATTACTCTGACAACAAAACTCGACAAAGCCAATAGAAAATAGAGAAAACGACAGACCAATTTTGCTCAAGAACTTAGACATGAAAGTATTCAACAAAATATGAACAAATCAAATCCAACAATGTATAAAAAGAATTATTTACCATGACCAACTAAGACTCATTCCAGGTATGCAAGGCTACTTTAACATTGGAAAATCAATCAATGTAATCCACCATGTCAACAGGCTACAGAAGAAAAATCATTTGATCATACTCATTGACACAGAAAAGGTATTTGACAAACTATAATACCCACTCATGATAAAAACTCTCAACATGTTTGGAAAAGCTTTCTCTCAACTAGAAAAAGAACATCTGCAAAAACCTACAGCTAACGTATCCTCAACGAAGAAAGACTGAATGTTTTCCTAGTAAGATCAGGAGCAGGGCCAGGATATCCACCTTCACCACTCTTCCTCAACATAGTGATGGAAGTTCTAACTACTGTAATAAGGCAGGAATAAAAGGCACATCGATAAGAAGAAAGAAATGAAAGTCCCCACTGGCAATGACATGAAAATCCTTAGGAATCTACAAAAACCCTCTTGGAACTAAGAAATGAATACAGCAAGACTGTAAGATCAGCATGCAAAAATAAATTGCATTTCTATCTACTAACAACAAACATGCAGACATAAAAGTTAAAAACAACATCATTTGCAATCACTCCAAAGAAAATGAAATATTTAGGTATTTATTACCTAACAAAACATATAGAGGGATCTGTATACTGAAAATTACAAAATGCTGCTGGAAAAAAATCAAAGAAAGCTGGGTGTGATGGCTCATGCCTATAATCCCAGCACTTTGGGAGGAGCCCTTAAGGCCATGAGTTTAAGACCAGCTTGGGCGACAAACGAGACCCCATCTCTACAAAATAAATAAATAAATAGGAAAAAAAATTAGCCAGGTGTGGTAGAGTGTACCTGTAGCTCCAGTTACTCAGGAGACTGAGGCAGGAGGGTTACTTCAGCCCAAGAGTTCAAGGCTGCAGTGAGCCACGATCATACCACTGTACTCTAGCCTGGGTGAGGGAGTGAGATCCTGCCTCAAATTAAAAAAAAAAAAAATCAAAAAAGAAACTACCATGCTCATGGACTGAAAGACTCAACATAATAAAGATGTTAATTCTCCTCAAGTTGATCTGTAGGTTTAGTGTAATTCCTATCAAAATCCCAGTAATAGTTTTTATAGATCTAGATAAGCTTACTCTTAAATTTACACAGAAAGGCATGGCACAAGCCCTAGAAGGGCTAAAACAATCAGCAAAGAAGTATAAAGTGGGAGAAACCACTCTACTTAATAGTAAGACCTACTCAGTAATAAACACAGCGTGGTACTGGTGAAGGAACAGACACATACATCAATGGAACAGACTAAAAACCCTAAAACAGATCAACACAAATAGACCCAACTGATTTTGGACAGAGGTGCAAAATTCCCTAAGGAATGATAACCTTTCAAAAACTGCTGCTGGAGCAACTGGATATCCATTGGGGTAGCAGGAAAAGAACCTCAAACTAAGTCTTACATCTTAAAAAGAATTAATTTAAAATGGATCATGGACCTAAATATCTGACAAAGGACAGTATCTTGCATATGTAAAAATTTTCAAAACTAAACAATAAAAAAAACCCCAAACAATCCAATTAGATAATGAGCAAAAGACATTGCTCACGAGGATACACAAATGGCAAATAAGTACATGAAAAGATATTTAACACCATAAGCCACTGGGGAAAGGCAAACTAGAACCACGATGAGGTATCACTGCACACCTATCAAATGGCTAAAATAAAGAATAGTGATAACACCAAACGCTGGAAAGGACATAGACATACATTCCTGGTGGGAATGTAAAATAGTACAGCCACTCTAGAAAAGTTTGGCAGTTTTTAAAAATAAAACTAAACATGAAACTACCATATGATCCAGCAAGTACACTCTTGGGCAGTTATCCGAGTGAAATGAAACTTATGTTCACACGAAAACTTGTATACACACCAAGAGAACAGATAACAAATAAAGGCAAATAAATTGGACTCAAAATTTAAAGCTTTTGTGCCACAAACACTACCATCAAGAAAGTGAAAAGACAACCCACAAAAATGGGAGAAAAAGGCCGGGTGCGGTGGCTCATGCCTGTAATCCCAGCACTTTGGGAGGCCGAGGCGGGTGGATCACAAGGTCAGGAGTTCGAGACCAGCCGGACCAACATGGTGAAACCCCGTCTCTACCAAAAATACAAAACAGTAGCCGGGCGTGGTGGCATGTGCCTGTAGTGCCAGCTACTCAGGAGGCTGAGGCAGCAGAATCGCTTGAACCGGGGAGGTGGAGGTTGCAGTGAGCTGAGGTTGTGCCATTGCACTCCAGCCTGGGCAACAGAGAGAGACTCCATGTCAAAAA
>NW_016814436.1:5255782-5268217 GCF_001698545.2 Rhinopithecus bieti
TTCCTTCCTTCCTTCCTTCCTTCCTTCCTTCCTTCCTTCCTTCCTTCCTTCCTTCCTTTCTTTTCTCTCTCTCTCTCTCTCTCTCTCTCTCTTTCTTTCTTTCGACAGAGTCTCACTCTGTGGCCCAGGCTGCAGTGCAGTGGCATGATCTTGGCTCATTGTAACCTCCACCTCCTGGGTTCAAGTGATTCTCCTGCCTCAGCCTCCAGAGTAGCTGGGATTGCAGGCGCATGCCAGCATGCTTGGCTAATTTTTGTATTTTTAGTAGAGACGGGGTTTTGCTATGTTGGCCAGGCTGGTCTCAAACTGCTGACTTCCAGTGATCCACCTGCCTTGGCCTCCCAAAGTGCTGAGATTACAGGCATGAGCCACTGAGCGTGACCCTATAATTTACATTTCTATCTATCTATCTATCTATCTATCTATCTATCTATCTATCTATCTATCTATCTATCTATGAATCTATCCGTCTATCCATCCGTCCACGCATCCACCTACCTATCTATGAATGACAGGGTCTTGCTCTGTTGCCCAGGCTGGAGACAGTGGCACAATCTCGGCTGCTTGCAACCTCTGCCTCCTAGGATCAAGCAGACCTTCTACCTCAACCTCTCAAGTACCTAGGATTACAGGCGCACATCATCATGCAGGGCCAATTTTTTTATTTTTGTTGTAGAGTCGGAGTCTCGCTTTGTTACCCAGGCTGGCCTAAAACTTCTGAGCTCAAACAATCCTCCTGCCTCAGCCTTCCAAAGTGTTAGGATTACAGGCATAAGCCACCGTGCCTGGCTAGAACTGTTTAAAACAAACCAGAAAACCAAGAAACCTGTAAACAAATGTTCACAGCAACTTGATTCACAGTACCTCCAAACTGGAAACAAGCTAGATGTCCTCCAATGGGGTGAACAGTTAAACCATGGCTCCTCCACACCATGGAAATTACTCAGCAATAGAAAGGAATAAACTATTGATGCACCAACAACCTGGATCAATCTCATGAGAATTACCCTGAGTCCCGAAAGGTTATATGCCATATAATTCATTATGTGACAGTCTTTTTTTTTTTTTTTTTTTAAGATAGAGTCTCGCTCTGTCACCCAGGCTGGAGTGCAGTGGCATGATTTCGGCTCATTACAAGCTTCGCCTCCTGGGTTCACGCCATTCTCCTGCCTCAGCCTCCCGAGTAGCTGGCACTACAGGCGCCCGCCACCATGCCCAGCTAAGTTTTTGTATTTTTTAGTAGAGACGGGGTTTCACCATGTTGGCCAGGATGGTCTCAATCTCCTGACCTCGTCGTGATCCACCCACCTCAGCCTCCCAAAGTGCTGGGATTACAGGCGTGAGCCACCTCGCCCGGCCTATGTGACGTTCGTAAAATGACAGAAATGGACAACAGATTAATGACTGGAAAATTAAAAAAGGGATGGGAAGGTAGGAGAGAAGTGGGTTTGGCTATAAAAGGCACCATGACAGCTGATTGGTGATGGAAATATTCTGCATCTTGATGGTATCAATGTCAGTCTTCCGACTGTGATATCGTCCTCTAGCTTTGCAAGATGTTACCCTTGGGGAAAAGTGGAAAGAGTGCTGGGGATCTCTGTATTATTTCCTAAAACTGCATGTGAGGCCAAGGCAGGCAGATCACTTGAAGTCAGGAGTTCGAGACCAGCCTGGCCAACAAGGTGAAACCCCATCTCTACTAAAAATATAAAAATGAGCCAGGCGTGGTGCACGCCTGTAATCCCAGCTACTCAGGAGGCTGAGGCAGGAGAATCACTTGGATCCAGGAGACAGAGGTTGCAGAGACCTGAGATTGCACCAGTGCACTCCAGCCTAGGTGACAGAATGAGACTCTGTCTTGAAAAAACAAAACAAAGCAAAACAAACAAAAAAAACTACAATTATCCAAAAAATGTTTTAAGTTAATTTTTTTAAAGTACTAAAAGGGAGGCAAATTAGGAGTGATTTTTTGTGTGTTTGTCTGTTTGTTTTGAGACAGGGTCTCGCTCTGTTGCCCAGGCTAGAGTACAGTAGTGTGATCATGGCTCACTGAAGCCTCAAAATCGCAGGCTCAAGCAAGCCTCCTGCCTCAGCCTTCTGAGCAGCTAGGACTACAGGCATGAACCATGATGCCTGGCTAATTTTTTAAATTTCTGTAGAGACAGGGTCTCACTATGTTTCCCAGGCTGTTCTCGAACTCCTGAGCTCAGGTCATCCTACCCCCCTCAGCTTCCCAAAGTGCTGGGATTACAGGAGGGAGTTACTATGTCTGGCCACCAGTGGTATTTTAAGAACAGGTGATCTGTTTTTCATGTTTTCTGCTCTGCAGCTTTCAGAATCCAAACGTGGTAAACATAGCTAGGATATAGAAGATACAGAAACTGTCTCTTTTATTTATTTCCTTGCCTTTTAACTTTTTATTTGGAAGTACTTTCACTTACAGAAAAGTTGTACCCCAAAAACAGTATAAAGAACACCACAACTTTACCCATATTCACTGGTGGTTACCAATTTAACCATTTGCTTTATTACAATTTCTTTCTTTTTTTTTTCGAGATGGAGTCTCACTCTGTTGCCAAGCCGCAGTGCAGCGGCACGATCTCGGCTCACTGTAACCTCCGCCTCCTGGGTTCAAGCAATTCTCCTGCCTCAGCCTCCCGAGTAGCTGGGACTACAGACATGCACCACCATGCCCAGCTAATTTTTTGTATTTTAGTAGAGACGGGGTTTCACCACGTTGGCCAGGATGGTATTGATCTCCTGACTTCGTGATCTGCCCGCCTTGGCCTCCCAAAGTGCTGGGATTACAGGCGTGAGCCACCGCGCCCGGCCCCTAATTTCTTTCTTTATAGGTATGTATGTATACGTGTGTATGTGTGTGTGTATTTGCGGGTGAGTTGCATGCGTCATGGCCCATTCTCCTAAATACTAAACTACGTGTTTGCTGAGAATGGCAGTGTGCTCTTACACAGCACAGAACACTTCACTTCCATACACTTATCAGGCACACTTCAATCTACGATTCGTATTCAAATTTTGTTAGTTGACCCAATAATGTCCTTGATGGCGTTTTTCCTCCTTCAGTACAAGATGCTGTTTAGAGTCAGGTATTATATTTTGATGACTTTTCTCCTTTAATCTGAAACATCTCCACAGCTTTTGTCTTTTATGATGCTGACATTTTTATGGAATACCATTTCCAAGCTGTCTTTCTCTCTTTTCCAATGGACTGCAGCAGCTGCCTTAGTACAGACGTACAGTAACTTACATTGTGACAGGTATCTGCTTAGAAAAATCCACACTGAATAAGAACCTCTAACTTGAGGTATATCCCATGTCCCATCCTGAAGCTGGGCTCTCAAATTGGCTCCCAGCCTCTCTGGCAACTTGCATGCCCTCCATTTTGCCAGTCTGCCAGCTGGAAATGTGTCCAAGGCTTTCCTACTTGGAACTAGAGGTTCCCACAGCTACATTCCTATTCAACACAACAAATAAAAGAAAACTAAAAACATAACTGTTTTGTAAATCCCCAAATAAGAGAGTGAAAAGAACAGCCACAACGTCTACCTGATAGCATGACTTTAAGCAACTCAACATAATTCAGACATTCAGCAAACACCGGTAACCATAAACCAAGCACCCTCTGCAAGCGCTGGTTGTAGAACAAATCCTTTTCTGAAGGGACAAAGATGAATGCAACTTAAAGTGACAAGAACACTAAGGGAACAGAAGCCATTTAAGGGTAAAAATGGAATTTTCTGCTATAAAGTAAAGCTCTGCATAAAAATAAGACAAAACAGGAGATCTAGTAAGGGTTTATTCATAAGACCCCATGCTGAGGATTTCAAGGAGACAGTCACGTTTCTGGCGTAACTGACTATGGGATTGTCCCTCATGGGGCCAAGTAACCTGTCAAAGCAACAAGGCTTCCTACTCAATATGCCCTGTGGCCACCCTGCCAGCCGGAGGGTCTATCTGAAGCCTTGAACAGCTGTCAACATGCCTTGAATCCAACAGGTCCTGATGTGACCTCGGTCTTTTACCTCTGCACAAAGTTACGGCTTATGGTTGTTTGGACAGTCTGGTTTGTTTGTTGATCCTTTGGTCTGAAAGACTGTTTTCTTCTTTTTTTGAGATGGGGTCTTGCCCTCTCACCCAGGCTGAGTGCAGTGGCACGATCTCAGCTCACTGCAACCTCCACCTCCCAGGTTCAAGTGATTCTCCTGCCTCAGCTTCCTGAGTAGCTGGGACTATAGGCGCACGCCACCATACCCAGCTAATTTTTGTATTTTCAGTTTCACCATGTTGGCCAGGCTGGTCTCCAACTCCTGACTTCAGGTGATCCGCCTGCCTCGGCCTCCCAAAGTGCTGGGATTGTAGGCGTGAGCCACCGCACCCGGCCCAAGGCTTTTTTTTTTTTTTTTTTTAAATTACTTGCATTCATCCTGTGGTTTCCATCCCAGCTCATGGCATCCTGCCCAGGGCATCACTCCCTCCCTCTTCACCTCCTGCCACAGCCTCCTCCCTCTCCCTTTTCCAAGGTTCTCATGCACGGCTGCCAGGTTCCTCGCCGGGAGGACAGCCCTGATCACCTCCTGTGGATGGGCTGTTCTCGAGCATGGCTTCCAAGTACCCGGATTCACAGGTAGGGAAACCGACCAGGGACGGGTATCACCCAAGGCCACATGGCTGCTCAGTGGCTGGCTGGAGCTAAGGTCAAGGTCTTCCTACCCCCAATGCGGTAGAGCCTTTCCCACTTAGCCACCTTGCTTGGCTGGGTCGCACCCCTTCAGGCCCCTCTGCAAACCTCAGAACCACCTACAGCTTCTGCCTGGGCCCTGAAAGCTGCCCGAGGGGGCCTTTTAGCAGCTAGGTCAGAGCATATCCAGTCCCCTAAGACGCCCCCCCTGGTCCCCATCCCATGGCCTTTCACACACAACACAAACCAGAGTCCTCACAATGGCCCCGGCCTCCACGAGACTAGTCCTGCCTCTCCCCTGGGACCTCCTGACCTCCTTCTCCCCCTTTCCAGGACACTGCTCCAGTCACACTTCCTGGCTGCTCCCCCCATGAGCTCACCCTGCCGCCCTCCCTGTCAGGATGCTCCCATCCTGATGTCTGCTCCACCTGTTCTCACCTGTTTCCAGCCCTTCCTCAGATGCTAGGTCCTGGCCACCACCTCAGGGAGGCCAGCCTGGACCAGCCTCCTGGCACCCTCGCCCCTTCTGGCACCCCTGACCCACTTGCCCGCTCTGGGCTTGCTCCTCCTACTGTACCTGGAGGCAGCTAACTCACCAGGCCAGCTGCTCCATCACTCCACTCATGACCTGTCTGTCCCTGCCACAGCATCAGCTCTCACAGACGAGGGTGTCATGGGTTTTGTTCATTATGTATCTTAGAACAATGCCTGGTACAGAGAAGGAGCTCAATAAATATCTGATGGAGTTTGAACCAGAATGCATGAATCTCCTCCTCATGTCCCCTTGTAGGCCCTGGACTCTGGCCAAAATAGATGACTCGGCATCTGCCAACCCCACCCCAGGCTTCCTGGACTCTGTACTTTTTTTTTTTTTTCTTTATGAGACAGAGTCTCACTCTGTTGCCCAGGCTGGAGTGCAGTGGCGCAATCTTGGCTCACTGCAACCTCTGCCTCCTGGGCTCAAACAATTCTCCTGCCTCACCCTCCCAAGTAGCTGGGATTACAGGAACCTGCCACCGTGCCTGGCTAATTTTTGTATTTTTAGTACAGACGGGGTTTTGCCATGTTGGCCAGGCTGGTCTTGAACTCCTGACCTCAGGTGATCCGCCTGTCTCGGCCTCCCAAACTGCTGGGATTACAGGTATGAGCCATTGCACTAGGCCCTGGCCTCTGTACTTTATCCTACTTCTTTCTGCCAGGAATGCATCCCCATTCTACACATTTGGGGGGCGGTACAGATGCCTTTCCTCCTCAAAGTGCTCATGATCCCTCCAGGGGAAGGACTTCATCTCTCCTCTGAATCACCACAGCTCTCATTGTGGGTATTGATATATGCCTTTTCTGCTCAACTGACCTGTACCTCTTGGAGGAAGAATTCTTGTCTGTCATCTTCCTGTCCTACACAAGGCAGATGTTCAGTGAAAATTTACAGAATGAATCTGACATTGGTGCTAAATTCCGAACATTGTTCCCTGTCTTACAAAAACTCAAATCAGGACTGGTGCAGTGGCTCACGCCTGTAATCCCAGTACTTTGGGAGGCTGAGACAGGCTGATCCCTTGAGTCCAGGAGTTTGAGACCAGCCTGGGTGATAAGACAAAACCCCGTCTCTAAAAAAAAAAAAAAAAAAAAAAAAAAATTAGCCAGGCGTGGTTGTACATGCCTGTGGTCCCAGCTGCTTAGCAAGCTGAGGTAGGTGAATCACTCAAGGCCAGGAGTGAGCCAAAATCATGCCACTGCACTCCAGCCTGGGTGACAGAGTAAGACCGTCTCAACAAAACAAAACAACTACCACCCCCCTGCCACCAAAAACACACTTAAATCATTTCAAGTAACGAACCTATGAAAAGAGCCTGTATATAGTACAAGTATTTAAAGGACAAGGCTGGTTGCAGAACAAATGTTTTTCTAAAAAAAAAACAAAGATGAATGCAACTTAAAGTGATGAGAATGCTAATGGAACAGAAGCAAGCTGTTTAAGAGAAAACTGAATTTTCTTGTTAAAAGTAAAGTTCCTGAAGTGCATCCTGTGACAGCCTGGGAGAGAGTGCATTGAACAGTTTTCGGGCCATTTAAATTGTCTGTAAGTCAGCTCTGTAAAGTCCACATCATTCAAGTAAACATAATCAGGATGCCTACATGTGCTCGGTGTCAGATGTCAGTATCCCTTGTGTGACACATAAGGCCTTTCTTAAGACGACTGACACCTTCCCAATACTGAGTTGGACCTTCCATGAACATAGTATATCCATCTATTTATTTGGGCTATATTTAAGCTCTCTTAATAACATAATCAGTTTTCTGAGTAGAGACCTTACATATCTTTTTCAGATTTATTCCTAGATAGAGATACATTATAAATGTAACTTTTAATTAATAAACTTTCTTATTTAGAGCAGTTTTGGGCTTACAGAAAAATTGAGTGGAAAGTACAAAGAAGTCCCATATACCACCTCGCTCCCACCACAGCTTCCCTGTTATTAACATCTTGCATTGGTGAGGTAATTTGTTGCCATTGATGAGCCAATATTGACATATTATTGCTAAGTGAAGTCCACAGTTTTCATTTTCACTCTTTGTGAAATGGGTATTGACAAATGCCTAATAACACGTATTCATCATTATAGTACCATACAGAATAGTTTCACTGCCCTAAAAATCCCTGTGTTCCACCTACTCATTCCTCTTTCCCTCCCCGTGAGCCCCTGGCAACCACTGACGCATCTTTTAACTGTCTCCATAGTTTTGCCTTTCCCATAATGTCTAGCGTTGGGAGCAGATAGTATATAGCTTTTTCACTTTGAGTTCTTTCAGGTATCTAACATTTTTGATAATAAGTGGTATTATTTGCCAAAATGTTTTCCAAACTGGCTGCTATCATTTTACATTCCCATCAGCAGTGTATGAGAGTTCTTATTCCACACTCTTATGCATAGTTGATCACACTGCTTAATTACAGCCACTCTTGTGGGTGTGTAGCGATATCTTTCTACCAAGAGAGATGTCTATTAACTTGCATCTCCCTAATGACTAATGAGGGAAAGGCACACGAACATCTTTTCATGTGCTTGCTTACCATCCATTCAAACGGACATGCCCTTTGTTGAAGAGTTAGTTCATCTTTTGCCCATTTTTAATTGGGCTGCTTGACATCTTATTGAATTATAATAGTTCCTTATATAACCCATATCCAAGTCCTTTGTCAGATATATGTTTTGCAAATATTTTCTCTAAGTCTATGGCTTGCCGGGCGCGGTGGCTCAAGCCTGTAATCCCAGCACTTTGGGAGGCCGAGACGGGTGGATCACGAGGTCAGGAGATCGAGACCATCCTGGCTAACACCGTGAAACCCCGTCTCTACTAAAAAATTCAAAAAACTAGCTGGGCGAGGTGGCGGGCGCCTATAGTCCCAGCTACTCGGGAGGCTGAGGCAGGAGAATGGCATAAACCCGGGAGGCAGAGCTTGCAGTGAGCTGAGATCCGGCCACTGCACTCCAGCCTGGGCGATAGAGCGAGACTCCGTCTCAAAAAAATAAAATAAAATTAAATTAAAAAAATAAATAAAATAAGTCTATGGCTTGACTTTTCATTTTATTAAGTGTTTTCTGATGAGTAAACGTGTCTAATTTTGAGGATGGCTAATTTATTAATTTTTTCTTTTATAGTTTATGCTTTCTTCTTTAAGCGACTGAGTCTTACTCTGTGGCCCAGGCTGGAGTGCAGTGGCATGGTCATAATTCACTGCAAGCTTCAACTCCTGGGCTCAAGTGATCCTCCTGCCACAACCTCCTGAGTAGTTAGGACTACAGACATGTGCCACTGTGCCTGGCACAGTTTTTTTTTTTTTTTTTTTTTGTAGAGACCCACTCATGTTGCCCAGGCTGCTCTTGGACTCCTGGCCTCAAGCTATCCTCCCACCTCAGTCCCTCAAAGCATTGGGATGACAGGTGTAAGCCAGCATACCTGGCCTGGTTAATGCTTTTTAAATCATGTTTAAGAAATCTTTGCCAAACTCCAAATCACAAGAATTTTCCCATATTTTTTCTTCTGGAGGTTTTATAGTTTTAACTCTTTTTTTTAACACAGGGTCTCACTTTGTCACCCAGTCTGGAGTGCAGTGGTACAATCACGGCTCACTGTAGCCTTGACCTCTCTGGGCTCAGGTGATCCTCCCACCTCAGACTCTTGTGTAGCTGGGACTACAGGTGAGTGCCATCAAGCTCAGCTAATTTTTTGATTTTTTTGTAGAGATGGTGTTTTGCTATGTTGCCCATGCTGGTCTTGAACTCCTGGACCCAAGTGATCCACCCACCTTGGCCTCTCAAAGTGCAGGATTACAAGCATGAGCCACTGCACCTGGCCAGTTTTAACTCTTACAATTAGGTGTATGACCCATTTCAATAATAATTATTATATGACAATATAATACACTATCATATAATACGATGTATATTACATAATATATATTGTATATACTATTACATAATAGTATAATATAATGATAATAATTATGAGTTTGTAGTACTGTGAACTGAGGGTTAAGGTTCTTTTTTTTTGTTTTTTTTTTGGACGGAGTCTCACTCTGTCGCCCATACTAGAGTGCAGTGGCGCGATCTTGGCTCACTGCAAGCTCTGCCTCCTGGGTTCATGCCATTCTCCTGCCTCAGCCTCCTGAGTAGCTGGGACTACAGGCGCCCACCACCACGCCTGGCTAATTTTTTGTATTTTTAGTAGAGACAAGGTTTCAGTGTGCTAGCCAGGATGGTCTCGATCTCCTGACCTTGTGATCCACCCGCCTCGGCCTCCCAAAGTGCTGGGATTACAGGCATGAGCCACCACGCCCGGCCAGGTTGAGGTTCTTTTGCATATGGCTATCCAGTTGTTCCAGTATCATTTGTTGAAAAGATTACCTTTTCCCCACTTAAATGACTTGGCACTTTGCTGAAAATCAATTGACCCTATACGTGTGGATCTATTTCTGGACTTGCTATTCTGTTCCATTCATCTAATTGTCTATTTTCATATCAATACCATACTGTCTTGATTACTGTAGCTTTATAATAATTCTTGAAATCATGTAGTCTAAGTCCTTCAATTAGGTTGTTCTTTTTCAAAGTTATTTTAGTAACTCAAGGTCCTTTACATTTCCATATAAACTTTAGAATCAGGTTATCAAATTCTACAAATAGGCATGCTGAGGTCTGATTCTGATTGCTTTGAATCTGTAGATCATTTTGGGAAGAATCGCCATCCTAATGATACTGAGTCTTCTGATCCAAGAGCATGTTATAACTTGCCATTTATTTAGGTCTTTTAAAATTTCTCTCAGTGGTGTTTTGTAGATTCCAGTGTACAGGCCTCACATATTTTATCTCTGAGCATTTCATAATTTTCATGCTTACTTTTTTTTTTTTTTTGAGATGGTAGTCTTGCTGTGTCACCCAGGTTGGAGTGCAGTGGCATAATCTCGGCTCACTGCAAGCTCTGCCTCCTGGGTTCAAGCGATTCTCCTGTCTCAGCCTCCCCAGTAGCTGGGATTACAGGCGCCCGCCACCACAACCAGCTAAGTTTTGTATTTTTAGTAGAGATGGGGTTTCACCATGTTGGCCAGACTGGTCTTAAACTCCTAACCCCAAATAATCCATCTGCCTCGGCCTCCCAAAGTGCTAGGATTACAGGCATGAGCCACCTCACCGGCCTGGTATATCCACTTTTATAAAATGCCATGTGGGTTTGTCACTGAGAGACAAGGAGGTGACACAACCACACGCTTTGCAGTCTGTGCATGAAACTGACCAACAGATGCTCAGGGACCAATCACAGACCGACTTTGAGAGACGTGATGCAATTGGTCAGTAATCATCAAGCACATCTGTTATCTATATTGTGATTTGTAGGCTGAAGAACTGGCGGCAGAGCTTGTACTTCATACAGCACTCACAGTGCACACACCATGGGAGCTGGGATCTGATCTGTATTGTTGGGAGACCACTATAATTTAACTAAACAGTGACAATTAATTTTTTTATTTTTAAAAACAGAGATGGGGTTTCACTATGTTGCTCAGGCTGGTGTCAAACTCCCAGACTCAAGCAATTCGCCTACCTTGGCCTCCCAAAGTGCTGGGATTACACGCATGAGACACTGCAGCCAGTCACTGACTGAAATTTACGCACAATGGAACTGTGCAAAGGGAGGAAAGCCTGCATTTGAAAATTGTCCTTAAAATTAGAGGCCTAGGATAAGGCTCTGTTCCTCCAGAAGGATATTCACTTGCTTCTGCTGGGTATTTGAGGTCCTTGCAATCTGAGATCACCTTAATCAGTCTCAAGGATTGGGCGTAGCTAGAACTGGACTTCAGTCCTTGATTAAGCTGATCTGTTTCCAGGTCACCTGTACTCCTAGGATGGAGTTTTTCTGGGTCCCAATCCAAAGTTTGGGATGTTGACCAGGGTCTTCCCTTCTTAGTAGGCTTTATGTACGAGCATTTGACTCTAGCCCCTCAAAAGTGCCACTCAGGCCCTTAACTGCTTCTTTCATAAATTGGCCAACACCCCAGGGACACAATGGCTCCAAATGTCAAGTTTTCATCTTCTCCAGACATGGCCTGGCAGTTCTTCACTATCTTGTAAACTCTCCAATTCCTCCACATATGTTTAAAGATTCCGTCCACCTTTGCCAGTTAACTTCCAAACTACTGAGCCACTGTCAGAAATGGAGTTTCCTGGCTGGGTGCGGTGGCTCACACATGTAATCCCACCACTTTGGGAGGCCAAGGCGGGAGGATCACCTGAGGTCAGGAGTTCGAGGCCAGCCTGGCCAATATGATGAAATCCCATCTCTACTAAAAACACAAAAACTAGCCAGGTATGGTGGTGGGCACCTGTAGTCCCAGTTTCTCGGGAGGCTGATGTGGGAGAATCATTTATGACCAGGAGGTGGAGGTTGCAGTGAGCTGAGATTATGCCACTGCACTCCAGCCTGGGCAACAGAGTGAAACTCTGTCTCAAAAAAATAAATAAACAAATGAAAATTTAAAAAAAGAAATGGAGTTCCCCATCTTAACATTCTCAAACCATCCCAAATTTATCAGCCCTACATTTTGAAATAGCTACTTGTCTCATTATTTTTTTTACTTCCATGGCTACAAAGAAGTAATTCTGTAAACTTCAATAAAATCTGACCAGGCATGGTGGCTCACACCTATAATCCCAGCACTTTGGGAGGCCGAGGCGGGCGGATCACAAGGTCAGGAGATCGAGACCATCCTGGCTAAGACGGTGAAACCCTGTCTCTATTAAAAATACAAAAAATTAGCCAAGCGTGGTGGCAGGTGCCTGTAGTCCCAGCTACTCAGGAGGCTGAGGCAGGAGAATGGTGTGAACCCAGGAGGCGGAGCTGGCAGTGAGCCGAGATTGTGCCACTGCACTCTAGCCTGGGCGATAAAGCGAGACTCAGTCTCAAAAAATAATAATAATAATAAATAATAATAAATAAAGTAAATAAATAAATAAATAAAATCCATAGACTGGAATAGGAAAACAATTACATTTCTATCCTTAATGTTTTCCTCATATTCAGACAACATTACCCAAATAACTTTCTCATTACAACACTAATACAATTTTCAAACAGAAAACTGTCACCTTGTAATAAGCACAAGAGTACAGATTTAAGTGGAGAGGAAGGCTTCATTAAATACCTCCTATGCTGGGCCACCTTCTAGCAGCTGAGGG
>NW_016814436.1:5269496-5274933 GCF_001698545.2 Rhinopithecus bieti
AAAAAAAAAAAAAAAAAAAGAATTTTACTGTATGTAAATTATATCTTAATAAACCCGACTTTATTTATTTATTTATTTTGAGGTAGAATCACACTCTTGTCACCCAGGCTGGAGTGGCACGATCTCGGCTCACTGAAACCTCCCTAGTTCAAGAGGTTCTCTGTCTCAGCCTCCTGAGTAGCTGGGATTACAGGCGCCCACCACTACGCCCAGCTCATTTTTTTGTAGTTTTAGTACAGACAGGGTTTCACCATGGTGGCCAGGCTGGTCTTAAACTCTTGACCTCATGTAATCCGCCCGCCTCAGCCTCCCAAAGTGCTGGGATTACAAGCGTGAACCACTGCACTCGGCCAACCCGACTTTAAAAAACACCAATACAACCCTCAAACCCACCTCCACGGCCTGATTTCTTGGGAATTAATAGAGTGGGGAGTCAGCCGTGCAAGGCTGGCAGGACACATCGTCGTCACTCCCACAGGGGAAGGCAGTGTGGACAACTTCTCCAAGGACATCAGGGAGCCAGCCCTGCTCCCATCTGATGTAGCGGGGCCCAGGAGCCCCGGGCAGGATGCGGCTGTCTCCCTCCCCACCGCCCTGGCTGGGCAAAGCAGGACCAGGCTGCCCTGGAAGGCACAGACCACTCATGTCACATCACCCTGGGAAAGGGGCTTCGAGAAAGGCCTGCATTTGTCTAGGGAATCATCTACCTCTCATTTCTATCAGACCAAATGGAGTCAAGCTCGCAACAGCCAGGAGCCTGTTCTTCCTGCTCCACGGCTGGTTTTTAGGGAGCCACTGTCCCGCTTATGTGACTGTGGTGGAATTGTGGCCGTGAGGGCTCATCTGCTTTTCAGGCTGGAACCAGCAGTGACAGAGCAAAGGCTGAGGCCACAACTAAGCAGGCAGTGTGTCTTCAATACAGGTCATTAGATGCATGATTAGAGTTAATAATCACCTAGGATTTAAATTCTGCTAACCTATGTGGGTCAAAAGGAGTTTAACTTGAGCACTTAATGCCTTTAAGATCATAATCAGGAGAACTAAAATGAGCTCTCAAGTTTCTTGGATAATTTGTATTCACTCTTTCCTCTCTCTGGACTTTGTTCTTTTTTTTTTTTTTTTTTTTTTTTTTTTTTTTTTTTGAGGTGGAGTCTTGCTCTGTTGCCCAGGCTGGAGTGCAGTGGCCGGATCTCAGTTCACTGCAAGCTCCGCCTCCCGGGTTCACGCCATTCTCCTGCCTCAGCCTCCCAAGTAGCTGGGACTACAGGCACCCGCCACCTCGCCCGGCTAGTTTTTTGCATTTTTCAGTAGAGACGGGGTTTCACCGTGTTGGCCAGGATGGTCTCGATCTCCTGACCTCATGATCCGCCCGCCTCGGCCTCCCAAAGTGCTGGGATTACAGGCGTGAGCCACCGCGCCCGGCCCTGGACTTGGTTCTTCAGTGAAAGGAAATTCCGAAGTTTAAAGACAACCACATCTGGAGCCGCAGGTTCCGTTCACTGGTAGATGCAGCACACACGCCCCGGTGACCCCCGTGACCCTCTGTCCCCGCTCTTTCCACGCTGTGGGCTGCCCTCAGTTTCCCTCCGTGCCTCTCCTTCAAGCTGGGAGTCTGCCAGTTATGTGAGGCCGTGGTTGGTAGCAGCAGGGAATCGTGCCCACTGTTTTACATGGCAGGACAGCGCATGGCATGCAGTAGGTGCTCAGTAAATATTTGCTGAATAAATGAACTCAGGAATGAATGACTGACAAATGCCCCTAATAGCTGCTCAAGTGAAGGCAGAACTCATCAAATCAGAGTGACTCAAATGCTATAGGGTGTCTGAAGGACAAAACTCCTGCCTCTAGTTTGGGGAAACAGCAAGGAAGGCTTCAGGAAGGAGGTGGCATTTAAGACTTGAGGAATCTCAAGTGGTGGGTGCCCAGCAGGAGTCGCAGGCTCCCACAGCCAGTCCTGAAGCACCTACCTTGCCGGTTCAACCGTGAGCTACTCAGAAGGCTGAGGCAGGAGAATCGCTTAAACCCGGGAGGCAGAGGCTGCAGTGAGCCGACATTGCACCACTGCACTCCAGCCTGGCAACAGCAAGACTCCGACTCAAAAATAATAAATAAATAAATAAAAGTAGAACTCAGAAAAGGAATTAATTTCTTCCGAGAGACAAAAAGATAAGATTCTAGCCTAAGGTGTAACACATCCATCCACCAGGTATCATTTTTATACACGACATTAAATTACCACAGGCTGAGGCTCTGGGTTCAACCATGAGTGATGAGCCAAGGATTCTGGTCTGGCGGGGTCTCGGGGAGAGCCACTGTCACCAAGCTACCACCTGAATAAACACTGCCTGAGTGCATTGGAGGAAAAGCACCAGGTGTTACAAGAACCTGCCTCAGCATACAACCCCGGCAGGTGGTTCAGGGAGCCTTCCTAAGAGTGAGTTTAAGCTGAGGTCTCAAAGGTAGAGGTCATGGGGGTGCGGCAGGGTATGAAGGTAAGGGAGTGTGTCTCTGGCACGCCTAGTTCATGAGAAGAACTGGAAGGGGCTTGTGTAGAAAGCGTGTCGGTTGGTCCTTGGAATGTCAGGGCCGTGCCCTTCTATCAACCTCTCATCCCATAAACATGGGATGGACGGGACAACATTAAGATGGAAGAGGCAATGATAAGCAAGGTAGCACCTACCAAGCCCACACTACCTGCCAGGTGCAGCAATCCAGAGAAACACTAGTATGCACCCCTCTTGCAGCTGAGGGAAACTGAGCCACAGGCCAGCTGAAAAACCCATGCACATCTGAGAGCTGCTAAGGGGTGGGTCAGGACCCTGCCCCAGCCCTAGCAGGAGGCTGGCAACTGAGACCGAAAAGGGTCGCCAGGGTCAGGGGAGGGGAAAACGCAGGACAGCTCAGAATCAGACACACTGAGCGCGAGGACCTCTGGGAGGGCCCAGGTGACATCTGGAAGGCGGGTGGGTGACAGGTTTGAAGCTCACAAGGGTGATGGTGATGTGCAGGGGGCCTTGTGGAGCCAGAGGGGCTGGGGTCATCCAGAAAAGCAAAGGGATTGAATGCTAGCACGGAAAAGGGAACGCCGCTGAGGGCTCCGAGGAAAGCACACACGCACAGTGGGAAAGTCCACGTCTGCTCGCCTGGGCCTGCGGTGATTTAACGTCATGTGTATAAAAATGATACTTGGTGGATGGATGTGTTACACCTTAGGCTAGAATCTCATCTTTTTGTCTCTCGGAAGAAATTAATTCCTTTTCTGAGTTCTACTTTTATTTATTTATTTATTATTTTTGAGTCCGAGTCTCGCTGTTGCCAGGCTGGAGTGCAGTGGTGCAATGTCGGCTCACTGCAGCCTCTGCCTCCTGGGCTTAAGCGATTCTCCTGCCTCAGCCTTCTGAGTAGCTGCGATTACAGCCACACCATGCCCAGCTAAATTTTGTATTTTTAGCAGAGACAGGGTTTCACCATGTTGGCCAGGATGGTCTCAATCTCTTGACCTTGCGATCCACTCACCTGAGTTCTAATTTTTAATTGTTCCTTCTTGTCTTTCAGAGGCTTCCTCCTTGAAGAGTCTACAGCAGACCTGATACCATAATTGGGCATACATCCTTCTGAAATCCCTTCTAGAATATGATTTAACCTACTAAGAAAGCCCACATTTGAATTCATTCATTCCAAAAAAAGTCTCGGTCCACTTCCTAGGTTTTGAGCTCTTTTTATGAGTCCATGGAAGCTGCCATAGTTTTCTCTGCATCCATGGCCATGTTTTCCATCTGGGTTCTTGTTTCTTTTAAGTCTTACACCTCTATTAGTATTAAAAACCATCAGCTGTGCTTAAGTGTGGTTAAATATTCACTTTCACTTAGACTTCTGACCTAGACACTAATAGCTAACCTTACTAGATTCATCTAAGTAAAGAGAATGCAGCAGGGCAAAAAAGCCAATAATTTCTGGTTTCCAGAGTGAAAGAAAAATACTGGGCTGGACATGATGAATCACACCTGTAATCCCAGGACTTTGGGAGGCTGAGGCAGGCAGATCACTTGAGCCCAGGAGTTTGAGACAAGCTGAACATGGCTAAACCCCATCTCTACAAAAAACACAAAATCTAGCTGGGTGTGGTAATGCACACCTGTAGTCCCTGCTACTCAGGAGGCTGAGGTGGGAGGACTGCTTGAGCCCGAGAGGTGGAGGTTGCAGTGAGCTGAGATCGCGCCACTGCACTCCAGCCTGGCAACAGAGTGAGACTCTGTCTATACATAAATAAATAAAAATACGATATTGGGCCGGGTGCGGTGGCTCACGCCTGTAATCCCAGCAGTTTGGGAGGTGCAGCGGTCGGAT
The DNA here is from genome assembly GCF_001698545.2 of Rhinopithecus bieti. Lineage (NCBI taxonomy): Eukaryota > Metazoa > Chordata > Mammalia > Primates > Cercopithecidae > Rhinopithecus > Rhinopithecus bieti. The sequence continues at coordinate 5,273,844 of NW_016814436.1, forward strand.
CATGAGGTCAGGAGTTTGAGACCAGCCTGGCCAATATGGGGAAACCCTATCTCTACTAAAAATACAAAAAATTAGCCGGGTGTGGTGTACTACCTTGAACCCAGGAGGCAGAGATTGCAGTGACAGAGCAAGACTTCATCTCAAAAACAAACAAACAAACAAACAAACACCGACACAGATTTCTTATATTGGCACTCTGCTAAATACTCTTCACATTTCTCTGTTCCCACGTGAAGCCTGGGACTTTGAAGGCATTGCTACTGCTCTGAATTGAAAGCTTCCACTTACAACTTTCTCCTGGAAGGATCCCCGCCGACTGCCATCCTTAGCTGGGAATGGGAACCTGCTCCTCTGGGTTCAGTGCACCAGCCCTGGATCCACACTTCCCAGCTCTTCACTGGCGGTTCCAAACGGTGGTTTTCAGGCTGCTACAGTGGTGGTTGGCATCTTCCATTCACAGCTTGTGATCAGAATCTCTGTCCCTACAGTACTTCCGGGTGTACACACTTTCTTCCCTTCTTCCCTGGGTCTGAAATCCTCTATCTTGGCTTTGGAGGAATTCACTAGGCACCCACAACCCACCCTCGGTGTCATTAGTCATCACTTGTCGAACCCTGTTAGTGCCAGCTTTTTCTCTCAAGGATCCTTGGCTTCAGACACATTTAAATACCCTCTCCCCTTCATGCCTCTCATTTTCCAAAGCCTTCGTCCCAGCATAGCACTCTCCCTTGAGTCCCGCCTTCAAGATCTTCACATAATTGAACTTAAAAAAAAAAAAATTCCCTTTTTCAGAACACCTCGCTGAATAGACTAGATTAGGCTTATTTTATTTTTTTTTTTTTTGAGACGGAGTCTCGCTCTGTCGCCCAGGCTGGAGTGCAGTGGCCGGATCTCAGCTTACTGCAAACTCCGCCTCCCGGGTTCACGCCATTCTCCTGCCTCAGCCTCCCGAGTAGCTGGGACTACAGACACCCGCCACCTCGTCTGGCTAGTTTTTTTTTTTGTATTTTTTTGTATTTTTTATTTTTTATTTTATTTTTTTTTGAGATGGAGTCTCGCTATGTCGCCCAGGCTGGAGTGCAGTGGCGCG
>NW_016814436.1:5275552-5280395 GCF_001698545.2 Rhinopithecus bieti
AGTGCTGGGATTACAGGCTTTAGCCACCGCGCCCATGATTAGGCTTATTTTTATGATTTGAAAATTACAACAATAGAGTGCCTTCCTTTCTGGAAAAGGCTCTCAACAAAGTGAGTTTTTCTAAGGAAAGAAGAGAATGAAAATCGGGTTCTAAACTTTTGTGCACTTCTGATTGCTTGCTTGTGAATCACAGGGGAGCCGCACAGAGATGGGAAGCCCACGCTCCTTTGCCTGTATCTGGTGGCAGGTTCTGTAACATGTGTCAAAGTGGGGGGAAGAAAAAGACAATTGTACTGCTCAAGCAAAATACTCTGCTTCACAAATTGTAAAGTCCAAGGACACTGTCAACAGGTCAAATACCGCCCTGTTTGTTTCTGTTACAAATAACTTTCACATACTCAGAGATGATTCCAATTTAAAGCAAATTTCTAACTTCTCTGAACATTTTTTTTCTTTAAACATCATTTGTGTTAATTTCATCCCCAATGCACAGATAGAAAAACAGAAGCCGGGTGTGGTGGCTCATGCCTGTAATCCCAGCACTTTAGGTGGCTGAGGCGGGCGGATCACTCGCGGATCACTTCAGGTCAGGAGTTTGAGACCAGCCCAGCCAACATGGTGAAAGCCCATCTCTACTAAAAATACAAAAATTAGCAGTGTGTGGTGGCACATGCCTGTAATCCCAGCTACTCAGGAGGCTGAGGTAGGAGAATCACTGGAACCTGGGAGGCCGAGGTTGCAGTAAGCTGAGACTACGCCAGTGCACTCCAGCCTGGGCAGCAGAGTGAGACTCCAGCTCCAATCCCACCCCCCTGCAAAAAAAGAGACACTACCCCAGTTATCAAGCTGTCTCATAAAATGAGCTAAAATAAGACTGCAATCTAGAATTATCAAATTTACTCATAATCCTAGGCAGAAGGCAATATGTTCCTCATGTTAGCAGCCCACTCGATGTTATTTTATTCCATGTGGAAAGCTGCCTGAAAATGCTTCAAAAAATTCATCCCATTTAAACATCCCTATAACCATTTCTTCCACAGATAATAGAAGAAAACTTGTTTCAGATCAAGAATTGCATGTCACTTGATTGGACAATCTGTATTTTACAAGCCATATTGCTGAATTATAAACATGCATTTAAATACTCACATAAAGCTGACGATGAACTTCTTAGAAAGGGACATATCCACGTGTCAACCTCTAAATAACTGGGTCTCTTTTACTGAAACTTGGCAATTTGTCACCTTGGTGTGGTTATCACATAACCACAGACATATTCAGTTACAAATAGATGCAAAAAAACTTGAGGCCTCACTCACTCTTTTTTTGTCTGAGATGTGTAGTGGTGTGATCTCAGCTCACTGCAACCTCCGCCTCCTGGGTTCAAGCAATGTTCCTGCCTCAGCCTCCTGAGTAACTGGGATTACAAGCACCTGACACCACGCCTGGCTAATTTTTGTATTTTTAGTAGAGACAGGGTTTCACCATGATGGCCAGGCTGGTCTCAAACTCCTGATCTTGTGATCCGCCCACCTTGGCCTCCCAAAGTGCTGGGATTACACGTATGAGCCTCCACGCCTGGCCTCGCTCACTCTTAAAAATGAAAAATGAAAAGGGTGGGGGAGCTTCAACATTCTGCTTACTATAGCCTCATCTCAAACCATTCCATGAAGCTCATAATCTTGGAAGCCATTAGTCCTGTATTTGCCTTCCTAACTCTTACTATTCAAAATGATGCTCTTTCGAAGGCTGGCTTGTGGTCTATAAGTTAAAAGTATAAAGCAAGTAAATCTGAATAGAAATCTTCACTCCTCTTTATCTGCAAATCTCTTAAAATGGAGCAAAATAAAAGCAGTTCGACGAGTCCTGCCTCCCAGAACACAAACGATATTTCATCTGAGTTTTCTCTAATTTCTCCTGGGAATATTTTAGCTTCACAATCACAGCGGGAGAAGGACCCTCACCTTGTTAAATATCAGTGCTGCCCAACTCACTTCCCTTTCGCCATATCGCTTCCCTATGAAGTCAGTTGTTTGGAATTTAAATCCATGATCTTACAGAAAGAAAGAGGATTTTATCTAAATAGATCCTCAGGCCATCTTATAAAAATTATATTTAATCCATAATATACACCAAACCTAGTGGTGATTACGAAGAGGACCATTTCAGTGGCAGCCCTCACCTTCCTAACACCGTTGTAATAGGAAGTACATATTGGACATCTGGAGGGAACACCCCGTCAGTACAGAAGGAAAAAGAGCTCTCTCAGTCTAGGTGTGGGGGAAGCTGCAGGGGCCTGGGGCAATTTTGCTGCGGTGGGATGGAGCGGGCCACCATCTGTAGGTGCTGCTGTCTGCACTCCTGTTTAGGTGCCCCCCCATCCAGCCAGCTCCCACACACATCTCAGTACTGTGGTGACCACAGAGGCCCATCAATACATTCTTCTAGAATTAAATCCTGTTAATCATGTACTTATTCCATGAACATTTACAAGTACCTACTCAGTTTATAGGTTTAGCAGGGCAGAAATAAATAAGACAGTCTCTCTGCCCTCAAGGAATTAGACTCAGTGTGGACAGTCAGACTAACCAAGAACCAGGGTGCAGGCAGCACCGGGCCATGGTTTGATGGAACTGGGTCCGGGCACAGGGAGAGTCACTGGGCCTGCATTTCAGCAGATCCCTCTTCAAGATGAAGAGGCCTGGTTCAGGTATGCCATGGAGTTGGAGTAAAAGCAAATGCAAGGTGTAGCCCCACCAAAATCTGAGGTCACAATCACCTTCAAAACACACAGGAGGCCGGGTGCGGTGGCTCACGCCTGTAATCCCGAGACTCTGGGAGGCTGAAGTGGGTGGATCACCTGAGGTCAGGAGTTCAAAACCAGACTGGCCAACATGGTGAAACCCCATCTCTACTAAAAATACAAAATTAGCTGGGCATGGTGGCAGGTGCCTATAGTGCCAGCTACTTGGGAGGCTGAGGCAGGAGAATTGCCTGAACCTGGGAGGCGGAGGTTGCAGTGAGCCAAGATTGTGCCACTGCACTCCAGCCTGGGTGACAGAGCAAGACTCTGTCCGAAAAAAAAAGAAAAAAACGAAACAAACAAACAAAAAACACATAGGAACCACTTGTAACAACTTTATTGTACTGGTGGAGAACTCTTAGTTGTATATTCCAAAATGAAAAACAATTTTGGTGTATAAGGGGGGATGGTAGTATGTTGCTTTCTAAAAGCCTTTGAAAAATCCTAAAATGGCCAGAGTGAAAACAATACAGGTATCAGACCTGGCTAAGTAAGAAATGCAGGAGCCAGCAGTATGTCCTCCTTCTTAAGACACCTCCTGAGATGGGCAGTTTTTTAAGCCACCGCTTTGAGCTTCACAACCCTTCAGAGAGGTAGCATGGAGAGGAACTTCATTTTCTGATGAGAAAACAGCAGTTTAAAGAAGGGAACACAGGTCTCTAGGCCTGGCAGGCAGCAGCTAAGGGGCCAGAATCCAAATCTCATGATTAATGACCGAATACCTTTTCCACTATATCAAGCTGCTTTGCTGATACAAAGCAAAATTTCCAAATTTTCAACCACTTTTACCATATGTGAGCCTCAAAACAAATGCAGCTTAGCTGCAAAGATAACCATGACAGGGTAAGACCTAGCAAGGAGTAAGTTATTTTCTTTTCAAATGCATAAACTTTCAAGACACCATAATATCACTATTAAAAGACACGAATTAAATATCCTAAAAGCAAAGAGTGCACACACCTCTGGGTAACAAGCAAATCTGGTCCTGTCTGGAAAATGTGCCTGCATGGTGCTCCTTTCCATAGAAGCTCAGTGCATGCAAGCGGCAGAAATACTTGGAAAAAGAAACACATTCTTTTAAACATGGGCCACTGGAACAGCTAAGGCTTTTTCCTGTTTGATTCTTACCTTAAACTCATCTTATCACCAAGCTGGAAATGTAAATTTTGTGCCCAAGTTTCCCTAACCACACGGCCTTAAAGGTGATCTAGCTTATTCTATGCAGTTCATAAGACATAGCACATTTCTACCCCATAATAAAAAACCATACCTTTTAAAAAAGTATCTAGAGCTGGGCACAGTGGCTCACACCTGTAATCCCAGCACTTTGGGAGGCCAAGGCAGGTGGATCACCTGAGGTCAGGAGTTCAAGACCAGCCTGGCCAACATGGCAAAACCCTGTTTCTACTAAAAATACAAACATTAGCCGGGCGTGGTGGCATGCACCTGTAATCCCAGCTACTTGGGAGGCTGAGGCAGGAGAAGCACTTGAACCCGGAAGGCGGAGGTTGCAGTGAGCTGAGATTGCACCACTGCACGCCAGCCTGGGCAACAAGAGCTAAACTCCATCTCAAAAAAAAAAAAAAAAAAAAAAAGAAAAATGGACTCTACGCCAAGCTACCAAAAACAAACAAAAACAGCGATTCTCAAGTTCCAAAAAAGCAGAAATCAGACAGGCCACAACCTCTAACTGCAATGTAACAAAATTAGTACAAACATTAAAGAAAAACACTGGCTGCTTGGAAGTGAAGACACTCGTCCTATTTGCCATTAAAAATATATCCATGGGCCGAGCGCGGTGGCTCAAGCCTGTAATCCCAGCACTTTGGGAGGCCGAGACAGGCGGATCACGAGGTCAGGAGATCGAGACCATCCTGGCTAACACAGTGAAACCCCGTCTCTACTAAAAATACAAAAACTAGCCGGGCGAGGTGGCGGGCGCCTGTAGTCCCAGCTACTCGGGAGGCTGAGGCAGGAGAATGGCGTAAACCCGGGAGGCGGAGCTTGCAGTGAGCTGAGATCCGGCCACTGCACTCCAGC
>NW_016814436.1:5280742-5291591 GCF_001698545.2 Rhinopithecus bieti
AAAAAAAAAAAATATATATATATATATGTATATATATATCCATGCACACACAGAAACCAAGAGAGAAAACAAACAAACAACAACAAAAAAAAAATTGGCACATTTCAAATATATTTATACTGAGCAAATAAATATTTTAAAATTATTGTGGTTTTTTTTTTTTTTTTTAAAAAAAAAGACCACTTAGGCCGGGTGCAATGGTTCACGGCTGTAGTCCCAGCCCTATGGGAGGCTGAGGCAGGAGGATGGCTTGAGCCCAGGAGTTTGAGACAGGCCTGAACAACATAGCAAGACCCCGTCTCTGCAAAAAATACAAAAATTAGTCAGGCATGGTGGCGTGTGCCTGTGGTCCTAGCTGCTTGGGAGGCTGAGGTGGGAGGATCGCCAGAGCCCAGGGAGGTCGAGGCTGCATCAGGCCATTATCACGCACCTGTGCTCTAGCCTAGGTGACACAGTGAGATTCTGTCTCAAAAATAAGTAAATAAATAAAATTTAAAAGACTGCCTAATGATGACTACATAAATATTTATTTATTTTTTGAGACCAGGTCTCACTCTGTCACCCAGGCTGGAGTGCAGTGGCGCCATCTCAGTCACTGCAACCTCCACTTCCCAGGCTCAAGGGATCCTCCCACCTCAGCCTCCCAAGTAGATGGGGCCACAGGCACATGCCACTACACCCAGCTAATTTTTGTATTTTTAGCAGAGGCGGGGTTTCGCCAGGTTGCCCAGGCTGGTCCTGAACTCCTGGGCTCAAGCAATCCATCCCCTTCGGCCTCACAAAGTGCTGAAATCACAGGCGTGAGCCACTGTGCCTGGGCTACTTAAATATTTATTACAAAAACAGACTCTCCAAAACAGCACGCAAGAAAATGAACACTGACCACCAATTACTAAAGAGTAAGATGTCCTGGCAAAAATAGGTTCTTCATCTTTTACCATGAGGATTATCTTTACGTTTCCTTTTATTTCTGGTGTAAAATCAGTTTCATGGATCCATGCTTGTCTTGTTCAGCATTGGGGACAGTAGCCCACAGCAGCTACTCAGTAAATATTTATAGAATGACTGCATTAAATATACACACATATATAAAGAGATTGGCTAAATACTATTGTATCTAAACACAATAGGATATTATATATACATTTCAAATGATGAAGAAATGTTTTCCACATAGAAAGATTTTCATAACCTAATCAATAAAAGTTATAAAATAGTTTATAAAGAAGACAGGTTTTCTCTTTCTTCTCTCTCTAGTTCTCTCTCTCTCACATACAATTTTTCTTTTTTTTCTGGAGATGGAGTCTCACTCTGTCACCCAGGCTGGAGTGCTGTGGTACCATCTCAGCTCACTGCAACCTCCCTCCTGGGTTCAAGCAATTCTCCTGCCTCAGTCTCCTGAGTAGCTGGGACTACAGGCGCCTGCCACCATGTCCAGCTAATTTTTGTATTTTTTGTAGAAACAAGGTTTCACCATATTGGCCAGGCTGGTCTCAAACTCCTGATCTTGTCATCTGCCCACCTCAGCCTCCCAAAGTGCTGGGATTACAGGTATGAGCCACCGTGCCTGGCTGATACACAACTTTTAAAACTCTGTTCATAAGTTTGATAAACAGGAGCTAGTGAAAACCACTGCAGTATTTGATGATTGTGGCATGTCTCTTACATTGTGTTTAAGACGTCGGAAAAGGGCCCGGCACGGTGGCTCGCGCCTGTAATCCCAGCGCTTTGGGAGGCCAAGGCAGGCGGTTCACCTGAGGTCAGGAGTTTGAGAACAGCCTGGCCAGCATGGCGAAACTCTGTCTCTACTAAAACTACAAAAATTAGCTGGGTGTGGTGGTGAGTACCTGTAATCCCAGCTACTCGAGAGGCTGAGGCAGGAGTATCACTTGAACCCGTTAGGCAGAGGTTGCAGTGAGCCAAGATCGTGCCACTGCACTCCAGCCTGGGTGACAAGAGCAAAACTCCATCTCAAAAAACAAACAAAACAAAACAAAACAAAAACAGATATGGGAAAAGAAAGAAAAAACATTTTTTCCTACTGTCGGTTAATTAATTTTGTTTTATTTATTTGTTTTTGAGATGGAGTCTTGCCCTGTCACCCATCCTGGAGTGCAGTGGCACAATCTCAGTTCACTAAAACCTTCACCTCCCAGGCTCAAGCAATTCTCCTGCCTCAGCTTCTTGAGTAGCTGGGATTACAGGTGTCCGCCACCACGTCCAGCTAATTTTTCTATTTCTTTTGTAGAGATGGGGTTTCACCATGTTGGCCAGGCTGGTCTCAAATTCCTGGCCTCAAGTGATCTGCCCACTCCGGCTTCCAAAGTGCTGGGATTACAGGAGTGAGCCACCACACCCAGCTTGCCAATTAACTTACTTTTGCTTCAGAGTTAACAGGTCATCATCAGCCCCAGTGTCCCTGGTCTCTCATGGATGGTGACCACACACATTCGTATCATCTGGCCGTTTCTTCAGCCTATCCTTGCCATGTTCTGGCATTGGCCTATCTCAACAAGCCATCTGCTTAATATTCAAATCAAAATGAAAACAGCTCAGAGATGGTATACTGCTCGGTACCAGTCAGTGTGGACACCCCAAGGGTCTGCTAAGCACGCACATTTCTCAAAGTTAATGTTCTCAAGTTTTAAATTACACAAAACATGCCTGCCATGAGGCAATGAAGTTCCCAGCAAAACTCACACAATAACTCAGAACTTAAAAGTGAATCCTAGGCTGGGCACGGCGACTCACGCCTGTAATCCCAGCACTTTGGGAGGCTGAGGCAGGTGGATCGCGAGGTCAGGAGTTCAAGACCAGCCTGGCCAAGATGGTGAAACCCCATCTCTACTAAAACTGCAAAAATTAGCTGGGAGTGGTGGCAGGTGCCTGTAATCCCAGCTACTCTGGAGGCTGAGGCAGGAGAATCGCTTGAACCCCAGCAGCACAGGTTGCTGTGAGCTGAGATCAGGCCACTGCACTCCAGCCTGGGCGACCGAGGGAGACTTCGTCTCAAAAAAAAAAAAGCTGAATCCATGCACATGTATCTTACTTTCAGTCTGAAAATGTATCTAACCTTGCATCACAAAGTAATAACCCCCAGATTGCTGGTCTGTAGTACAACAACAGTAAACACTGAAAACACTTAAATATTTCCATCTGGAAACAGTAAATTAAACCTTCTACTTACCTGTGGTGACAGCTTCTCAGTTCTGAGCTTGTCTTGCCACAAACTGTGAGTCCACAGAGCAGACGGGGCCCTGAGCTTCAGCCTGGCAGTAAGAAGGTGAAGGAGGAAGTGATTATGCTATGTTCTCTGGATGCCCCCCAACTCTTCACCTTGGAAGAGAAAAGTCATCCCGACCCTGCCCAGCAACGACAGGGGTGTCGCAGGGTCCTTCTCAGGAAAACCCCGTGTCCTTGCCCTGACCCAGTTCCTCAAGCCACCCTTATCCCAAGGAGGCTGGGAGAGGAGGGGCCTCCCTGGTTTCCTGGCAGGGGTCGGCGGGGGCGGCTGGGGCGTGCAGCCCCGGAGGTCCCACGAAGCCCAGGCCGTTGGACAACTGTGGGTTTTTCTTGGAAAGAATCCTGACACTTGGAGCACACTTCCTCTCTTTTAACTTTTAAAAAAGGCTTCAGAAAAGCACAGGCGTGCAGTTGTGCCCTGTTAGTTGGGGTGCGTGAGGGGACAGAGCCGACCCTCCGGACTTCCGCTAGCACCACCCCGCGCCCCTCCGGCTTCACCCGCACCACGCGGGCCGCGCAGCGCGGGACTCCGGAAAGACCTGGGCGCCCGACCCGCAGCGGCCCCGACCGGGAGCGACGTGGCGCGGCTTCCGCAGGGAAGCCACCCGGCCCAGCACAGCCTGTCCGGGGTCGCCCCGCCGCGCTGGGGCACAAAGTGGGAACCGTTCCTCAAAGGTGGCCGCAGCTGGAAGAACAAACACGCGCGTCTCCGTCCGACGGCAGCAGCCGGGCGCACCCACCCAGGGTCGGTCTGTCCGGGGCCCGGGTTTCCTCGCCTCGGGGATCCCTGGAGGTCTCGGAAAGCACCCTCTGAGTTGGGGACGCCCCAGCTCCACCGCGCCGAGGGAGGGGCAAGCCCCGATGTCCCTGCCCGTGGGCCCTCCCTCCCAGGGGACAACACGAAGACCCAGAGTCGCTGCGGTCCCCAGACCCGACCTCCGCGCAGCGCCAAGCCCCAGGGACAGCCGCGGACTCTGGGGTTCCGGGCAGGCCCCCAGCGCTAGGAGGGAGGCCCTGCTGGGCCCCGGGATCCCTTGCACGAGTCCTCGGTGTGTGTCCTCGCTCCTAGCCCTCAGGTCCCCAGCCGCGCACCCCGGGCCCTCAGGTCCCTGGGACCCCGAGACCCCTGGCCCCGCGCATGCGCCGCCCACCCTCGGCCCTTCCCCCGTCCTCCGCCCTCCGGGTCCCGGGACCGGGAAAGCACGGCCCGCAGACCCCCGCGCGCGTGCCCGCCCGCCCGTCCCCGGGCACCTGGGCCGCGGTCCGCCGCTCTGCTGGTCCGTGCGGGCGAACGTCCGAGGAGCGGCGCCGTGCAGGGGCGCGCTAGCGGGAGCCGCCTGCGTCCCCGCCGCCCTGTCTACCCCCGCCGCGGTGGCCGCCGCGTCCCGGCCCCATGCCCGGCGCCGCCTCGCTGCGTCTTCGTGCCAGCCGCGCCCCCGCGACACGCGCCGCCCCTCGGCCCGCCCCGCCCCGGTCCGCGCGGGCGAGTGTCCCGAGGCCGTACCGTGAAGCCCCGCCGTCCAAGGCAGCGCCGCCCTCCGGGCCCCAGGCTGCGGCCCCGGGACACACCCCCCGGACGGCGGCGCCCGATTGGCTGCTCGCGGTGGGCGGGGCCCCGGGAGCGCTCAGCGGCTCGCACCTAGCGCCTCGCGGCCGCTGCAGCCGGGGGAAACTGAGGCCGGAGAGGTGGAGGGGCTGTTCAAGGTGACCGACGGGACACCGCTGAGCGCCGACGCCCCTCCAGCCCGCGGCACCGGGGTGGGGCTGAATTCTAGGCGTGGACACGCCGCCGCGGGGCGGGTGGAGGTTCTCGCCCGGCGCCTGTGCCACGCTGGCGAGCCCCTCCTGCCTTCTCGATGAGCCCGGCTCTGCCGCTCTGTGCGATAAGCCGGTCCAGACCCGGGACCCGGGACCGGGTGCTCTTGAGTCTCAGAAGTGCGTGGGGTGGGAGGCGGCCCGGGAAGGACCTTGTCCCTGGAACCCCAGGATGCAAAATAAGGAGAAGGGGAAGGCGAGCTGGGAGGACAAGGAAACAGGTGGCGAGAGGTGCCAGGGCGGTGTGGCGGGCGGGGGAACGAGGAGGGTGAAGGGCAACGCGGACGGGCTCCGGGAGGCGCCGCCAGCTCCGACCCCACAACCCCACCCTTCTCCAGCAACCCGAGAGCCATGCCCGCCCCCTACTCCATGCGCTGGGGGGGTGAGGGACTGACTTTGTGCCCACGTAAGGCACTGGGACTCTGCCAGCGCAGGGGGAGGTCGCGGCCCGGCGGCCAATGGCGAGGAGTAGGAGAGGGCCCTGCAAAACCGCTTTGTTAGCGCCGTGACGCCCGAGCTCCCCGCGCGGAATGCACAAACCCCCTGGGTGCCGGCACATCAGGGCGCCCCTCCTTGGGAACGCAATGTGTGCTATGCCCGCCCCACTGCCTGCCCTCCACTGCCAGCTGCGCCTGCCACTGTGCTATTTGTGGCAGCCGGCGCCCAGGAGGACCCACTCCGGAAAGGAAACACAAATCTCATTAGGCAGGAGAACTGGAGACCAGGCGGGAACTGGCCCTTTCACAAACTTCTCTTAAACTCACCCTTGTTGATTAGCCAGGCACCTATGGTGAACTTTGTCCCACCCTCCAGACACCCAGATATCCTTCCCACTGGCACACCGCAACCTCACCTTCTCTTGCACATGCTAGCCAGCAATAGCTAAGATCTATGTTATGTTTCAAGTTTACAGGGTGATCCGTAAAGGTAATATCCTGGATATCTCGTGAGGGGTGCAGGCAGCCACATCCACGCTTGTCATCCTGCTGTGTTTGGTGAGGGAAGCTGACCCTCGGCTGCCCACACAGAGCTCAGGGGCTACATCCTCATGAGGACCTCTGGACTCAAAGATATTACCTGGCGTCCCCATATCCCAGGCTCTCAAGGACCAGGGCCCACACAGGTGTGTTGGCTTCTTTTCCCAGATGCACCACCCAGGTCAACCAGGTGTTGAAAGACCTGGTGAACCTTCTCATGAACAAGGACAAAGGCTGTGTGGGGGTCTGTAGAGTGGTCACGTACACTCAGCAGACACAGAAAAGTGATATTCTTGGGTTTTGGGGGCTCCCAAGGCTTTAGGGAGAGAAAACTTGTTTTTCACCCATGTGTCCCAGAAATAAGCATTTTCAATCAAATGCTGTCAGCCAGTCTCCCGCAGGCATCCCGAGGGTAGAAGCAAGTTCAGGACTCTTCTCTTGGGAGTATCCTGGCCAGAAACAGCCCCGCATCCACTGCCTCCTGGGGTGGTAGGTTTCTTTTGGGAAACCACGCTCAGATGAGAGAGATGAAGCAATTTTCTGTTGGCCACGGAGACCTTGTCACACAACCAGCATGGGAGCAACTGTCACAAAGGGCACACCGCCACCCCCACTCCCAGCTCCAGAAAGTCTCTCTTTACCTTCTTCAGTGCTGATGAAATGAGGAACAGAAACACCGCTGGTGCAGGGACTGAGTAGAAATCTGTAGCTTTGAGGACAAATCAGTGCTCTTGAAAATGTCCCTGAGTACCACCTGTTTCCTCTCTGGAGCCTTAGCGACTGCTGGGAGCATCTGGTGCTTGAGGATCTTAGTTCATAGCTACCATTTATGTGGTGACAATGCCATCTCAGGTCCCGTTTCACATTTTCTGATCTGGAAGATGTTCTGAGGGTAATTATTACTGTGCCCACATTACCAGATGGAGACTGAGGCACAGAGAAGCCCCGTCTGCACTTGGTCCACCAGGCCAGTGGCAGGGCGCGGGACGGAAGGCAGGTCTGTAAAGCCCACATCTGCCCTGCTGAGCCGCTCACTCGTGCAAGTGCTGGCCTGCCAGCCAGCCAACCAGAGAAGTCGAGGCCCTCCCACAGCCTCAGGGAAAGAATTGGGAAGCTGGGAATTCAGAGAGGAAAGGGTTGCTGGAGGAGGCAGCCTGGAGTGATAGGGCTTTGCTGCTCAGTACTGGGCAGCAGGTAGACCCTCAGTGCTGAGAGCAGGTGATGACAGTCATGTGTGTTCAGGCACCCAAGTGCTTTCCCTGACACTGCCAGGTGAAACTTCTCCTATGGGCCTGGGGTGCAGACTGGAGTCTGTTTGCCACGCAGGGCCTGCGAAGTTTGCTGCTGGCTTGCCCTCTGCTGATGTGCAAAGCTCTCTGTCAAGGGGGAGTGTATGCTTCCAGGGCATCATCCACCAGGGCAGTGGCCTCTGAGTTCCTGGAAGCGCGCCTGCAGGGTCAGGTGGTGGAAGTCCACCGGGCCAGGGGCCGTGGGCTGAGAAAGGGAGGGTTCACTGGCAGCGAGCAGGGAGCTGCTTGGCGACCTGAGGCTGGATCTTGTCGTTAAGGGCCAACCATGGGCATGTCCTTGGTTGCCATCCTGGTATTGACAGCAAAACCCCATGGGTCCAAGGTAACGAAGTATTGTCACACTAGGGGACAGAATCTATAAGAGTCCCACAAGGCAGCTGTGCTTATGCCCATCTTACAGATGAGGAACAAAGGGCCAGGAATGGCAGCATGTGGCCAAGGTCCCCAGCAGAGAGTGAGAACTCTCCCGAGTCCCAGTCCATCAGCACCTGGCCCTGGGTACCCCCGGGGTTCGGTCGTCTGTTGCAGAAGCTGTCTGTTGGCTGATACAGCAGCCTCTGGCAGAGTCAGGACCCTGGGGCCAAGGATGGGATTTCACTGGTGGCTGGTCCTGGCCCCACAGCTCCAGGGGGGTGGCAGCAGCATGTGCAGAAGCCTGTGGCAGGAGAGAGGGGGCATGTTCACAGGGAGAGAGTGTGGAGATGACATAAGGCGGGCAGAGCTGGGCAAGGCCCTGGTCAGGCAGGTCTTGCAGCCCAGTGGGAAGTTTGACTTTGGTCCAAAGGGCTGCAGGACACCTGCGATGGAGGGTTGTCAGCAGAGGCATGGCTCCATCAGATTAGCACCAAGTGCTGCTTGCTACAGGTTAACCAGTGGTCACAGCTGAAGTGGGGGGGAGGGGCCTAAGCCGTGCATCCATTCTAGCTTTGCAGGATCTGGAAGCTTCTGCAGGTCCAGAAACTGCTGCTGTCATGACACTCTACCCTTTGTTAATTAACCAGTCCCCAGCTTTGCCGCAGGCCCCATTTGACATGGCTCAGATGTCTGTCTCTGTAGATCTTGAGAAGACCAGGGCAGCCCACCTGCAGCTGCACTGCCTCCCTTCTTTGCACCTCCAAAGGGACAGGTGCCCCCCTCATCACACAGGATCCAGCTCCAGGGCTGGATCATGGATGTCGTTTATCCAGTCCGGGACATGGACTGGAAGCTGCAGAACCCCTGCCTGTGTCATGCTAGGTACTGTGGGAGTCTCACTGCAAAGCATGATGTGAAGATTGACGGATTTTCTTTTCTTTCTTTTTTCTTTCTTTCTTTTTTTTTTTTTTTTTTTTTGAGATGGAGTCTTGCTCTGCACTTGTGCACTTGTTGGAGTGCAGTGGTGAGATCTCGGTTCATTGCAACCTCCATCTCCCAGGTTCAAGCGATTCTCCTGATTCATCCTCCTGAGTAGCTGGGATTAAAGGCACCTACCACCACACTCAGCTAATTTTTTGTATTTTTCACAAAAACGGGGTTTCACCATGTTGACCAGGCTGGTCTCGAACTCCTGACCTCAGGTGATCTGCTCGCCTTGGCCTCCTAAAGTGCTGGGATCACAGGTGTGAGCTACTGCTCCCAGCCAGATAGTCGTATTTGGTCCATAAAGGATGATCTGCTCTGCATGGAGTTGGATTCTGCAATGCTCTGACTCAGTGGCTGGCAGTGAGTGGCACTGCTGCAGGCAGGGCAGACTGAAAGTGCAGAGATGAGGCTTGGCATGGCGGCCTGGAAACGCATAAGGCAGGCAAGCTTGTGCGTTTCAGCACCCTGCTGCCTGGGCACTATCCCCCCACTTTCCATCATAGAACGAGTGGGCAGTGCCTGGGGTTTGGAGTTCAACAGAACTGGATTCAAATCCTCCTGTATCTTTTCCTCACACTACAACCTCCAGCCGGTGATGCTATCTGAGCCCCCTTATCTCTAAAGTGGGGCAGGAACGCCTGCCTCAATGGGTCCTGGTGTGAGTTTGAGGAGGGAGCACGAGGGTGGTGCAGGGTGGGGCCTGATGAGTGGGTCATATTTGGGACATGGTAACCACCAGCTTGAGGGCTCTGCCAAGAGTTGCCGCCTACAGGAAGCCTGCTTGGCAACCGTCCCCCTGCCAAAGCTGCCCTCTGCCTTGTGTGGCCACCACCTCCTGTGTTCCATGTGGCTCTTGTCGCATCCAGCACCATCTTTACAGGGCCCACTGCCTGGTCCTGTCTCTCCACTCAGGACAGCCGACAGGCAGCCCTGATGCCTCGCAGACACCAGCCCCAGTGCCTACGTGTCTCCCGCCCATGATCCCCTGTCCCACCCCTGTTATCTGTCTTTCGCCAAAGAATCCTGCCAGCCAGGAAAGGCAATCTGAACTGGAGCCCGTGCAGCTGAGTGGAGGGGAGGCTGCCCTATCGCATTGCTCTGCCTTGGGTTTCACTAAAATGTGGGATTGGGCCATGGTCCCTCATCTCCTGGAAGGGACAGGTCACGTTTAACAAAGTTTTCTAGGTCTGCAGCAAAGTGAAAACAAAAAACAAAACAAAACAAAACAAAAACTGACATTGTGAAGAGTTTCCTATAGAACTTCAACTAGCTGATTTAAAAAAATAGCCTCGGGGCTGGGCATGGTGGCTCATGCCTGTAATGCCAGCACTTTGGGAGGCCGAGGCAGGTGGACCACCTGAGACCAGGAGTTCGAGACCAACATGGTGAAACCCCATCTCTACTAAAAATACAAAAATTAGCCAGGCGTGGTGGCAGACGCCTGTAGTCCCAGCTACTCTGGGGGCTGAGGCAGGAGAATCGCTTGAACCCAGGATGCGGAGGTTGCAGTGAGTGGAGATCAGCCTGGGTGACAGAGTGAGACTCTGTCAAAGAAAGAAAGGAAGAAAGGAAGGAAGGTAGGAGAAGGAGGGAAGGAAAAGAAGGAAGGAAGGAAGGAAGGAAGGAAGGAAGGAAGGAAGGAAGGAAGGAAGGAAGGGGAATTAAAAAAGAAAAGAAAAAAAGAAATAGTCTTGGGCTGGGCATGGGGGGCCTGTAATACCAGCAATTTGGGAGGCCGAGGTGAGTGGATCACCTGAGGTCAGGAGTTCAAGACCAGCCTGACCAACATGGTAAAGCCCGTCTCTACTAAATACAAAAAAGTAACTGGGTGTGGTGGTGCATGCCTGTAATCCCAGCTACTTGGGAGGCTGAGGCAGAATTGCTTGAACCCTGGAGGCAGAGGTTGCAGTGAGCCAAGATTGTGCCATTGCACTCCAGCCTGGGCAACAAGAGCGAGACTCCATCTCAAAAAAAAAAAAAAAAAAAAAAAAAAAAAAAAAGCCTTTTTTTCAGGCCAGGCATAGGGACCCCCCCCTGTAATCCTGGCACTTTGGGAGGCAGAGCGGGGAGGATTGCTTGAGGCCAGGAGTTTGAGACCAGCCTGGGAAAAATAAGGAGACCCTATCTCTAAAAAAAGGGGAAAAAAAAAAAAAAAAAAGTACA
>NW_016814436.1:5291953-5348504 GCF_001698545.2 Rhinopithecus bieti
AAAAAAAAAAAAAAAGTAGCCAAGCATGGTAGCATGTGCCTATAGTCCCAGCTACTCAGGAGGCTGAGGTGCAAAGATCACTTGGGCCTGCGAGGTTGAGGCTGCAATGAGCTGTAATCACACCACTGTACTTCAGCCTGAGCAACACTGAGAGACCCTGTCTCAAAGAAAAACAGAAAAATATCCTTTTCCTTCCCAAGACTATATCCTTTATGTTCTTTTTTTGTGGTTGAAAATACCTTTCCTGGCCGGGCGCGGTGGCTCAAGCCTGTAATCCCAGCACTTTGGGAGGCCGAGACGGGCGGATCACGAGGTCAGGAGATCGAGACCATCCTGGCTAATATGGTGAAACCCCGTCTCTACTAAAAAAATACAAAAAACTAGCTGGGCGAGGTGGCGGGCGCCTGTAGTCCCAGCTACTCGGGAGGCTGAGGCAGGAGAATGGCGTAAACCCAGGAGGCGGAGCTTGCAGTGAGCTGAGATCTGGCCACTGCACTCCAGCCTGGACGACAGAGCAAGACTCCGTCTCAAAAAAAAAAGAAAAAAGAAAAAAGAAAATACCTTTCCTTAGTGGGAATTGCTTAGATGAAGTGTTGATAGTAGTTGTAGGGATTGGTTAGCTTTGACTTGGCAAAACCAAGATATTGGCACACACCCTGTCTGTCCCAAAGCTATTGAAAATGGCACCCATCCGTAACAGCGCAAGGTCCAGGGGCCGCCCCCTCACCCCTCAGATGTGTTTTATTTACTGATAAGCACACAGCACCAAGAATGCCTGACATTTTCCCAATATTTCCATGCCAGCTCTCTTCTCCATTTTATTAGTGATATTTATTTTCAAGTCAACACATTGGTTTGTGTTGAGACTTGCAATGTTGGAATATAAAGTTCTCTGTGAGGCCCTGATTTTGATCTTTGACAAAGCCAAGGAGCAGGGTGTGGGCTACAACCTTGAGAACCTGCAGGAGCTACGCCCACACGGGCCTTGGCTTGCATGCCATTGGGCACCCTCCCAGGGGGGCCCCGGCCTGGGGAAGAGCCTCCTCTCTGCCTGGGAGCCTCGAGGTGTGCAGAGGAGGGAGTTGGCTGGAGACAGATGTGTGAAGGCAATCAGTGTTTCTCTGCAAGGTGACGGTGGCATGGGGCAGGCAGACACAGGACCAGCATCCTGGCAGGCAGGGTTCTTGGATGGCTGGTGGGGAAGACAGGCTGGGAGACTGTCAATTCATCGTTCCCCCTCTCCAGGTGGAGGCATTAAATTAGATCAAAGCATCTTGGTGAGTGTTCGTGCTAAGTTGAGTTTTTAAAACAAAACCAAATAACTAGCTAGTGGGTGCTCAGTGGGTCCCAAGGACTGAGTTGGCCTTTCCAAGCATGACCCTGCTTCCCTGTCCAGTGTGCCCAGTGCTGACTTTCTCAGAGAACATGGTGGGCTCTGGGCTCCTGTGGAGTTGCCAGGACGTTTTCTCAGCTCTGCTCATTCCCTGGCTCCCTGGGACTTCGGAGTGCGCTGCAGGAGGGACTGGCCATCTGCCTGGCCTAGTCTAGCTGCTGTTCACTCAGGGCTGGGTGTTCTCAGTACCTCCCCTCCCTGCTGGGCTAGGAGTCTGCCCTCACTGCCTCCTCATGCCTGGGGCAGACCTCAGTTTCCCACTAACCCCATTCTTCTAACTCCCTCTCTGTGTGCCTGCCTCCCTCATCACACCAGGAGGGGCTCCAGCAGAGGAACCCCGCCTTCCCCCCATGCGGCCTCAGCTCCTAGTAGGCAGAACCCTTCCTGCTGCAAAATGGCTCCAGCTTCATGCTGCCGGCCGTTGGAGTAAGAGTCAGCCCTGAGCCCAGGCAGGCCAGGGGTGTAGCTGAGAAGCATATGCAGCAGGCACCTGGAGGGCCAAAGACCCAGGTTGAGGAGCTGGGATTGTCCTGCAGACAGTGGGCAGCCAAGAAAGATGCTTAAGCACCGGCGGGCTCAGACACAGGGGACCTTCCCAGCCCCCTGTCCTCACCTGCTCGGAGGCGGCAGAAGGAGCAGGAGCAGTATCCTGAGACACTGTTCCATAAGGAACAATGGCACTGCTGCAAAGATACCAAAATGGAAAGTGGTCTTGCCCTACTCGAAAGACAGTAGTTTGAGTGGAAATTCAAAAGTACCACCTGTAGGCACAAGCCCGGCTTCTTTCTTTCCTTCTTTTTTTTTGGGAGGTGGGATCTTGCTCTGCCACCCAGGCTGGAGTACAGTGGCACAATTACAGTTCACTGCAGCCTCAAACTGCCGGGCTCATGTAACCCTCCTGCCTCTGCCTCCTGAGTAGCTGGGACTACGGGTGTACACCACCATGACTGGCTAATTACAAATATTATTACTATTTGTATTATCATTTGCTGAAGGGATCTTGGTATATTGCCCAGGGTGATCTTGAACTTCTAGCCTCCAGTGATCCTCTCACCTTGACATCCAAAGTACTGGGATTACTGGCGTGAGCCACTGTGTGTGGCTTCAAGTCCACTTTTTAAAGTATTTCAGTGACAAGCTTATGCAGGCAAGGCAAAGCAAAAGTGATCAAATCCAGTGAGGGTGCTGCTTAAGGGGGTTAACAAGTGACTCGTGTAATTATGTAAAGTCTAAACTCTTTGCATCCCTCTCAGAAGGTGTTAGATTCAGGAAATGGCAAGCAACACTGAAGACAGAAAAACAGCTAAAGGAAAATGCCCATGTGCTTTAGAAGGCAGACTCTGCTTCAGCCATGAAAGTGGATCATGAGTTAATCTGTTTCTGCAGACGCATTTTATGAATAGCAGATCAGTTTCTCCCTGTTCCTCCTCCATTGAGGCTGGACACACCTTTACAGGTGATCAGTGTGAGGGGAAGCTGGTGAGGCTGCCTGGGCAGCCCCCTGCCTGTGTCCCCAGTGGACTCCTTGGGAGCGCCCCCTCCCCGCCTCTGCCCATCAGCGCCTGAATCGGGGCCACTTGCACTCCTGTTGCCTCCCCAGTGGCTCGAACTCCAGAACTGGCCACCCTTCAGTGGAATTCCCGGAGAAGTGAGGAGCTCTGTGCTATGCTTGGCCACCAAACATGTGCCATCTCTTCTATTGTGGTTTGAAATGTCCCCTAGTGTCTTGTTTGGTAATTTTATTTTATTGTTTATTTATTTATTTATTTATTTTTTTGAGACGGAGTCTCGTTCTGTCGCCCAGGCTGGTCTACGGCCATACCACCCTGAACGCGCTCGATCTCGTCTGTCGCCCAGGCTGGAGTGCGGTGGCGCGATCTCGGCTCACTGCAAGCTCCGCCCCCCGGGTTCACGCCATTCTCCTGCCTCAGCCTCCTGAGTAGCTGGGACTACAGGCGCCGTCACCTCGCCCGGCTAGTTTTTGCATTTTTTGGTAGAGATGGCGCTTCACTGTGTTAGCCAGGATGGTCTTGATCTCCTGACCTTGTGATCCACCCACCTCGGCCTCCCAAAGTGCTGGGATTACAGGCGTGAGCCACCGCGCCCGGCCTAGTAATTTTATAATCGTATGGGGAGACTGTGCGGGTGTCTGCTAGCTTGTCTGTTGGTTCTTACTCATGATGCCTTCTTCCCTTTCAGACTTGGATATCTTTGTGTGCTTCTCGGGGCCCTCGGAAGGGCGTCAGTGTGGTTTCCGTGAGCCCAAGGACAGAGGTTCTTGCTCACAAGGATTGGTGTTTGCTTTTACATGGACAGCCCGGACCACCTGGAACCAAGTGCACAGAAGCCCCGCCATCCCCGGGCCTCCCAGGTGTGACGGGCGAGGGTCCAAGTCCGCAGGAACTCGGAGGCTCTTTGTGCTCGAATCTGTGTGTTTCCTTTCCTTTTTTCCTCCGCTCCTTTTAATGCTTATGAATTCCTTGTTTTGGGGCAGGGGCCAGGGTTATCTCTGCTTCAGTCTGCACCCTAGGTGAGGCCTTTCAGGCTCCCAGCTTGATATGGGGGTGAATCCCCTATCAGGCTCCTCATACCTTGGCCTCTGTCTACCCCCCTATTCCCTCCAAGGTCGAAGCCCAACTTGTCAGGTTGGCAAATGCTTGCAGGCAATGACGGCCCCAGCGTTTCTGTCAAGGTTCTTGGTTTCCCCCCAAAACTTGGCCTGGAGGTTTCCCACCAGCTTAGCAGCCCTCTGATGCTTTTAACATAATTTTGTTAAATTATTGTTTTATCCAAAATTCGTGCTTGTTTTCAGAAGGAAAGGGGGTCTGCCATTACTGCACAGAGAAGCTGCTTATAACAACCACAGACATTTATTTTCCACGTGCTGCCCCATCTTTTAGATGAGACAGATGTTTAACAGCTGGAGAACTGGACCTGTCTTTGTCCCCATCTTGCCTAGCAACAGGAGGTGGTCACTAATCAGGGATTTTCGAACCTGTTGCTTAAGGCCATCGTTGACCCAAAGGGTAGTGGGTCCCTGCGCCTCTTCCTGGGGAGAGACCCAGGTGCCCGGAGGGCCCTCCTGGCTTGGCTGCCTGCAGAGTGGCTAATGAAGTGTCCGCTGTGCATACAGGACACCCAGCCCCGCTCCTCCCCAGGCAGCCTCACAAACAGCTTTCCGCTGCCTCCTTCCAGCTGTGAACTTGAGGCTGAGAGGCTGAGCCACCGCCCTGAGCCGCATGCCTAGGAGTGGCAGGCCTGGACCCGGTGCCCAGACCTGGCTCACGTGACCTTGCTTTTCCACTCTGCCTGCTGCTCCCTCCTGGGCTCTGTGACCTTGGGCAGCCATGGCCGTCCTGCACCCATTCCCAGCTGTAAAATGAGAGGCTGGGCTGGCTGATCTCAAACATCCCCTGCCAGCCTGGGATTCTGCGTTGTGCCCTGGGGTGTGACTGCGACATGCCTCCGAAGGCAGCTGCCAGTGCTCATGAGGGAAGCCTTTTTCCTGAGTCAAGGCCAGTGGGGGGATTGGGGGTGAGTTGAGGGACTGGGAGGTGGGGGAAGCACACACATGGTCCTCCCCAGCTGAGCCCTCGTGGTGAATTACCCTCAGTCCCAGGTTCAGGGCTTTGAAAATGCTCTCAGGCCCAGCACCCAGGCCTGGAACCAGCCTCCAGGCCCCTGGCCCTCCCTTTCTCTACTGGAATCTTCCAGGCCGAGGCAGGTCAGCTGAAAGTCACCGACTCTACCTTCCACAAACTCATAGCTGACAGGCCATTCTATGTCCCCTTCCAGCCCCGTCCTGGGAGGCGAACTCGCTTTGCCTTCCCACCCTCCAGGCCGACTCACTGTGCGCTGCTCTCTGGGTCCCACCCACTGTCCCACCGACTTCGTTGGTCTAAAAATATGCTCTGGCGTCTTGTTGGAAAGCAGCAGGAATGATGGGCCCTGCTGATAAGGTGAAGAAAGTGACCCGACGGGGCAAACTTACGGATGGGACATGCTTTGGCAAAATACCAAAACAGCAGGACCTGAAGGCTGGCTCCCCATGCGTCCTCGAGGCCTTGTGCCAGGAAGAGGACCCTCGGGCTTAGGGAAGTGAAAACCAGGCTCGGGTCCCTCACCCAGTCCCTTCTGCCCGCTTTGGGAGGGAGCCCAAGAAGTCAGCTAGGGAGGGACCTCCTGGCGGGACCTGAGGCCTGACTGGAACTTTCTGGGGGGTTTCTTGGGGACAGGACCCCATGGAATCCTCTCTGGGTACTCAGGGCCAGGCTCAAGCCCATAAGAAAGATGTGGGCAGCTGAGAGAGGTACCCTCTCCCCTTCCCTGCCTTTTTCCTTTCTTTCTTTTTTTCTTTTTTCTTTTTATTTTTTTTGAGACAGAATCTCACTCTGTCACCCTGGCTGGAGGGCAGTGGTACAATCTCGGCTCACTGCAACCTCCTTCTCCCGGGTTCAAATGATTCTCCTGCCTCAGCCTCCTGAGTAGCTGGGAGCAAGCACCACCACACCCTGCTAATTTTTGTGTTTTTAGTAGAGACGGGGTTTCACCATGTTGGCAAGGCTGGTCTGAAACTCCTGACCTCAAGTGATCTGCCTGCCTCAGCCTCCCAAAGTGCGGGCATTTACAGGCATGAGCCACCGCACCCGACCTCCCCTTCACCCCTTGTTCTGAGAGTCTGAGCTGGAATCCTGGCTCTGCTGGGGACCTGCACAGATCACCTCACCTCTCTGCGCCTGTTTTCCATAGGAAGAAGAAGGCTACCTTCGGAGGGTCACTGTGAGGGTCAGAGGTTACGAAGGTCAATGGGGCCCATGTCAACAAGCTGTCGCCCTGGCTGTGCCCCTGCTCTGCCCACCCTGCCCTTCCATTTCTCATTTATTCACCCGCACAGCCCACCCCCGTGGCCAACCCCTTCACTGCTGATGGCTCCGCAGGCCTGGGCAGAGCCCGGGGGCCCAACACCTGGAGGTGGCCATGGTCATGTCTCTTCCTCTCTCTCTAGCTCTCCACTTCCATCCCATTGCTTTGCACTTGCTTTTCCTTCTGTAAGGCATCTCCACCCTTCACTTCTGTTTTTCCTTTAAGGATTTACTTCAGGTACCACCTCCTCCAGAAAGGCCTCCCTGATCACTCCTTCCTGTGTTGTGTTTCTCTTCCTGACTCCCTCAGCCCAGTGCCTCCTGATGATTTCACTTTATTACATTTGTTGACTAAGTCATCTCCCTCACTAGACTGGAAGCTTCTTGGGAATCTGGATCTCATCTGAGGTGATTAAAAACAATAACTACAGGACTGATGGAATCACCATTTAATAACCATTATAATAATAACTGATCCAGGCAAGAGTCATCTAAGGATGCTAAAATTACTGGGTGAAAGTTTGAGTAATAGGATATTTACAAAGTCTCTAAGTATCGCCCAACAAGATAATTGTTAATGACAAAAGGAAACATAGTAACTTTTCAATGGAGGAAATCTGGCCAACTCGGTAATTTACCAAGTGATCACCAGGAATGAAAGAGACAGCAACAAATACCTCCTGCTTGATGCACTGAGAACCTGAGGTCCTTTTGTGGTCTTCCTGCCAAGCACGGTAACCGGATCTCATCATGATAGTCTGCAAAATAACTGATTTGCACTCCTCAGACATGTCAATGTCATGAAACACACACACACACACACACACACACACACACACACACACAGGCTGAGGAGCTGTTTCAGATTAAAGGATATGAAAAATCATGACAGCAGAATGCAATACATCATTCAGATCCTTCAAACATTTTTTGTTTGTTGGTTGGTTTGGTGTTTTAAATCCTACATGTGCAGATTTAACAAGCATAGCTATTTTGTGCAGGAAATTATTCTTTAGTGGTTGCTTTTATTCATCCTGCAATATTATTAGTATTTTTCCTAGCTGCTGGACTATATGGGATACAAAATTACTTTATAGTTAAATAAATCACATATGTGCTTGAATTTTGCTTGTTTTTATTATAATACATATAATATAAACTATATTTAAATACATTCTATTTATTTATTTATTATTTTTATTTTTTTGAGACAGAGTCTCCCTGTCACCCAGGCTGGGAGTGCAGTGGCGCGATCTCGGCTGACTGCAAGCTCCGCCTCCCGGGTTCACGCCATTCTCCTGCCTCAGCCTCCTGAGTAACTGGGACTACAGGCGCCCGCCACCACGCCCGGCTAATTTTTTGTATTTTTAGTAGAGATGGGGTTTCACCGTGTTAGATAGGATGGTCTCGATCTCCTGACCTTGTGATCCACCTGTCTCGGCCTCCCAAAGTGCTGGGATTCCAGGCGTGAGCCACCGCGCCCAGCCTAAAGCAAAAAAAAAATTTAAAGCATTTTTGCAAATCTCTTTAATGTCTGGTTTAATCAAAGATGCTGGATTCTCACAACTGTTTCGACGTTCCATCTGCCGCAATGTGTTGTTTTGGTTGACATCTATAAAAGAAATCTAGCCTCATACGCATGGTGGGCGGGAGAGGGCAGGAATCTTAGCCCCGGTTTCAGGTCATCGTGGGGATTCTTTGATCCTTCCTCCAGATTCAACATGTGGATGTTTCTTCCTTCTTTAATACAACAGCTTTTTTGCAGTGTGAGTCACATACCATGCAATTCACCTTGTTACAGGGCACAATTCAGTGGTGCTCAGCACATTTGCACTGAACAGCCTGTACCACTGTCTCTTCTCCCCTGGGGTCCTGAGGACACATCTGAAGGGAGGGTGCTCAGGTCAGGGTTAAATCAGGGAAGCCCCTCATCCCACAGAGGAAGGCGCCATGGAAGGAGAGGTGCCATGTGGCTGTCCCCCCACACAGGAAGGTGGCAGAGGGGCTGGCTGAGCAGAGGGTGGCTGTCCCCAAGAATTTACTCCATGGCACCGTGGTCCTTGCTAAGAAGCCAGGCTGCTCTCTGGGTCATTCTCTCATGCAGTCCACACAAGCGTCCTGGAAGGACTTGTTGGCACCGTGGGGCACAGACGAGAAAGCAGAGGCTCGGTGAGGAAGGGGCACGCTTGGTGTCTCCACTGGCTGGTGGCTGAGGTGGCCTTCAAGCAGCCTCCAGAAGGCAGGTCTCCATGGCTTGGAGGTGCCACACCTCCTCGTTTGGGTCCTTTTGGACTTGCTGAGCCTGGGGTCTGCTCAGGTGAGAGGATAAGTGAGCAGGGGCCTCCATGGAGAGGTAGGAAGCTCCAGGGCTGTACTTCTGCTTTTCCTTCCCAGGAAGGCAGGGGTCCTCGAGCCCCACAGACAGCAGGGAGCTGAGAGCCCCTCTTGGAATCTCCTGCCTGAGACCACGTGGGAGGAGGAGTTCCAGCAGCATCGCTTCTCACAGTGGAGGGAGACAGTGCCCCGGGCCCAGCTCCTTAGTGCCAACCCTGTCCACTGAGATGGGATATGGAGCACCTGGAGCACTGTGGGAAGGCACAAGGGAAAGGGAAAGTTGTGAAGTGAGAGGGGAGAGAGGAATGCCGGGCAGGACTGTGGTGTTCGCATGCATTCCCTGTGGCTGCTGTAACAGATGACCACAGACTTGGTGGCTTCAAACACCCCAGTGTTATTCTCCTGCAGTACTAAAGGTCACAGCCTGGAGTGGTCTCCCAGAGCTAAGGTTAAAGTGTTGGTGGGGCTGGTTCCTTCTGGAAGCTCCAGGGAAGGATGTTTTCTTCAATTTCCAGCTTCTAGGGCTGCCTAGTTCCTTGGCTTGTGAGTCCCTCCTCCAGCTTCAGAGCCAGCAGTGTGGCATCTTCAGGTTCCCTCCCTCCCTCTCTCTTTTCCTTCCTTCCTTCCTTCCTTCCTTCCTTCCTTCCTTCCTTCCTTCCCTCCCTCCCTCCCTCCCTCCTTCCTTCCTTCCTTCCTTCCTTCCTTCCTTCCTTCCTTCCTTCCTTCCTTCCTTCCTTTCCTTCCTTTCCTTCCTTCTTTCAAGACAGGATCTCATTGTGTTGCCGAGGCTGGAGTGCAACAGTGTGATCTCAGCTCACTGCAGCTTTGACCTCCCAGGCTCAAGCAATCCTCCCACCTCAGCCTCCCAAGTAAGTAGGACTACAAGCACGTGCCACCATGCCCAGCTAATTTTTGTTTATTTTTTATTTTTAGTTTTGGAGAAATGGGGTTTTGCTATGTTGCCTGGCTTGTTCTCGAACTCCTGGGCTCAAGCAATCCTTCCACCTCGGCCTCCCAAAGTGCTGGGGTTACAACTGTGAGCCACTGCACCTGGCCCGTGTCCCTTTCTCACTTGGATCTCCATCTTCCTCTCATAAGGACCCTGTGCTTACCTTGGACACCAAGATCACCTAAGAGAATCTTGCCATCTTAAGATGCTTCATCACATTTGCAAAGTCCTTTTGCCATGAAAGGTGACATGTTTGCAGATCCTGAGGATTAGGGCACGAACATCTTGGGGACACCTGGCTCTGCCACTGGCTGCCAGTGGGGCCTTGGGCAAGTCACTTCACAGCTCCGTGCCTCAGTTTCCCCATCTGTGAAGAGGGGATAATGATAGTCCTACCTCATTCGGTTGCTGAAAGGATGGCTAAGGTAACATCTGTGAGGTCCTGGGGTAGGGCCTGGCTCTTCATCAGTGCTGGGTGGAGGTTTGTGTTTGGGTTGGCATGGGGACGAGCACTTCCAGGAAATGGCCCAAGGAGGAGGAGTCGGGGGAGGGGAGAGTGAAGTATCTGCAGAGACAGGAAACCATCCCTGTGATGGGTGATACATTTTCTGAGACTTCCAAGAGGCTGGCTGTGCTGTCCATGGGCCTGGGGCAGGTTCCCAACACGCAGCCAGAGGGCTGCTCAACTCTGGTCCCTGAAAGGCAAATGTACAGTCCTGGAGGGAAGCCGGCCTGTGCCCTGGGGCTCACATGAGGCTCTTGGTGGGAGGGCAGCATGGCTGCCACCCACAGGGAGATGTCCTGCTCCACTGAGCCATGGCGTGGGTGGGAAGATGGAGGCCCAGAGGTCACGAGCTGGCCTGGGGCGCCACATTTCCCTGGCTCCCGCCTCTGGCCTGCAGCTACTGCCACACACCTACTGCAAATGCCAGTGCTGTGGGCCGTTGCCATGTTTCTGGAGCCTCCCATGGCCTTGGCCCATGTAGCTGAGGGACTGACCACTTAGGCCAGTAGACAGGACAGCTGTCCACCTGTACATTACTCCTTCTCGAGCCCGGCGCTGCCTGCACCCACACTCAGAACACGCCTGGCACACCCTGGAGAGAGGGACAGGAGGGCAGGAAGGTGGCCTAAGCCAGCCGTGGCCACATGGCTGGCAAGGGGCTGCTTTTGCTTGGATTCCGCTGGTTGACAGAAAGAGGACTGGTGTGTCTGTCAGGGTTGTGTTCTCTCACGTCACTGGGAGGACCCTGCAGTCTCCCCTTGGAATCCCGGAAACCAGAGTGAGCATATCTGTCCGACTTTCAGCAGGAGTGTGTGTGCCACCCACAGATGGGAGTTGGGAGTTCCCCAAGGCCACAGCTCCACCTCCTCAAGTCCCTGGTGAAGCCTGCCTGCCACCTGGGGCCTGCCATACCTGTGTGCACAAGGGAGTGTGCTTGTGTCTGCATGTGTGTGCACACACGTACATGTGAGCAGGCATGTGTGTATATATACGTACATGTGAGCAGGCATGTGTGTATATATACATACATGTGAGCAGGCGTGCGTGTACATACGTGTGAGCAGGCATGTGTGTGTACATACATACATGTGAGCAGGCATTGTGTGTACGTATGTGGCACTTGTGTTAGCACATGTGTATACACATGTACAAATATGCATATGTGCTTGCACACATCTGTGTACACGCATGCCTGTGTGTGCACGGATGAATGCACCCATGTGTGTTGCATGTATATGTAAGCACCTGTGCATGTCTCTGTGTACGCATATAGGTGTGTGTGTGCTATTCGTGTGCACACATGTACATGTCTGTGTGTGTGTGTCTGTGTGAGTTTCTTGTTACTCCCTCGGACAATCAGGAGCAGTAGAGGTGGAGATAAAGCCAGAAGTGAGAGAAGCAGATGTCCCAGGCCTGGGGCCCATCCTACACCAACTCAGCACCAGGAAGGCCTTGAGACCTTGAGCTCCACAAAGCCAAGGTCGGCAGAGCCAAGGTCAGCAGAGCCAGGAGGCGTCCCAGGACAATGGCGCCAGCACCTTTGTCCTTCTCTGACAATTATTTCCCAACTTCTCCCCATGGAGGGCGTCTTGCTTGTGTCTTTTGGTTTCAAGCCCGTTCTAAAAGCCAGCCGCATGCCTTGTGGAAGCTTCATTTTCCAGTTAGCTCCCCACGGACGCATGCAGGCCAGCGCTCCACGGAGCCTTCCCCGCCGGCCAGGCTCCATCACCCGGAGCTTGCCGCCCTTCCCCAGGGCTCTGAGGGGACTTCTCTTCAAGGCTCGACAGGAATTTGAACGGCCGTCCATTTCCCTATCATTTGCTGCAACTGGGGAACAAAGATGATGATTGTAGCGGCTTGTGGGAAAGGGACACAAAGAATGTATTTTTTCTTCCCTTATCCGAGCGGGGTCACCAGGCCCATGGGCTGCCTGGGAATTCCGAAGCTGCAGGGAGGAGCTGGGGCAGGGGGCGGGATGGTCATCCCCGCAGTGCCTCCGGGTGTCCATCCTAGCCTGCATGGCCCATGCCTGGCCCATGTGCATGTGTGGGACACCCTTGGCCTCTCTTTCTCCCTTCCCGACACAAGCCTCCCTGATCTCCTTCTCCAGGCCCCTTGCTGGCTTCAGCCTCCTCCCGGCCTGCCACCCTCCCTGGGTGCTCTCCGAATCCCCGGGCACCAGTGTCTCCTATGCTGCCTCCAGCTGCCCCTTACCTCCCAAGTTGCCAACTGGGGTGCCTCCCAGGAGCCCCCAAACTGCCCTAAAGCCTGACCTCTCTCAGTGCTCCCCGTCTTGGCGTAGGGCATGGCCTGCCAGAAATCTGTGCATGGCCTAACAGCCCCTCACCCTCCACACCTGTGACAACCTCCTAGGAGTGGCTTCCTCAACACCTCACCACCCTCGACACTATCACTGTCACTTGTGCCCTGGCAGGCTGCCTGCTCCCAAAACAGCTCCCCACTGCACTCCCCTGCCCCTCCCAGCCCTTCTCGCAAAGTGCCTCTGGGCTGGGCGCAGGGGCTCACACCTGTAACCCCAGCACTTTGGGAGGCCAAGGCAGGTGGATCACTTGAGGTCAGGAGTTCAGACCATCCTGACCAACATGGCAAAACCCTGTCTCTACTAAAAATACAAAAATTAGCCAGGCGTAGTGGTGCATGCCTGTAATCTCAGCTACTTGTTAGGCTGAGGCAGGAGAATTTCTTGAACCCAGGAGGCAGAGGTTGCAGTGGATAGAGTTCATGCCATTGCATTCCAGCCGGAGTGATAGAGCGAGACTCTATCTTGAACAAAATTAAAAAATAAAAATAAAAACACCTCTGACCCTGTCACTCTGCCTAAAACGTTCTGGAGCCTCCCTGTGGCCGCAGGATGAAGCCCCCAGCGTCACATGCCTCTGGCTCGTGGGGAATGCAAGGACACTGAACCTGCAGGGTTGGGCATGCCAGGAGCTGTAGTGCAGGTCCCCGGCCCCACCTCCGCTGAGGGTCCTGCACAGATGAGTGTCCTGGCTGCCCAGGCCTCCTGCGGGGGTTTTGGTGTTGTGCACTCATTGTTTTTGGCCCCAGTCATGGAATTCAAAGTTTTTCAGACGTCACAGGCCACAGAATCTTAAGAGGACAGAAGAATGGCACGTTGAGGATTACCATTGCCTTCTGCAGGAGGAGGGAACTGCAGAGCTGGCCGGGGCTGGGCAGGGACCAGGTTTGTTCTGGGTGGGGGACGCAGAGGTGACCCCATCTCTGGCCCCGACCCCAGGATCACCAGGCCAGTGGTGAGTGCTCTGGCTCATGGCCTGGGCAGTTGGGGTTGGGGGTCAGGAGGCCCCTCCCAGGCATGAGGCCCATTGCTTTCCAGGTGGAAGGGGTGGGGTGGGGAAGGCACTGTGGGGAGAAGGAGCACCAGGAATGTTCTAGCAGGGAGAACACCTAGACCAGACTGGAGCAATGGCCGGTGTTCCATTCTCAGGTTTTGTAAGAACTTGCTCATTTAATCTCCATCCTGGCCCTGTGGGATGGCACCAGTGATCCCCACTCTGAGGGTGAGAAAAATGAGGCAGAGGGGTTACAGATAAAACTGGTGGAGCCAGGATTTGAACCAGGGACTCAGCTCTGGAGGCTGGGCTCCTAAGGGTCATGCAGTCCTGCCTCTGGGACTTGGGGGGTTCGGGGGGTCAAGGGTGAGGCGGGACAACCACAGGGTGCCAGGGCCGGCTTCACACTGCACCGCAGGGCTGGGGAGGTACAAGTGACTGGGAGACAGGTGTCTGGGAGGGGAGGGCAGTGACCGAGAGAGAGTGAGGAGCCCAGGATAGCTTGAGCCCCAAGTGAGAACTGGGGCCTTTGCCCTGGAAGGAGGACAGACAGGGAGGTCTGGGGTGAAGAGGCCAGTAGGGCCCCGTGGGAGGGCCAGGGAGGGAGCTGAGTGCTGCCTGGGGCTCTGTGAGTTCCCAACCAGCCAATGCTCCCCTGTAGCCCTCTTTGGAGCTGTGGGCTGGCACTTCAGGGGCCAATGGGACCTGTGACCCAGTGCCAGGCTGGAAAGGGCCTGCTGAGTGGACCGAGGTGGCTGCAGGCTGCATCATCTATGGGGCAGGAGGCCTTCAAAGGTGGTCCAAAGCCATCCCTTCCCTGGGGGTCAGGCACTCAGGCCCTTAGGCTGTGCCCAGTCACCCTGCCAGAGCCAGAGGCCCCCCAGCATGCCAGCCATTTGCCCCTGTAACCAGCATACCCAAAGAGCTGAGGATGCCACGGACTCCTGCTAGGATGCCACAGAGCTCACATTTCCTTCCCATGAGTCCACAGCCCTTCGGAGCCCAGCCCTGGCAGCTGAAAACTGCAGGTTCATGGCCCCAGGCCTGGAAGCTGTGGCCTGAACAGAGGAGAGGGCTCAGTGCAAGGGTCAGGAGGCTCAGCTTCCAGCCCTGGCCGACACTGACCATGGCATGACCTTGGCCTGGCCTTTGGACTCTCAGGGCCACGTCACACAGGAGTGAGGAGGCCCTTTGGCCTAGTGGCTTTAGGGGATGGCTGTGCCCATGATAATACAGCCACCCAGCCCCCTGTTGCTCCCTGGCCCTCAGTGGCCCCCGACCCAGCTGGACCCCACTATGCCCTCTGCCTCAGAGCACCAGCCAGCACTTGGGTAAATGCCTCCACTGCAGGGCCAGGTCAATGGTGTGCAGGGTGGCTGTGTCACCTCAGGACTGTGCAAGACCAAGCTCCTCCACCCGGTCACCTCTTCCCCCTGTGCCCAGGGACCTTCCAGCTGCTGTCAGGTGGGTGGCTACCACCATGGCACTAGCCAGCACAGGCCAGCTACACAGACAGCATTAATTACAAGATGAGGCTGGGCATAGTGGCTCACGCCCGTAATCCTAGCACTTTGGGAGGCTGAGACAGGTGGATCACTTGAGGTCAGGAGTTCAAGACCAGCCTAGCCAACATGGCAAAACCCCATTTCTACCAAAAAGACAAAAACTTAGCTGAGTTTAGTGGCACATGCCTGTAATCCCAGCTTCGTGGGAGGCTGAGGCAGGAGAATCGTTTGAACCCGGGAGGCAAAGCTTGCAGTGAGCCGAGATCACCCCACTGCACTCCAACCTGGGCAACAGAGTGAGACTCCGTCTCAAAACAAACAAACAACAACAAAAAAACAACTACAAGATGAGTGTCTGTGTTGGGTCTGGCTGGCCATTAGCAGATCAGGAGCCTAAGTCCACTCTGTCGGGTGGAGAGTGCCAGGTCCCTGCACACCGCTTCACGGGTGACCTGATGGCTGAGAGCAGCCAGTGCTGAGGCCATGCAAATTTCAGCGTCCAGTGTGGGGCTGCAGACCCCAGTGCCCTGGGTCTGAATCCTGCTGCTGGTCCTGAGATATGGGAGCCACAAGTACCCAGGTGTGGGTGCTGATGGCTCTCGGGAAACCTGGAGGTGATGAGGTTGCTCCTGGCCCAGTCACCCTGACCACCCACACTCTTAGCTCCTGCCACTGCTGCCCCAGTCTGGGACCTGTCTCCACCCGGTCCCCCAACCCACGCTCCTGTAGGCGAGGTGCTTCTGGAAGCCTGCCCCCAACCACACCTCGTCTTCCCCTCCTGTGCTTCTCCCTGAACTAAGGGTCTCATTTGTGCTGCTCGCTGCTGATCCCAGGGTCCTGCACTGAAGGTCCTGCACTGAAATAGGCCTGGGGGTCTCAGGAGGTGTCACACAGATATGGCGGGCGTGTTCTGGACAACCTCGGTGACCTCTGTGGCCAGCTCAGCATCTTCATTCTGTCCCCTCCCCTCATGTGCACAGGGCCCAAGTCTCTTCCCAGCCTCTGCTGCCTCCCTCCCCTCTGCCCGCCTGGAACACTTTCCCTCCTTCCATGGCCCACACTGAACACAGGGCTCCCTCTCTGAACCCCAAATCCACCAATGCCCCCTGCCGGACCCACCCACTTCCCTCCACCTCAGCCTTCACACATACCGTTCTCTGTGCCCAAAACACCCTTCCTGCCCTTGCTTCCTGGGACCCAACTTGCAGGGAGGGGCTTCCCTGGGGCCTAGCAGGAGTGACCCCTGCCCTGCACCCTTAGGGTGGCATCAGCTCTGGCACCTCCCAGGAGCGGACGCTCTCACTGCTCTTATGGCTCTTTGCTTAGATGTGGGCTAGGAGCGGGGCACAGTCTGAGCCAGGCCCATTCCCGGTGTGAATCCCTGTGTGGGGGCTGACAGCAGATTGAGCCCGGGAGGGCAGAGGGACTGGGCGTGGGAATGGGGGCCAGAGGCCCGGCAGCACCAGCCCCAGATCTGGGCTCTGGCAGAGGCAGGGGGCCACTGAGTCCACACCCCTCATCCATCACTGGAGAGAGAGTTCAGGGCCGTGGGGAGTAGCCCCTCCCTCATGTCCCATCTCCACCGGCTGCCCCTCCACACTGCAGGGCACCTGCCTGGGGAAGCCCCCACCTACCACCCTATCCTCTCTGCCCCAACCCTTGTGACCCCAATCCAGAATCTACACCCAATCAGAAGGAACTTTGAAACACTCCTCTGGACCAGGCGTGGGGCTCACGCCTGTCATCCCAGCACTTCGGGAGGCCCAGGTGGGTGGAGCACTTGAAGCCAGGAGTTCAAGACCAGCCTGGCCAATATGGTAAAACCCCGTCTCTACTAAAAATAACAAAAAAATTAGCCGAAAAAAATTAGCCGGGCGTGGTGGTGCACGCCTGTAGTTCCAGCTACTTGGGAGGCTGAGGCAGGAGAATCGCTTGAACCTGGGAGGCAGAGGTTGCAGTGAGCTGAGATTGTGCCACTGCATTCCAGCCTGGGCGACAAGAGTGAGACTCCTTCTCAAAAAAGCAACAACAACAACCATAACCACACTCCTCTCATCTCATCACTCACCTGCTAAAGCCTTCAATGACTTCCCGTGGCCCTCAGGGACCCACGGGTGCCCAAGGCCCTTGGTGGCCTGCCCACCCTCCCCTGAGCCCCAGGCCCCGTCCCTGGCAGGGGCTTCCTCACCTGTGCATGTTGTGCACACTTTTCCTCACCCCACAGCCCTGCTTTATCTCTGCTCTTTGCCTTCAGGACTCAGGTTAGTGGTCAGGAAACAGTCCGTGATTCTCAGGCTGATGAGGGCATGCCTCCCATGGCCCATGCATGCTCCCTGTGGGTGCCTTCACCCACACAGAATGGATTTTGGTGCCAGCCTCCTGATAAGGCTGGACATTCCTGATTCATGCCAGGGAGGCAAACCTCACTACGGGAGTTGGGGCTGCGGGTGCAGGCCGGATGCTTAGAGTCCACGGATGTGCTCCTGCTGCTCCTCCCCTCAGCCTTGGTTTCCCCGTCTGTGAAATGGGGAGCAGTTCCACAGCACAGGGGCAGTGGGGTGTGCTGGGGACAGTGTGGCTGTGGCTCCGTCCAGCGGTTGCCTGCAACACCAAGTCTGTCACTCACCACCACGTGACCTCGGGTTGACTTCCTCCATCCTCTGTTTCCTGGCTGTGAAATGGGGATGACTGCAGGGGCCAGAACTTGGGACTCCGCGGATGATGCGGATGATGTGCAGCATGCACCGTCAGAGTCCGGCTCGCGGGAACAGCCCAGGCACCAGAGCAGTCAGGGAGCTCCCAGCCCAGGTGGGAGGCTGGCACTGGGAGGGTCCCAGGGGAAGGAGGGCCCGCATGAGGACACGGCGAGCATGCTGTTGGCCCTTTCCTGACTGCCCACCCTTGGGAAGGTCGTTGGCCTCCTGAGCAGTCCGCCCCTCTGAGGCCTCGCAGCATGGCCAGGCCTCACTGTGTTCCCAGGCCCCGGGTCATGGCCTGGCAGCCCAGCTGTTCCTGGGAGCTGGCCCTGGCTGAACGCGGCACTCAGCCAAGCCGTATTTCTGCATTTAGCACTGGAATTACGGTCCCGTAAAGCAGAGAGGCCACTTCCTCTTCCTCCTCCTCCTCCTGCAGCAAGAGAAGCACCAAGACCACCCCTCTGCAGCTGCAGGTCACCTCAGGTAGCTGGTCGCCAGCCCCTGCCCAGGCTGAGAGCCCCTCCAGCGACACAGGCTCTGGGGCAAGACACTGGGGGCCACCACAGGCTTGGGGTGCACGAGTGAGCATCAGGGATGAAAGCAGCCGTGTGGAACCTGAGGCCATGCTGACCTGGACTGGGCACTTCACTC
Source organism: Rhinopithecus bieti (assembly GCF_001698545.2). NCBI lineage: Eukaryota > Metazoa > Chordata > Mammalia > Primates > Cercopithecidae > Rhinopithecus > Rhinopithecus bieti. The sequence goes on from NW_016814436.1 coordinate 5,310,163, forward strand.
TCTGTGCCTCAGTTTCCCCATCTCCTTCCCCTCGCTACTATTTTGTTTACCAAAGGCCAGGTGGGCCCAGCACCACACCAAGCCCTGGCCTTGGCCCTGTCCATAGGGCTCCATCTGATTCAACTGATTCCAGGAGAGGCCCATCCTGGCTGTGGAGACACAGGGCTGCGGTGCCAGGAGAAGTGGAGGGAGTGATTTAGGTGATCTGGGGCCAGGAAACCAGAGGAGGGGCACCTGGGGCCTGTCCCCCATCAGCTGCGGTGTTGAAGCTTTATCAAGCCCCAGCCCCACCCTTCACTGTGTGGCTACTAACTCCAGCAGAGGCCCAGAGACAGTGGGGGCCTTGCCTGAGGACGCACGGCCTAGCTGGGGGCGTGCCCACCAGGCCTGGCCGCAACTCCTAGCCCACTTCTCTGCCTGCCACCAGGCTCCCGCTATGCCAGCCAGCAGCCACCCTGCCCACTGCTGATGAGGCAATCTCACCCCTGGGCCACCTGCCCCTCACTGAGGCATGGGTCGTTCCAGTTGGAAGAGCCAGTGGTTTCCCTGCCCTTGGGGTCCCAGCTCCCATCAGCTGCCAGGGCCTCCTGCCCACAGCCATTCCCACACCCAGGCCCCTCCCTGCTGCTGTCTGCCCCTGATCCCCCCGAGACTCCCTTAAGGATGTCTCCCCAAGGCTCTAGGAGGTTGGAGACTTGACCAGGGTCACCCAGCTGTCACCGTGCTGGGCACAACAGACAACAGTGTTTGCTGCCCCCCCACTCCTATGGCTGGCCCAAGGGCAGAAGGGAGCAGGGAAGGCCCCTATCCCTGAGGGACACCACAGTGTGACCTGGACTCATGTCTCTGCGTCTTGTATTCTCACCTAGAGCACAGAGATGGGACACTGGACCTCGGCCTCTCCTGGGATGAGATGACAGCACGGGAGACGCCTGGAGACGCCTCCTGACACCTGGCAAGTGCCAGACCACCGGGGCTTCCTCTTTGCTCCTGTCTCTCGCCATCTCATCTGCTAGGTGTGACCTCGGGCCACACGACCTTCTGCAGCCGGGCATGGGGCAGTACCCTCTGCTCTGCCGGCGGCCCTGGTGGGGATACCCTGTGTGCAGTGGCTGGCACCACGGTGGGGGCAGTGGGAGCAGAGGGTGGTGCAAACAGGACGGGGATGGGCAGGGCCTCCTGGTCTGGCCTGTGGCCAGCCTCACCCACCCACGGAAGGGGTGGAATTATTACCTGTTTTACATATGGGGACACTGAGGCTGGGAGAGGCAGAGGATAGTGGAGCCCAGGGTGAAGTGGAAGTGAGCACAGAGGGAGGTGGGGTGAGACCCCAGTCCGCCAGAATTCCTGCAACCCCACTGGAGGGTTGAGGGGCCAGCCTCCTGCACACCCCTCCACCCACAGCCCACAGCCTTCCCCAGCACCGTGCCCGCCGGGGGATGTTGCTGCTGGAGCCGGAGATGCCCCCCACAGTGGTGGCGGTGGCCAGGCCAGTGTTGGAAACGCTGTGCACCCACCCCACCACCTCCATGCTCTTGACCGGAGGGCCGCTCAGCCTAGGGGCCGGTGTAGGCGGGGCCCGGCCTCCCTGACACTGATTCTCCAGCGGGGGGCGGTGTCCACATGGCCACCCCTTCCCAGACCCACGCGTTTCACTGGGCGCCAGGCGCCACCTGGTGGTCAAGCCAGAAGCCGCCGCTACCGGAGCCGCGTGGAAAGCATCCCCAAACCCTCAATGTCCTCTTCCTGTGAGCTTGGGGAAACTGAGGCTGGGGAGGGATCGGATCTCCCCAGGTCCCTCATAGAGGCAGGGCCTGGACTAGGGACAGAGGTCAGGGCTCCTGATGCCTGTCCAACGCCTGCAGCTGGGCTTAAGTGGCTTAGGGGATGTAGGGGCCTGGCCATGCAAGGATGGAGGACAGAGCCCAGCGCCTGAGGTCCAGTGCACTTGCCCTGGCCATGCCAAGGCCTGGGAGCCATGAACACTGGCAGGTCCCACCTGCTTCCCCAGCACGGGTCCCAGGGCCCACGTGCGGCAGCATCTTTGTAGGAGACACTGGCCTCACTCTTGATAGCAAGGAAATGGGATCAGGTCTGGGGTTCACACCTAGGAGCCAGACCCTGCCCAGGCCCAAGGCCCACCTCGCTGGGGAGAGGGGGAGCCCACAATGGCCCAGAGCTTTGCCTAGGGCGGCAGCACCAACAACCACGTGTCAGTGCCTGTCCTCAGAGGTCCCAGCCCTGAGCCAGCCTCACGGAGCAGCTCAGAGCACTGCCCAGCTCTGAGTCCTGTCTGGGGCCTGGCTGCTGTTCCCTTTGCTGCTCCGGAGCCCGCTGAGTCCCATGGGGGCAGGGTGTGAGGTGCGCTTTCTGACTCTGCGGGCCCCAGGCGACAGGGTAAGAAAGCCAGGCCTCTCTTTGGAAGGACAGAGCCCAGCGCCTGAGGTCCAGTGCACTTGCCCTGGCCATGCCAAGGCCTGGGAGCCATGAACACTGGCAGGTCCCACCTGCTTCCCCAGCACGGGTCCCAGGGCCCACGTGCGGCAGCATCTTTGTAGGAGACACTGGCCTCACTCTTGATAGCAAGGAAATGGGATCAGGTCTGGGGTTCACACCTAGGAGCCAGACCCTGCCCAGGCCCAAGGCCCACCTCGCTGGGGAGAGGGGAGCCCACAATGGCCCAGAGCTTTGCCTAGGGCGGCAGCACCAACAACCACGTGTCAGTGCCTGTCCTCAGAGGTCCCAGCCCTGAGCCAGCCTCACGGAGCAGCTCAGAGCACTGCCCAGCTCTGAGTCCTGTCTGGGGCCTGGCTGCTGTTCCCTTTGCTGCTCCGGAGCCCGCTGAGTCCCATGGGGGCAGGGTGTGAGGTGCGCTTTCTGACTCTGCGGGCCCCAGGCGACAGGGTAAGAAAGCCAGGCCTCTCTTTGGAAGCCCCTAGCGCAGGGTGGGCAGGGAGGGTGGGGGTACCGGCAGCTACTGAGTCTGGTGTCACGGGGTGGGTCTAGGTGGCTCCCCTGCTAGCAAAGGCCTGGCCTCCAGCCCTCAAGTTCAGTCCCTGGGGCACCTCACACATGACAGGTCCTAAATCTCACCTGCCCAGACCTGTCCCCAGCCTGACTCCTCTGTCCCAGTGGCCATCCACCCACCCACCCACCTGGAGAGACCTGGGCCTCCCCGCCACCCCCGTCTCTGCCCCAGCTGGTCCCCAGGTCCCAGCTATGTCACCCTTCAACAGCCTCTCAAATCCGACATCTCCAACACTCCCTGGTCATTACTGTCGTCTCAACATATCCTTTGGTCTGAGTCCAGGCAGCCACCCTCTCAGAGCTCTACACCCCCACAACTCCTCTCTCTTCATGGTGGCCAATGCAGGGTTGCCAGCCCGGGCTGCGCTCAAGTCCTGTGTTGGCCTCTGCACTGTGGGACAGCCACTGGGTCTGACTTAAAAAGCCAGAGCTGGTACAGTCCGGCTAGCCCAGGAAACTGTGGGTAAACCAAGTCACATGGACTTGTTTCCTCCCTGCAGGCCTTGTCAGAGCCTTCAATAGGTTCACCACAGCATGGATCCAAGAGAGGGCATTGTCAGCAGCAACTGTGGGGCATTTGTCCAGGGAACGTGCCATCCAAGAGTATTTCCCAGGCTCCTGAGAGGGACAGCCAGCCAGCTACCTCCTCAGCCTGGGTCCCCAGGGTCCCCCAGGGGCTGCCCCCTGCTGCTGGCCTGCCCTGCAGCCCCCTCTGCCACTTGCCCCCATGGTGCTAGGTTCCACCCTATTCCACTTGACTGAGTCTTCACTCTAACCTGTTTGTTCATTCAGTGGGCCTTTTTTTTTTTTTTTTTTGAGATGGCATCTCACTCTGTCACCAGGCTGGCTGGAGTGCAGTGGCGTGATCTCACCTCACTGCAACCTCCACCTCCTGGGCTCAAGTGATTATCTTGCCTCAGCCTCCTGAGTAGCTGGTATTACAGGCGCCCGGGCAGGAGGCTGCCAGGCATGTCACTGGCTCGGGACAATGACATTGGCTATGGTGGGCACAGAGGCCCTCACACCTCCCCTTCAATCACATACATGCCAGGGGAGCGGGAAGCGCCCTGGTGTCCCCCCCAGGATTGTCCTCAAACCCAAGGCTTCCACAGCCCAGAAGGGGTCACCCTAGTCCCAGCGTTGGCCTCGGAGGTGGGGGCTGCTGCCACACAGTGTCACTGTCGGGAAATGCACAGTCCAATGGCGGGGGTGGCTGGCAGGCAGGGGCCCAGGCTGCCCAGGAGGGGCGGATGGTGGGGGAAGCAGGGCAGGGTGAGAGATGGCAGCCATTGAAGGAGGCACTGACCTCCCGGGGCAAGGTCCTTTACGGCTTCCCTGGCAGGGCACGTGGCCCTCCTGGGCCTTCCTCCACAATTCACAACAAAATCACAAACTGCACCCCCGTGCGGGGTAGTGAGAAGACACCCAGGGCCCAGGCTGGGTTCGCGCTGTCTTCACCCGTCATCCACCCCATTCTAGAACATACTCATTCCACATTCCACATTCAATATTCCAGGGGCCATTTTCCCTTCCTGTTTCAAAAGAAATGGAGACAAGACTCTTCCTGGGCCCTCAGCTCTGTGCCCCGTGCTGATGCGTGACCCGAGAAAGCCCCCCACCAAGATGCTCCCTGTCTGCCACCCCACTGGCCGCCACCCCACTGGCCTTGTCCTAGCCCTGGCCCTAGATGGCGGCCCTGTCCCTTGGTGCTCAGGCTGCCGGGTTCAAGAGGTGGGCTGGCTCTGCATCCCTCCTAGGAAGCCCAAGGTCAGCAGTGGCCCTTTTGAACCTTAGGGCCCAGGGGCCTCTCAAAGGGCCCACTCCGGACAGCCCAGGAGCCCCCTCGAGTCTCTCTGAGACCTCATCTCCTCGGAGGGCAGGGCCGTGCAGACCTCTCCTCCTTGGGTAAGGCTGTGCTCTGGCAGTACTGCCTGAGCTGGGAGGGGTCCATGGCACGAGGCTCCTGCACAGCCCAGGAAGCCGGGGCCATCCTGAAGGTCCCTGGTCCCCGGCTCTTCTCTCTGGACTTTGTTCTCAAGGTGACTCATCCACATCCCTGGGCACTCTGATATGGTATCAGCTTAAATCCTCATGGGCACCCTGGGAGGTAGAAGCTACGGTGACCCCACCACGAGACGGGAAACAGGCTTGGTGAGCAGAGTGACTGATCCAGGCCTGTCACCCCCAGAGCTTTCACAAGCTGCTGCCAACCAGGTGATAAGTGGCTCCCTCCTCCCACGGCCCTCATCCTATATTTTGGGCGAGTTCTGGCAACCCCATCTCTAGGTACGGCCAGTCCTTTGGTCAGCTGGAGGGTAGAGAGGGACACGGGGTGAACTAGGCATCACCTCCTCCAGGAAGCCACCCCTGACTGCAGGGCTGGGTCCAGGGATCCTTAGGGTTCCCCAGCCCTTGGGCTGCTCCACTGTGATGCTGACCCCAACACGTGGCCACTGTGTGTCCCTGGCAGTTCCCCGACCAGGCCTTGAGCTCTGCAGGGCCAAACCCTGCTCCAACTACACAGTATGGGGGCCAGGAGGAGAGGCTACGTTCACAGTCCGCTCAGACACAGACAGGGGCTACGGTGGCCAGAAGTGGGTCTGAGCCGTGGACTGAGGGGTGGGGGAGCCGTGGTGAGCAGGAGAGAGTCCTGGTGGAGGTGAGCACAGGCATGAGGGAGGGGTGCTGGGAAGCAGCGCAGGTGAGGGTGTCGGCAGAGATCTGCTCCGGAGACAGAGGGGGCTGCCCTGACTCTGAGGCCTGGCAGTGGGAGTGGGGAGGTATGGAAATGGTGTTCACAGGACAGAAGTGACCAGACGTGGCTGCGGACTGATTATGGGGTGAAGAAGGGGAGCTGGACAGTGCCCATGTGTCACCCACTCTGGCCCCAGAGGATGATGGGAGAAGGGACCACAGGGCAGGTCACTCACTCTGGCCCCAGAGGATGATGGAGAGGGACCACGGGGCAGGTCCTCACTCTGGCCCCAGAGGATGATGGGAGAAGGGACCACGGGACGTCACTCACTCTGGCCCCAGAGGAGGATGGAGAAGGGCCACGGGGGCACGTCACTCACTCTGGCCCCAGGGATGATGGGAGAAGGGACCCGGGGCAACGTCACTCACTTCTGGCCCAGAGGGATGATGGGAGAATGGACAACGGGGGGCACGTCCTCACCTGGCCCCAGAGGATGATGGGAGAGAAGGACCACGGGCAGGTCACTCACTCTGGCCCCAGAGGGATGGATGGGAGAAGGGACCACCGGGGCACGGTACTCACCTGGCCCCAGAGGATGATGGGAGAAGGGACCACGGTGCACGTCACTCACTCTGGCCCAGAGGATGAGGGAGGAAGGGACCACCGGGCAGGTCACTCACTCTGGCCCCCAGAGGATGATGGGAGAAGGGACCACGGGGCACGTCCACTCACTCTGGCCCCAGAGGGATGATGGGAGAAGGGACCACGGGGCAGGTCACTCACTCTGGCCCCAGAGGGATGATGGGAGAAGGGACACGGGGCACGTCACTCACTCTGGCCCCGATGGATGGATGGGAGAGGACCACTTGGGCAGGTCACATCACTCTGGCCCCCAGAGGATGATGGGGAGAAGGGAACCACGGGGCACGTCACCCACTCTGGGCCCAGAGGATGATGGGAGAAGGGACCAACGGGGCAGGTCACTCACTATGGGCCCCAGAGGATGGATGGAGGAAGGGACCACGGGGGCACGTCCACTCACTCTGGCCCAGAGGAGATGAGGAAGGACCACGGGGCACGTCACTCACTCTGGCCCCAGAGGATGATGGGAGAAGGGACCACGGGGCAGGTCACTCACTCTGGCCCCAGAGGATGATGGGAGAAGGGACCACGGGGCACGTCACTCCTCTGCCCCAGAGGTGATGGGGAAGGACCACGGGGCAGGTCACTCACTCTGGCCAGAGGGATTGATTGGGAGACGGGACCCACGGGGCCGTCACTCACTCTGGCCCCAGAGGATGATGGAGAAAGGGCCCGGGGCAGGTCACTTCACTACTGGCCCCAGAGGATGGATGGGAGGAAGGGGCACGGGGGCACGTCCCTTCACTCTGGCCCAGAGGATGGATGGGAGAAGGGACCACGGGGCAGGGTCATCACTCTGCCCAGGAGGATGATGGGAGAAGGGACCACGGGACGTCACTCACTCTGGCCAGAGGTGATGGGAGAAGGGACCACGGGGGCACGTCACTCGGTCTCCAGCTGCAAACTCCTATGCTGTCAACCCAACCAGATGGCCCCTGCTTTAGGAACCCCCCTGCCCTTTGGGCTCCTCTCCACATTCCCTTTTCCCTTGGCCCACAGTGCGGCAGCAGGCTCTGGGAGGGGTAGGCAGGCTGGGCTCTGAGGGCTTGCCATGAAAGACGCACAGATGGGTGTCAGGGTAGGGGAGTGCTGGGTCTGTCCAGACGTGGCCATGCAGGGCTGGGGTTGCCTGCAGAACCAAGGCAGGTCAGGAGGGCACAGGGGGGAATCTGGGCCAAGATCGTGGCCTGGGTCAACAGGAGGGGCGAGGATGGGCATTTGGGTGGGGGAGGTGTGGGCCCAGTTGTGTCAGCATCTCCCCTCCAGGGGCTCTCAGTGCTGGGCCAGGCATGGACAAGCCCACCCTGCATGACCAGGGTGGGACTGCTGGGACCAGCCTATGGCAGCTGCTGGCACGGGGGCATGCGGCCTTCCAGGAGAATGGGTGCACATTTGGGATGGCAGTCGGTCAGAGGAATTACGAGTGCCCTGGAAACTGTCCTGAGGGAGGACAGAAGGACAGGCATGTCCGGGCTTTGGTCAAGGCACTTAAGGCACTGAGGTGGCCTCGGGAGCCAAGCCTTGGCACTGCTCTGAGCTGTGGACCTGGGGCCTTGGTGGCTGCCCCGTGGGGACCTCTCCACTGGGCTTGGGTCCTGGTGCTCAGCCTGCCTGGCTCAAAGGCAGCATGAGAGGGCAGAGAATGGGCTGGGCCTGGCATCCTGAGCCCAGGGTGCAGCATGGAGCCAGCTGAGGACTCTGGAGGCGCTGGGAGGCACGAGCAGACAAGCCTGATGACTTGGAACAGCTCATGGCCGGGGGCCTCCACGCTGTTCCGCAGCAGATGCACCCCAGAGCCCAGTCCCTGGGCTTCCAGAATGAAAGGGGCCAGTTCCAAGTTCATGGTCAGAACAGCTTTATTGACTCTAGGCCCCAGATGCCGGCCCATCTTCAGCTCAGGCCCCCATAGGTCACCGACGTCGGGGGCAGCCCTCCCGTAGGGTCGTGTCACTGGGCTCCTCAGGGAAGGCAGTAGGTTGTATAGTTATCTTCTGAGGGGCAACATCACTGCCCTGAAACCACACAACCTACTACCTCACCCCGCCAGGCCCGGCCTTGCACTGCGGGAGGGCCCGCCGCCCCCGCCCAACACCAGCCCCTGCCCAACACCAGCCCCTGCCCAGCGGTCCTCAGTCACCGGAGCAGGAGGGCTGGGCAGGCGCAGGGCAGGAGGGATGGGGAGATGGCACCCCAGGAAGGGGCAGCTGCTGCTGGCTGGTCTCGGGAAGCCCCGGCTCTCTGGGCCTCAGTTTCCCCAGGTACAGAGGAGCCACCGTCTGCCTTCAGGTTGTGTCCATGTGGGGCCCAATGTGTGCAGAGCTGTTCCTCTCACTTCCTGCTCGGGAAAGGTGCCTCAGCCTCCCTTCCTCCACAGGCAGAGGCCCTGCCACTGAGCTGGCCAGGCTGGGGCACATGCTGGGCACCTGGGGTGGTGGGCAAGGCCAACACTCACGGCCCTGTGACCTCCGAACGTCTCAGCTATCCCTGGCCCCGTGGTGCCTTCTGGTGCTCAGTGGAGGGTACGGCCCAGTCTCCTGCTCAGGGTCACCCATGAGCCTGTGTCTGATGGGGGTGGTGTTGGGAGACAGAGGTTGGACAAACAGCCGCATGGGTCGCTGCTCTCAGTGTGGCTGGGGCAGAGGGGGGGGTTGGCTCAGCTCTCCTGTGCCCTGGACGCTCTCCTTCCATCCGCATCTCCTTCTATCCTCATTTGCCTCCATTTTACAGAGGAGGAAACCGGCCCAGAGAGATCAGGGGCCTGTCCAAGGTCACACGGCAAGAGGAACCTAGGCCTGCCAACTTCTTAGTGTAGGGAGCCCCTGCCCCCGCCTGCTGCCAAGCTTGCCCCCAAACCTGCCCCGCCCCTCCCAGCCAGGGTTCCAGATGCTCTGTCCACCGCAGATATTACAGCCACTTCAGGAAAGACAGTAGATTGTATAGTTATCCCATAGCAGGGCAGAGCCCCAAACTATACAACCTACTACCTCACCCCAAAGGGCAGTCGGTCTTGGTGCCGAGGGGACTCCATGGCTTCCAGAGGCACCTCCTGGAGCGGGGGAGGAAAGAGGGCTGAGGGGAACAGGGCTCGGGGTTTGGCAGGCCACAGGAACCAAGGGCACAGGGATTCTGGCGGGCAGGTGAGGTGGGTGCAGGGGACTGGGACACCCAACCTTTGGGAGTGAGGACATCGTGGCCGGCACCAGCAGGGACAGGAGCCTGCAGGAAACCACCAACCAGAGAGGGACGAGAAAGAGAGAAGGAAGGAGGGAGGGAAAGCCCCAGTGGCATTTTGCGACGCTGTCACAGGCAGCCGGCCCCCTCTCATCTGGACAGGAGTGGCCATAATGTCCCCAAGGAACTCTGCACTGGAGACCCTAAGAGGAGGGCTGTCATCTGTCAAAGGCCAGCAAGCCACGGGCGTGAGAGTGCCCACCCTGCTTGGCCCTCCCTCCCCGCACAGGCCGCCAGAAGCAGCACCTGGGGCCCCCAGGCTGGCTGAGCAGCAGCCCCTGGGACGTGCTGTCTCCTCCCACTGGGCAGGCAGGCATCCCTCCCCAGGGGCTCCGGCTCTGGCCCTGCTGTGCAGGCTGCCCGGGGCTGACCATGCTGTAGGAGGTGGCGAGACATGGTTCTTTCCTTCCTTGAAGGAAGTGGCCTCTCGGGGAGAGCAGCTGGGGGGGAAGCACAGACCCTCGAGGCCACCCAGGGTCCAGTTGCCTGTCCCTATGGGGACTGGCACACTCACTGCCCTAGCTTGGGGCTCACAGGGCTGGGACAGAGTGTGGCATGAGGACGGCACTGAGGGGGGTTTCGGGGTTCCCCTAGCAGGGGAACGTGGCAAGAGATGGGCCTCCCTGAGCCCCGCCTATCCTGGGCCTGGTGCAGAGTCAGCCTCAACAATTGCTAACTGTGGCCACCACCTTCCTGGGGGAGCCTGGGGAAAAGCTGAGGAGGCAGGCACGACTGTCAACTCCTCTTACAGGTGAGGGGACTGAGGCCCAGAGAGGCAACGTGACCCAGATGTCACACAGCCAAGGGGGGCAGCAGAGTGAAGTCCAAATGTTCTGCTTCCTGCCAAGTTAAAAGGCACGCTAGCTCTCAGCTCCCCGTGCCCAACTGGACTTGGAAGGTCTACCCAAGCCCTCCTTCCACAGCTCATCCTCAGCAGGCCGCCTACTCCAGGCAGGCACCAGGCTGAGCTGGACCATTTAATCTTCACAGCCCTGGTGAGGCTGAGATCATGGATCCCACTTCGTAGTGGGGAAACTGAGGCTCAGGGGTGCTGAGTCTCTGGCTGGATCCCACTCCGTAGTGGGGAAACTGAGGCTCGGGGGTGCTGAGTCTCTGGCTGGATCCCACTCCGTAGTGGGGAAACTGAGGCTCGGGGGTGCTGAGTCTCTGGTTCTAGGTGTCTTTGCTCTCAGAAGTTGGTCGGGGAGGGGGTCTGCTTGCTCTCTGGGCACTGTGTCCTACTCCCTCCTGAGGGGCATCTGGAGCAAATCCTAGGTCCTTAGCCAGCAAGGAGACCACTGAGGCTCACACCTGGCGCCGCCCACCCAGAACTGGAGACTGAGATGCTGACTCACCCAGGCGTGGGGACCAGGAGGGCCCCAATGCAGCCTGACCCTCCTCTGTCCGGGCATCGTCTGGCCTGGGGTCTCGAAAACCCCATGTTCCCTCAAGGCCTCAGAACAAAAGCTGTATGAGAGGGTCTGGGGGTCCTGTTCCCCTGCCCCAATTCTGGATCCCCTGACTGGTGGGCAGGACCAAGATGTCCCTAAGGACTGTTCCGGCAGAGCCAGTCAGGGTGGGGCGGGGGCTGAAGGGACAGTGGCTGAGGGTCTCCTTGGACCCTCCTAGCTGTGGTGAGTGGCCAGAGTGGGAAGATCAATGCCATCCCAGTTCTGCTGAGCTCAGGCTGGCTCAGGCTGTCGCTCACCTCATCACCAGCTCCCAGTCAGGTGGTCCACCTTGAATGTCCTTGCATCTGCCCCCATCTGCACCCCTGGGAAATGCCTTGGGGAAGGCTGTGGGGTGGGTTGCACCCTAAGCATGCGCTCTGGGTTCCTGACTTAGTCTCTGGCTGGCTGGGTCCCCTCACATGTACTGGGTTCTGACCCATGGTCCCAGCAGGCTAAAAAAGGGGTGGGGCAGGATGGTCCAGCAGGTGAGCTGTGGCAATCCAGGCCAGCCTTTGGGCTATATTCTGGGCAGGTCTCATGCCCTCGTGGGCCATGGTCTCTCCACTGAGGCAAGGGGTCAGCTGCCAGGGCCCCCGCCACCAGCCATTGGAGCTGGAGTGCAGGTGGGGACCACCACACAGATTCCAATGGCCCCAGCCTGGCCCCCACAGGTCCCCCAAGCCAGGACTTCAGCCCCCCAGAGCCTGCAGTACCCACCATGGGGGGCCCCAGCCCACAGGTCTGGCTCTACAAGGTGTGGCAAACAGAGAAAAGGAGACAGGCCCCTAGTCCACCCTGGTCGTCACCACAAGTGCCCTCTCCCTGGGCCCCCCAGCCCTGCCTGGGAGAAGTAGATGTGACTCAGTTTCCCTTATTTGGCCTTTCTTGTTCTGAGTTACACTTACCCAGGTGGCATCTTGAGTCATCCTGGGCGACGGCAGGTAGCCTCCGGGCATTAGGGCTGCATTCCAGGATGACCGGTGGCTAGGTGACAGGAGGGGCTACCGCAAGGGCTTCTGTCCCCAGGGAGCACTCGAGGCAGGCTGGGCCCTGCAGATAGGCAGTGCGCGTAACAGAGCCCAGGGCCAGAGAGTCTTCAGGGTGTGGAAGTGAGGCTGAGGGCGCCTCTTCCACTCAGATGCCCTGCAACGAACCACAGCTCCTTCAGGCCCTGTCCAGCCTGAAGGGTACACCACCAGAGTCAAAGGTCACCATGCCCCAAGTGCACAGGGGTGGATGAGGTGGGCCAACCAGGGGAGCTTGCTAGAGGAGTGGCGGGAAGACAAGAAGAGACATGGCTTCGGGGGAGGCCACAGCCTGGGCAAAGGTTTGGCCATGAGAGCATCAGGTCCCCATCTAAGGACCTCTGTGCCTGAGGGTGGGGCCTGGAGAGGACCGGGAGTGGCCTGGTTCAGACAATGGCCCTCCCTCCCTATCAGACCTCCCATGGCTCCTCCTACCTCCAGAGCCAGGATGGCAGGAGGCCCAGCTCACTGCGGGGACAGCCAGCCACAGGCAAGGGCTCCAGGTCAGCGCCCCTTCTTGACCTGTTTGGTTTTAAAAACAAAAGTGACAAGTGTCAGCTCTACAAGAGATGTGGCCTCGCCCAGCCATGAACCCCTTTGTGACCCTGGGCCTTGCCTAGACATCCTGCATCAAAACCAACACTCCAGCCTGGCCTGTCTCTAGCTAGTGGCTCACCCACCCCTGCAAGTGCCTGAATGGAATGGTCTCCGTGGCCAGCCCTGTGTTGGACAATGCCAGATCAGAGGCGACCAAGACCCAGAACTGTCCTTGAGTGGTCAGTGGTCATGCTCCCCTGCTGGGAAGCCTGTGCCCTGCCAGGCTGGTGCCTGGATGCTCTACGGCCCAGAGGAGGGCCGGAGGATGCACAGGGGGACAGCCTGGTGCCACTTTCCTGGGCGCCTGGCCTGTCAGCAGGTGGCCGGACCCTGTAGGGAGGGATTAAACCCCCACTGCACCGAGGAGGATGCTGAGGGTCCACAGGGGCTGTGGCTTCCCCTGGGACCCAGGCCGAGGAAGGCTTGGCGTCCTCCCACGAGCGGAAAGCCCCCAGAGGGGCCCACAGGATCCAGTCTGGGCTGCAGGGCTTCGGCAACGGCTTGTCCAGTGAATCAAAACTTCACTTCACTCCAGCCCATTCTGGCTGGAGTGCCCTTGCAGGACGGGCACGGCGTGCAAAGGCCAGAGAGGTGCATCCAGGCAGGAAGGGATGTGGGTCCCCAGGGCTGAGCTCAAGATGCTGGATGGGAGCAGACATACTCTGGTTCCCCACAGCCCTGTACCGTGTGACCTCGAGCAAGGGCAGCCCTGCTGGGGACCAGGAGAGTCACCCACCAGGCTATTGAGGGGCCTGTGGGGACACCGGTTGGGGGGTGCCCTTCCCTCCTCCTCCCTGAGCACTAGCCCTGCCCGCACTCCCAGCCAGCCAGGCCATCCACCACTGCTGACACCCTCTCTACTGTCTCTGCCCCTCCCCAGTGTGCCCGCAGCCCTGGCTCCCCCTCCAGCCTTCCAGGGCAGCGAGTGCCCCGAGCAGGCCTCTGCTCCCAGCATTGCCCTGGCCTGTCCCTCTGCCAGGCACGACCACCCTCCTTTTTCCCGCTCCTTTCCCCAGAGGGCCCTGTGTTCCCTGGTGAGTCCTGGCTCTGCCCCCAAGGCTCTAGGATTCACATCTGGACCACCCAGGCCTGCGGTGGTCAGGGAGCCTGAATGTGGTAGTGCCCGCTCTGGGGGACTCTGAGGAGGGTGTCTGGACACACTTCCTGCACACCCTACACTGCCGTGCTCTATAGGACCAGGAAACAGATGCTGTGACCTCAGTGGGCTCCACCCCTACCACAGGAGGATTTGCACAGGAGAACTCCAGCCGACAACCTGGACTTTCTTGGGTGCGGGGTGGGGAAAGACGGATGTTTCCGCGTCGTGACCCACTCATGGAGCCATTTCTAAGCTGGTGGGGAGAAGGCCCCAGTTGCATGCATTGTGGGGTGTGCGCGGGGGTGATCTCCAGGCCCACCTGCCCGGCAGCCCTGGGGGTGAGCATGGGGCTCAGGCCTGGGAAGACAGCAGGAATCTCCCCTTTCTCGGGAGGCTTCCTGAGACAGACCAGAGAGACCCTTCCCAGGCAGCCAGGATGAGGGCTGGGCGGACCACGCAGCATGAACGGCGCTCCCTGAGCAGAGCTGACGGGGAGTGAGCAGTCGGCAGGCGCTCTGCCATCTGCCAGCTGCCACCTCCCGGGCGCTGCCCTGGCCCCACGGTGCCTGCCCATGGGCAGGGTGCCCGGCAGGCCCAGGCGGGGGAGGGGCCAGGCCAGCCAGGACAGGTGTGCGGAGGCCTCAGTGGGCAGGTGGCCATTTCAGGGCTGGGCGGATGTCTGGAGCAAGTGAGGCAGACAGACGGTGTCACCCTGAAGTCACCTCGGGCTTGGCTCAGGGCCACTGGGAGCCGGACCCCCCCAAGGAGCACACCCCCGCCACCCTGATTGGGTTTCTCCCCATAAAGCAGCCAGTGTCTCTGCTCAGCAAGCCATGCCAACAATGGGGTCTGGGAAAAAGACGGGGAGGGGCGTCCGGGGGCTCGCACAGGAGGCGGGCCTCCTGCAAACGCGGCCCAGAAAGCTAACGAGACGCGCGCCTCCTGCAAACGCGGCCCAGAAAGCTAAAGAGACGCGCGCGGGGCAGCCTGCGGCTCTGGCTTGGCCGCGGCAGGGCGGGGACCAGGGCGAGGTGTGGGAGGCATGTTAGAAGGACCAAAACCCAGCCATCAGCAGAAATATCTTACTGTAAAATTTTAAAAAAATCAATGCAGAACGGTCCATGATCTAAAAATATCAACTTAAATCAAGATGGGACAGGTAAGGGTTATTAACCTCTCCTCTGGCCTCAGGCTGCAATACAACTAGGCCGCCCACAGTCTCATGGTCCCCAACAGCATGCCACGGGGAGGCCGTGGCAAAGCCACAACTGGAACTGCACCCCTCAGATCCAGGTTCCTCCCCTGGCCCTCCACACCTCACGCAGGTGGGAAAGGGGTGCCCCCAGGATGGAGCATGGCCCGGACCCCAGGCCTGCCTTCCTTCCAGGGCTGTCTGGGGTCCCAAGGTCCCCTCACTGGCCCTCCTGCTAGCACCCTCCCTGTCTGGCTTCCCCAAAACTGACACCCACATGCTCTGGGTCAGGCTCTCCACCGTCAGGGGTCTGTGCCCTGTCTAGCTTCCTGCTTTCCTGTTCTCTCACAGCCACTAAGTTCTCAGTGGGGGTGGGGGGCAGGCTCAGGGAATGTCCACTCCCTGGGGCAGGGGCCAGGCCTGCTGTGGCCACATGTCCTGCACCCAGAACAGGGTCAGAGGTCCAGCAGGCACCAGCGTTGTGGCCACAGGCATGAGCATGGAAGCCCACAAGAGTAACGCAGCACCCGAGACACCTGAGGGCTGGCACTGGCAGGGGAGGACCGTGCTCTGCATCCATGGGGCACAGGCCTGGGGGCTGCCAGGCCTGGTTCTGACCTGCTGTCTCTCTCAGTGATGGGCCTGGGATAGGGCAGGTGAACCCCTCTGGGCCTCAGCTGCCTCCTCTGTAGGATGGGTCACGACACCAGCGCCCTGGGATGTGGGGAGGATCCGGGGGAGCTGCTCGTTAATGCTCCAGGGTTACGCAAACAGGCTCACTTGGAGTCCAAAGGGGAAAAGCAGGAATGCGGAGCCCGCTCTTGTCCTGTGGGGACCTCTGTCTGGTGTTTAATCATTAGGCATACTTTTAACCTCAAAGGCGTGTACTTATCTGAAAACATTCTTAATTCAAGCCACAGTCTGGGTCACAAGGTGGGGAGAGTAGGAAAGAATCGGGGGTGGCGGGGGGCGGTGACCAGATGCAACCACATCATTGAAAATACCCCAGCCTGAACCCGCCCTGCAGTCACCCCACCCAGCAGCAACTCCCCACCAGGGACCAGCCCTTCTGCGGTGGTGGGGGCTTTTCCTGCCGGGAAGCCTGGGGCTCCCGTGTGCCCCAGGAAGCTGCAGGCCTGGCCTGGCATGTGGGGCAACTCTGGTTTGAGCGGGCAGGCGGGCAGAATTCTTCCTTCCCATGCCCGGCTGGGTTTCCCCAGGGCGAGGGCAGGGCCTGGGCAAATTTCACTTCGTGGTGACGGAATGTTCTGTTCAGGAACCACAGGGAGAGGAGTCTGGGCGGGGTGTAGGGTGGCGTCCAGAGACCTTCCCAGGCCTCAAGGGCTTGGCTGGGTGCCTGGCAGGTGTCTGGGGAAGGGTCTCCTCCAGCAAGGAACCGACCCACGGCCACGTGGAGAACACAGGCCACCGTGGGGTCCACCTGGCACCACCCCATGCCACCCATAGAACCTGCGTTGACCCCTAGAAAACGCACACACTTATCAAACACTATTCCCTGCTTCGCCTGGAGATTTCTCCCAACTTCTTCTAGGAGGCGCACTGCCTTCCAGGGGACCTTGTTGCAGGGATTGCAGGAACCCATGTGTGGTCAACCTCACAGGGCTCCCACAGGGCCCGCCTGCCCCCTCCCGGCCTGGCCAGGCCAGGGGCACAATTGTCCTCCACAGCCCACACCCAGCGTCTCCCTGATGCTGATCTGCAGCCCCCAGGCCCCCGGGGGTTTCCTGGAGACCGTCCCTTCGGGAATGTGCCACTTGGGATCCTCTGGGTGCTGGAAGGGCAGGTGCATGGATCTGTGATGGGGCAGGAAGCAAGCTCGGAGGCTCGGGAGAGGCCGAGGGGCTCCGGTGAGGAGGGAGATGCTGTCTGGAATGGCTGAGGTTGTGGGGATGGGGCCTGCAGGAGAGTGGGGGCTGTGCAGGTGCCCAGGAGAGAACAGGTCCTCCACTCCTGTGTGTTACAGACCTTGGCTAGCCCCACCACAGGGGAATCCTGGCCAGAGTGCGGTCCTGCCCTCTTCCTGAGGTTGGCGGTGCCCGTCTCTAAGTCAGAAGCTGGGCTGGCCACTGAGAGACCCACTCCCAGCCAGGCCAGGCCAGAAGCGCGATAGGTGAAGTGGTCAAGGCCTGAAGGTATCAACCCTGAAGAGGTGCGGGGAGCCCATGGGGCCCCACAACTGCCTGTGCTGCCCTCGGCCCAGGGCTCCCCTGCCAGCGAGGCTGCACCGGCCCGGCTCTGGCTCAAGGCTTCTCTGTCTGCTCGGCAGGACCGCCTCAGGGTGGCGAGGGGCCGGCAGGGCTGGGTGAGGGGCCAGGACTCCCAGCCTGCCTTGCCAAGGGCTGGCTGATGCCAAGCCTGGGGCAGACACGGCCAAGGCCAGACTGGGCGGGGGCCGGTGCTGGGCTCTGTCCAGGCCGCCAAGGGCAGGCAGGCGGGCCATGGCCGCCCTCCCTCCCAGGCCTCTCCAAGGCCACGGCCACCTCAGCTACAAAATGGCGGCAGGCCGGGCGGCCATTTTGCAGAGCGCTTGGAAGACAAAGGCCGCCGCGGGCAGGAGCGGCTATGGGGCCAGGAGGAGGAGGAGCCACTGGAAAAGAAGCACAGTGCCCGCCCCGTGCGTGGGCCCAGAGATAGGCAGGTGGGGCTTTTCTGGAACCTTCTTCCGCCCAGGCTCCCAGGGGCCGGGGCTTCTAGAGACCTTGTCATCCCATCTAAGGGTCTTGCAGTGACCCCAGGGGACTGGGGCCTGCCTGGGGCACCGATGCCCTCCCATCTTGCAGCCCAGGTGGCCTAGCCTGAGGCACGACCTCTGGGGGAGGTGGCAAGGACCTACTGAGCCTGGGCTCCCGGATTCAAAACCTTCCTTTGCCCCCAGACCCAGGGAGGGCTGCTCCTCATTTGGCTGAGGTTGGAGTGGTCCCCAGACAGGCGGCTCGAGGGCCTGGCCTGAACTCCAGGGACCACTGTGCCATGAAGCAGCTGCCATGCGAATGCTAGGGAACCTGCTCCAGGGATGGGAGGCTGCTCCCCCCTCCACCTTCCACAGCACCCACCCCACAGCCTGGAACTTTTGGGGCCCAGCCGACAAGGGTCGGTGGTGGGGCCCACTCAGCCCCTCCTGGAGCCCTGCCCCAGCCAAGCTCAGCACCAGCCACTTCCCAAACAAGCTCCGAGCCCCGTCCTGCTCATCTGTCTGGTGACCGTCTGTCCACTCCCTTCTTGTGTCCCCTTCTCCGGCCTCCTCTGGACAAGAGGCACAGGCCCCACTGCCCCCAACAAACACTCGCTGGATGTAGAGTAGAGCCTGGCAGGCAGCACCCCCAGATCCGACAGACGGACGGCCCCAGGGTGCCACAGGGATGCCTTCCTGCCCCCGCCCAGCAGTGGTCTCCATGTCTCTTCACCAGGTCTTACTGAGAACCCAAAGGTCCAGCCAGAGGTCCAGCAGCGAGGCTGCTCCTGGGCTGGGGGTGCAGCCATGTGGCACTCCCTCCTGGCCTGTGCAGGGCAGAAGCCTGTGATCGCCACCAATCCCACTGCACAGACAGGGAGGCCAAGGCCCAGGGCAGCCGAGCTGTGGCCGGCAGCGGGGTGCTCACAGGGCCACCGGGTCAAGGGTCAATGTTACTCACACACCTGAGGACTCAGCCCAGGCCTCTGACGGGGACCGCTGATCCAGAGCCACGGGCAGGGCCTGCATCAAAAAACAAGAATGAAATGAGGGAAGCCCGCATGGTGGTCACAGGGTGGGGTTGCCTGGGTGACACGGTGCAGCATCAAGGGCAGGTGCTACTGTCCCCATCACCGTGTCTCCAGTTGCCCTGATGACTCTCTGGGTGTGAACGGCACAGCCACCTCGCCTGTTCCCGGGGCCTCTCCCACGTGGCTGCTCCACGGTGGGGCTAGACCAGCTGCATACCGCAGGCTCCTGGGCACATGCTCCCAGCTGGGGACCTGGCCAATGTGAATGCTGTGTCACTGTGACACGCCAGGCACCCAATGAAGCCCCTCACACCTGGTGACTCACTCAGTCCACGTGATAACCTGATCAAATGCAGGAATGGAGTGGCTGTTCCTTCCCCCACAGCCACAGCCAGTGCAGGAGCAACTGTGCTCCCCATGTTTCAGGGATGAGGGAACAGGGACCCAAAGATGTTTACCTGCCTGCGCACAGGACTAGGTCCTTCTGTGTTGGGTAAGCCCAGGAAACCCCCATCAGGAGGCCCGTTTTCCTTTCTCAGGGACAGCCAGGGGCCTCTGGCTCCCCAGTTCTCGAGGCCAGCTTGGCTGGGTGGGCGAGGTGTCTTTGGAGAAGGGCACGTCGTACCTGGGACAGCTGGAGCAGCGACATGAAGCTGCGGGATGAACTGGGAGCCTGCTCCTCCCCAGAGCTGGACATGACAGTGCTTTCAGCTCGCTACTGTGTGGTGAACAAGGCCCCCAGCCTGGGCCATGCCTGAGGCCAGGTGCCCAACCAACCAGGCCAGGGAGGGAAGCTAGAGCTAAGAAGGCAGCAGCCTTGGGCACTGCCAGGAACACTGGGGCTGGGGTTTGGCCCACCCCGACGCCATCCTGGGAAGGGCCTGAGTGGTAGGGCCTGTCCCCACCACACAGCCAGACTTCGGAAGGCTCGGCCCAGACCCCAGACCTCAGCCCCTCCCTGCCCCTGAGGGATCTGGCGGCCCACGCCTTGGCGAGACTACGTTCATGGAACCCAGAGGTGCTTCTACTGCGGGGCAGCTTGGGGCCAGAGCCCTGCTCTGCTGTATGCCAGCCTGGTGGCCGGGGCAAGCCCCATAGGCTCTTGGAGCCTCAGGTGAGGGACACTCAGCAGGGACATCAGGAAGAGGGACGACTCCACGTGACTGGCTCAGGGCTTGGCCCACAGGAACTCCTAACAAATCTGAACCGAATCAAGGTGTTTCACCCAGACGCTGTTGCAGGTGGCTGTCCTTGCACCATGTCCCATCCCTCGCCACAGTGAGGGCTCAACCTCCTGCTCACCGAAGTTTCTCCCAGCCAGAAAGCACTGCTCAGAGCCAACAGGGAGGTGCCGAGTGACAAAATCACTCTGCATTTTGTCCATAAAGACAGCCCCGACTTACCAGGGTCCAACTTAGGATTTCTCAACCCTAAGGGATATGAATTCAGTAGAAACCAACCACACTTCAGTACAGTGTTGAATAAATAACAAGAGATCTTCAACACTTTATCATCAATAGGCTTTGTGTTAGATGATTTTGCCCAACTGGAGGCTAACGTTAAGTGTTCTGAGCACGTTTCAGGGAGGCTGGGCTAAACTATGATGTTTGGTAGTTAGGTGTATTAAATGCATTTTTGACTCACAAGATTTTCAATTTACAGTGGGTTTCTCAGGACAAACCCCACTGCAAGTCAGGAAGCATCTGTATTTTCAGCGGGACTGAAAGATCAAATGCAGAGCCATTGTAAGGGCTTGCTTGCTTCTGTCTGGGTATAAAAAGGCATCTGGGGCTGGGCGCAACGGCTCACACCTGTAATCCCAGCACTTTAGGCTGAGGCGGGCAGACCAGCTGAGGTCAGGAGCTCAAGACCAGTCTGGCCAACACGGTGAAATCCCGTCTCTACTAGAAATACAAAAATTAGCCTGGTGTGGGGCAGGCACCTGTAATCCCAGCTACTCTGGAGGCTGAGGGAGGATAATCACTTGCACCTGGGAGGCAGAGGTTGCAGTGAGCCGAGATCATACCAAGGCACTCCAGCCTGGGCAACAGAGTGAGACTCCTGTCTCCAAAAAAAAAAATAAAAAAATAAAAACATTTTAAAAAATTAAAATTAAAAAAGGCATCTGGGTGGCCGGATGTGGTGGCTCACACCTGTCATCCCAGCACTTTGGGAGGCCGAGGAGGGTGGATCACAAGGTCAGGAGATCGAGACCATCCTGGCTAACAGTGAAACCCTGTCCCTACTAAAATTACAAAAAAATTAGCCAGGCGTGGTGGTGGGCGCCTGTAGTCCCAGCTACTTGGGAGGCTGAGGCAGGAGAATCACTTGAACCTGGGAGGCGAAGCTTGCAGTGAGCCGAGATCATGCCACTGCACTTCAGCCTGGGCGACAGAGCGAGACTCCATCTAAAAAAAAAAAAGGCATCCGGGTATTTTACATGAGAACAAACTTCTGTCCCCTCAACCTGCATGCAGAGACAACCTGGGGCCGTGGCTCACGCCCTTCAACCTCTGGGGAGAAGAGAAAGTGCCACTCCGCCGTCTGCAGAGGCCACATCATGGTCCTCCGGGGCCCATTCTCAGGCTGTGGATACCAGGTCCATTAGGCAGTCTTGGAGCCGGCTGATGTGGCTTCTCAGCATGGCTCTGCCATGGGGTGACAAGCCATCACCTGTCTCACATCTGCACCCATTCCTGAAGGACGGGGCGGCCTCTCCATCAGCCAGAACCCAGGGTACCCAGAAAAGGAACAAATCCCTTTAGAAAACCAGCCAGTGCTGGGTATCAAGGGGGCCACGTGGCTGCCGGCTCTGGTTGGGGCTGTGGCTCCTGTTGTCTGCCACCGAGTATGGGTAAGGCACTGGGCTACTGCCACGGTGTGGCCAGCAGGATGCCACTTCCTCAGTATGAGGCCTGAACAGCCCACGAGAGGCAGGCAAGGCCAAGGGACCTGCCTGGCTGAGGTTTCCCCTTCCTGGGCCAAGGACTCCAAGGGGAGCCGTTTTGACTTAGCTAAAAAACAAACGCTGCTGAGGAAGTCCCTGTCCCCATGGACCTTCAATGGCTCCCCCAGTCCAAGTCAGCACCCCAGAGGCCCTCCAGAGCCCCAGCAGCCCCAAGGCTGCAGGCCAGAGTAGGGCCAGGCTCCTGGTCCCCAGGCTCCGTCTCTGCAAGAACAGTGTGGGACCGTAGCCCTGTCTTGCTGGTGGTCCTAACAGAGGGTGTGTGACCCCTGTGGTGATTATGCCAGCATCCGGCATCTGATGAGCACTGAGTAAGCACCTACTGTGTGCACCCTGCCTCATCTTCCACTGGTCATGCATATTGGGGTGCTGGTCCCAGCCCCGGACTGTCTACTCTCCCCTGCAGGCCTCTTCTCCTCCACTCCAAGCCCTTTCCCACACGTCCTGAGCCTCTGCCGCTGCACACGGGTGTCCCCTGCCCATGATCCAGGGGGCACACCCTCGCAGCCTCCCTGGACATGTCTGTCCAGGCTTGGGAGTCAGAGACTCAGGGAGGGGCACATTCCATGCCCAATCCTGTGTGAGGGACACGCCTGTGGGGTCTGTTTCATTTGGAACCTGGAGGCACCACTGCTGCCCGTGGGATGTCGGGGGGATTACATTAGATGGTGGCCAGCTGTGTACACATGGAGGGCTGGGTGCAGGTGGGATGAGGTCCCATGGGCAGGCCTGGGCTTACGGTGGGTGCCAGGAAAACCCCGGTTCCATAGACCAGATCACCTTGGCCAAGACCCACTAGGTCCCCGTCAGATGCCTGGGGTCAGCTGCTCCCGCAGGCTGGTATCCCTGTGACAGCCCCGCAGTTCCAAGGGCTGCCTCCCCTGCCCTGTGTCTCCTCTTCCCCAGTCCCTGCTCCTCTCCTGCCCCCACGCTGTTCTCCTTCCTCTGTTACCCTCCATCCTCTTTCTCCTCTGTCCTGCCCCTCCTCCCTGATTCCCCCAGGGGCCTCCCCCCACTCCCCACCTGTGTCCCTCCCCACTCTCTGCTCGGCTGGTGGCCCAGCCCTGCATGCAGACACAAAGGCCCCGGGGCTGCAGCGTCTGCAGAGTCTGGCGGGCAAGGCCGACCTGTAAACACGCCGGGCCCCAGATGGCAGAGGGGTCCGGGCCAGACGCCGGCTGCTCTGCTGACATGCAGCGGCCTGGGGTCCTCTCCGCACAACCTCGGGAGGGGGGCCTGCCCCTGGCCATGGCAACAGCAGGGAGGGGAGAATGCCAGTCCTGCCCAACCCACATGGCTGCACGGATGCCCCAGGAGGAAAGAATCATCAGTGACAGTCTGCACTCGGGGGCTGGCTCGCCAGGGCGAGGGGCCCCAGGCTGGCTGCAGCCTCTGAGCAGTTCCCAGCATGACAGGCCCATCCCCGGCCATGGCCATGAGACAGTCATGACAGACAGCAGCAGGCAGGGGACATCTTACCTGCTGAGCCCCCAGCAGATACTGCAAATTGCCCCATAGTCACTGGTCCCCTAGGCTGCCCTTGGCCTCCCCTCCCAGGGCCCTTGAAACAGCTGGATCCTTGCAAACAGAAGCGTCACCCAACTCAGGCAGGAGGGAGCCCAAAAAACAGGGCCAGACCTGGACCAAATCTGGCTTCTTGGAGCCCTGGTTCCTCAGCTGCAGAAAGAGGCTGGTAGGGGCGAGAAGGGAGGAGGCCAGGCCAGCCCCAGCTGAGCCCATGCCAATGTGCAGCAAGCACCTGCCTGGCTCCTTGGACCCCAGAGCTCTGGGGCTGGTGTACGTACACATGCGTGGTGTGTGTGTGTATCCAGTTTTAGGCACGCCAAGCGGAGAGTGGAGCCAGGAGGGAGAGGTCTGGGGAGCCCCGATTTTCATCAACGTTCACAAACTGTACTGACCTGAGGGTGGACACAGTCCCTTGAGCTTCAGGCGTCACTGGGGAGGTGGCCAAGGGTGGAAGACCTGGAAGGAAAGAGAAACGCTGAGGAAGTCTTATGGTGGAACCCCCCGGTGTGTGGGGCACTCTTCCCTCATCTGTTCCCTGTTGGCTCTGGCCTTGCCTGCCCTGAGACCGCCATGAGGCCTGGGCCCAGCTCAGGGGCTGCCGGAAGCTTTGGGTGCCCCCAGGCCACCTGGATGGTGAGGAGGTGGTGGGGGGTCCCTGTCCCATTGGGCAGGGCTGCGGGCAGTGGTCACATAGTAGGCCAGGGACCCTTTGTTCTACTCCCTCACTCCCGGGCCTGGAGTGGGGTCTCTTCTAGCTGTCAGGGTCAGGCTGAGCCCCTCGAGGACCCAGGGCAGACCGGGCTGCTAGGTAGGCCTGGGAGCTGGGCTGGTGCCGGGGTTTCCCCTTCTCCGCCAGACCACCCACCTCCAGGCTGCCTGTGACTGGAGTGGGTCCTTCCCCGCCCAGGCTGAGGGAAAGGATGCAGCTACCTGGGCCATGAGGTCCGGGAGGGTCTTCCCAAGCCCGCGATGTGCTCCTGATGTCTCGGGTGATGCTCTGGGACAGGGCCACGTTCTGCAAGACACAAGGAGACCAGGAAGTCAGTTCAGGAGGTCTGGTGGCTGAAGACTGGGGAGGGAGTGAAGGTGGCCCCTCCCTCCACCCCTCAAGGATCCCTCACAACCTCCCGCAGGTGGGCCCGACCCAGCGAGCCCTGAGGTGAAGAACTTTCCTGGGAGGCAAAGGGCTGTGAGGACGGCCTCTGTCTTTGCCTCTGCTCCTGCCTGATGTGTATGCCCAAAAGCAAACCCCACCCACTGGCTCTTGCACAGCCAACTGTGGACCTGGATGTCCTCTAGGGTCCGCAGAGGAGGGGCCAGTGCTGGCTCACAGTGGAGCGCCGTCTCTCCACCTCAGTGCTCAAAGGAGCCCCTGCTCCCCTCGCTCAGCCCTGCCTTGGCACCCACTGTTCCCGACGGCTGGAATGTTCTCCCACCATCAAAGGCCCCATTCCTACCCATTCTTTAGGTCACCTCCTCCAGGGAGCCCTCCTGAGTCAGGGATCTCCCCAGCTCTAGCAGTAAACTGGGGGTCCCTTGAAATCAGCTCACAGATACTTGCAATGCCCACATCTCCCCAGGCCTGGGAGCTCCACAGCAGGGACCATGTCCTACGTGGCTTTGTCCCTGGGTACAGCACATAGTGCCTGGCACCCGGGATGTTGGGAAGTGCCCCACTCACCCCCATCACTCCTGGAATGACACCCAATATCTGGGACTTACAAGGTACAAAGAGGACTTTGCTTCTTTCCCAAGAGGTGACTCAAGTGGTCACTGTGAGCCACGGAGGGAGACGCCCCAAGACTGACTGCAGGAGAACACCAAGGCCCAGGAGCTGGCATTCGCCTGGGGTGACCCAGAGGCCCGCTCCATACCCTCCCCATCCTGCCTCAACTCAGGCTGGCAGGCGGGCACTGCTTGCTATTGGTGAGGATTTGAGGGCAAACCCAGGCCAAGTCTGATGCACCATGGCTGGGGTTCTGCTGGGCCTCAGGCCAGACTCAGGTGGGGTGCTGAGCCCTGAGTGGGGGTAGGAGGAAGGTAGGGTCCAGGTCCTGAAGCAGAAGGCAGAAGCCCCTGCAGGGCTGCACACCTCGGGCACTGAGGCCCCCGGAGTCTGTTTTCTCTCTCACACTCCCTGGAACCCTCCCCAGGCCCAGGCTTCCCAGCTCCTATGGACCCCGGGTTGCAAGAATGCTTGGCCGGCTGGGTGGCCTAGTGTGGCCGCCCTGAAACCGTGTCACCTGAGGACTGGGGCAACTCTCCTCTTTGACAGCTGAGAGTAAGTGGTGCTGGGTCAGGGACAGGGTAGGGCCAGGAGTCGCCCCGGTCACCGCGAACGAGCTAGGGAGGCGTCTTCTCAGCAACACTCCCAGCCTCGAGCTGGTTTCATGAGGCCTCCGAGGCTGGGAGACCTGCTGGTGGCATCCCACAGATGTGCTTGGCCACACGCTGGGCAGAGCCTGCAGCCAGCACCCCCACCCCGACCCTCTTCTCATCCCACAGAGGCTGTGCCACAATCAGCCCATCTCTGAAAATGGGAACAGGTCCACGGTGACAATCTCCATGCCCACCGAGGGCTGGGAGGGGTCCGGGGTCCCACAGAAGCTGCAGGTGACAGATAGCAAGGGGAGGTGGGCGCAGGCCCGCTGCTCCTGCCTCTTGGACAGAGCCTGCAGGAGGCGCTGTGCTGCATGCTGTCCTAACCCTCAGGAGGCCGTGCTGAGGCCACAGAGCCCATCATCGGGATGGCTAGGGCTCCCTCTCCACTCTCCCACCAGCAGCCTGGGCCAAAATAAAATCCCCCACCCTGGGGCCCGGCGTGCTCTGATATCCACTCTAATAACCCTGGGTCCCCCTGCCTGCCACCCACGGAGATGCCCCCCTGCAAGCTGGTTAAGGAATCCCACGTGGCCCACCCTCACCTGCTGCCCTGGGCTGGGGTCACCCCAATGCCCTCACCTGGAGCAGACAGGACAGGAGTTCTGGGGTCCCCCAGGAAAAGTACCACAGACTGGAGCTCCCCAAACAGCATGGGGGCTGGCATGGCATGCCCTGCTCAGGTTCACAGGGCTGCCACCCGGGCAGGCCCAGCCACAGAGGCCTACTTTTTTGTAGCTAGCCTAATTTAATGTATCTCAAACCCAGATTAGCATCAGACATCAGACTTCCAGGTTACAGGAGCCAAGGGAGGGGAGGGGAGATGGGCCAAGCCCATTCCCCCAGTGGCAAGTGGAGAGAGACAGTGGGCAGCCCTACAGCCCACCTCCCGTCTGCCCTGGATGTGCCAGAGGTATGGGATTTCTACCCTCACAGGTGAGTGGGCACCAGCTTTGGGGCAGGTGTGGCCCTGGGAGCTTCAGCTCCCCCCCTTGGAGACACAGGAGCCCCATCGAGCAGCACCAGCTTCCGCAGTCTGCCCACCACCACTCACCCCAGCGACCTCCCCTCCTCTCTGCCTGGTTTTTGTCACTGGGTTCTTGAGTTGGACAAATGCTGCATTACCTGCCCACAGAGACTTTAAAAAATCTGAAAATGCCCTGCTCCCTGGGGGCCTGCCTGAGCCTCCCAAGGCTGTTCCCCCTCTGAGCCCACACCCCAAGGTGTGCTTACTTGCAGCACAGGGCCGGCTTAGGCCATTTTCACAGATCGTGGCCCATTGAGGCTGGTGCTAAACCCATTAAGAGTCAACACTGGGCTGGGAAAAATGCCCCAGAGGCAGATCCCCAGTCCCATCCCCGCCCCCTCCCTGTCCCTGCCCACAAGCACCCCTAGGTCCATCCGCAGGGTCTGTTCCCATCTCAGCTCTGCCCCGGTCACCCTGTACAAGCTCCTTTGCCTTCTGGGACCCAGTCTCTCTGTAAGATGGGGACAATGACACCCACCTTCTTGGATTTACACATATGTCAGAGACGATGTTCCTTGCCTGGGCATGGTGGGACTCAGTGGACGGCAGCACCCACTGCTAATCCCCCAGGGGGCTTTGAGTACATGGGAGACGTCACTCCAGGCTCCAGTGCCTGGAGAAATTCCTCCCCTGTCTCTTTTCATACAACTGACTGCCAGCTGTAGTCTGGGCCTGTGGTAGGAGGGGCCTGGGAGGAGGTTGCAGGGGCTGGCTGGGAGATGTGGCAACAAACATGGCCAGCAGGACCTGAGCAGGCACTTCTGGAGGCAGCCCAGGACGCTCTGAGTGCCCTGCAGGAACCCCGACGTTGGCCAAGCTGCAGGGCCTAGGTCCAGGGGCCAGGACTAGCCAGGGATTCAGTCTCATCTTATCTTCAGCACTGAACTTGGTCCCTCTCCAAGGTCACGTGTAGGAGAAACATCCTCCACACACAGGTCAGTTACACCAAGTGCCCCTCAACTGATGTGTGAAGATGCTGTGGAAAGGATTGAAATCGGCCCTGGGTAACGCTGTCAGATGCCCAAGGCCTCCAAAGAACCCCGAGCAGGCCAGGCACAGTGATTCACGCCTATAATCCCAGCACTTTGGGAGGCCAAGGTGGGCGTATCACCTGAGGTCAGGAGTTCGAGAGCAGCATGGCCAACACAGCGAAAACCCATCTCTACTAAAAATATAAAAATTAGCCGGGCGTGGTGGAGCATGTCTGTAATCCCAACTACTCAGGACGCTGAGGCAGGAGAATTGCTTGAACCTGGGAGGCAGCCGTAACAGTGAGCCAAGATCACGCCACCACATTCCAGCCTGGGCGACAGAGTGAAACTGTCTCAAAAAAAAAAAAAAAAAAAAAAAAAGAACCCCAGGCGGTCGGGAGAGGTCAAAAACACATGGCAAAGTTGCAGGCAGTCACGTCCCCTAGTGTCCCTGAGTTTGCACAAACCAGGGCTGTATCCCCATCTCAGCCACTTCTCTTGGGCCAAAATGGCTCCAGTCGGGACGTCTGATGGCTACCACGGCAGCTGGTGTGGTCAGGGCACAGGGGGAGTTCAAATCTCCAAGGACACGGTATCTAGTGGTGGAGCTGTCACCCCTGGGAGAAGCACGGGCTCTCGGGCCACACACAGGTTGCACAGAATCTTCTAGGCTCTTCAGTCTTCAAGAAGCCGGCCTCTCCTCTCTGAGCCTCAGCTTTGTATCCTAAAGGCAACTATTTACACCTACTCTGTGATCTGACGCCACAGTAAAGAGAAAATGAACAGACGTGAAATTCCCAGCGGCTTGCCTGGCACACAGTGGGTGCTCACACGAGGCAGCTGGCAACGACTGCTAACCACCAAGTTGGTTCTGGAAAAGCAAGCCACGGCCAGACACGTGGCCATTCACACGCCCACCGGGAGCTTCTGTTTGATGAGGGTTTGTCACAAACACTGCTAGTATCTGTAATGGCAAAACGACGGGCCACTGGTTCTAGATGAGAGAACTGAGTCCTGCTTTCTTTACAGGTATTATTTCCAGACATCACACTCGCAGCATTCTAACCACGCACCCAAGGCTATACAAGGACGGATTCTGCCCCAGAAGCAGCAGCAAAGTTGCTCTCATCAGCCATGCCAGATGTGGGGGAAGCCGGCCTTGCAGCACCCCTGTGCGCCCAAATCTCCACAATACCCCTTCCTTCCCCTTCAGTCGGCTCTGCTCCTTTTAAATGGAGGAAAGAAAATGTGCCTGGCAGATGGGTGCTGCCACCCCATGACCTCCCGAGCATTTGCAAATATCTCTCTTTTGGGGGAGAACATGTTGCGATAATTTAGCCAGGTTAGTGTCACTCTGGCCAGATGATAAGTTTTGTAACTTAAACATTTTTTGCACATTGCAAAAGGAATGGGTGCTCATTCAACAAAGTTCTGGAAAACAGAGAGAGAACGCGGCAGCAAACACTGACAACCCCATGCCAGGCCCGGCACGTGGCACCCTGGCTTGCAGGGGCTCCCGTGTGCGTGTGGATGTGGGCCGCCTCCACCCACCCACAGAGGCCTCTCTCATTGTGAACGGCCACACGAGAGTCCAGCAGGTCATGTTACCACAACTCCTCAATTCAAACGCCCAACCCCAGGAGCACGGCTGGTGCGTCGAGCTCCCCACATTTAAAGAGGCATGAACATCTCTGCAATAAATCTCTCCTCTGTCCTCCAAGTGGGATCCCGGGTTGAAGCCCAGAAATGTTTTCATGCCTGAGGCAGCCATTCCACACCTAGACCCTCAGAACCCTCTAGAGATCCACCATATGTCAGAAGTGGGGGTCAGAGAGATTGTGGGAAGCTGGGGTTCAGAGCCAGAGAGGGGCTGGTCCAACATCCCACAGCTGAGTGGGACCCAGGCCCTGCTCGCTGGCCAGCCGTGAGCTCCCCAAGACACACTTGAAAGGCCTTCCTCGAGCTGCCTCGGGTCCTCTGGACAAAGATGCCAGGCCCCAGGAGGGTGTGTGGGCATCTACACCCTTGTTCGTTG
This sequence comes from Rhinopithecus bieti, assembly GCF_001698545.2. Classification (NCBI taxonomy): domain Eukaryota; kingdom Metazoa; phylum Chordata; class Mammalia; order Primates; family Cercopithecidae; genus Rhinopithecus; species Rhinopithecus bieti. The sequence goes on from NW_016814436.1 coordinate 5,339,749, forward strand.
CAAGGTGGAACGTGGAAAGACAAGGCATGGTAGCTGTGACGGTTCCTTCCTGAGGGACCAGATTGGCCAAGGACCCAGCTGCCAAGAGCAGGCAGGAGAGAGGGCCCAGCAGCGCGTGAGGGCTTCCTGGAGGAAGAGGATGTTCATGAGCTATGATGCAGACGAGGGGTTGTGCAGGAAATCTGTAAACTGAACCTAAATTCTCTGACCTAAATTAACAGAATGCATCACCATCCACCAGTGACACCTGACGGGTCAATGGGTTCCTGCCTTCCATACCCAGCAGTCTAAGAAGAAAAGGCCCCATGACCCTTCTGGGCCACCTCTGTTTGTTAATGTTCCCCAATGAAACCCCCAAGCAGTAACCTCGGCTTCTCTGTAGCGTGGCGCACACAGCCGTCCTTACCCCACAGCCGGCGGAATGGTTCCCCACCACGGGCTGTACCAGCCTGCCTGAGTGCAAAGATGCCGTTTTTGATGACGTGTGACTTCACAACCTGTCAGATCAGTCCTGAAGGGTAACTTACTTAGTGGACGTGGAGAAATAAACTTGCTGGGGCAATGCCACAGTCTGGTGGCTTCTGATGTGGCACTGAGCACAGGCAGGCAGGTCATGGCTTTCTCTTTTGATTCATTCACTCATAAAATGTTCCCCAGAGGAACACTTCACTGTCCCCAGACAGGCAGTGACGAGGTCCCAGGGCCCACAGCAGGGCAATGGGTGAGTGGAGAGCAGGGAGGCCTTCCAGGAGAAGGTGACACTAGGCCACAGTTTAGAGAGGTCAAGGATGGGGCCATGGAGGGGGTCAGAGCTGGCTGTTGAGGGTCTCAAGAGTCCCCTGAAGAGGAGACTGGAATTCCGCCAGGAGGACAGGCACCCTGAAAGGCAGGAGACAGGGCAGGATGGGCAGAGGCCTGCTTTGCGACCACCGCCACTGCCACTCCACCTGCATCCCTTGTTCTAAGGAGGGACAAGGGTCTCTCCAGCCCTTCCCACCCGAGGCCACTGAACGTGGCCGTGGTAGAAAGGCCTAGGGTTTGGGCCGGTGGCCAGACTGGCTCAGGCTCCACCGTTGAGAGGGCCACACGAGGCTTGACCTCTCACACCTGGGCTTCCTGGCCTGTAAGATGGGGCCGGTGATCCATTAGGGTTCTGTGAGCTGGCCCTGATGACAGATGTCAGTGCCCAGCACATGGAGGAGTTGTGTCCCCTGTGCTGTGCCACCTGCCCAGGGACTGCTGAGAGCCTAGAACCAGGAGATTAAGGCAGAGTTCAGGTGCTGGGCCCACCTGGTGGCCTCCATCTTCCCCATGGCCACTCTCCAGGGTACAGGGCACTGGGAGGGAGGGGGCAGGGAGCCGCCAGGAGCCGCCTGCCCGGCCGTAAATCACCAACCACGCTTAATAATCATGTGGGCACTTAAGCTCCTCTGTCTTCTCTTCCCCTTTCCCTGGGGAAATTTCCTTCATTTCCTACATTATCCCAGCCTCCCCGAATGTCTAAATCAAGCCCTGGCCAGGACCGCGGCAGCCGCTCTGTGCTGATGTCCTCGGCCTACTTTTCTCGGGAGGGTCGGGTAGGGGACGCAAAGGCAGGGGATGCAAAGGCTGTGGCCACCCAGATGCAGTCACTCGAACCAAGGTTTCATTCCTTCCCAGGACAGAAAACTGAAAATGCCACCAAGCCCGCCCTTTGAGCCGCAGTGACAATGTCCCCTATCACTGGGACCAGTCAGCAAAGCCGGGTGGCCTCGGGCAGGAGGCAGAGGCAGAAGCTGAGTGGGGAGTTGACTCAGCCTCTTGGCTGAGATGGAGGAAGAGGAAATGACAACTCAGGCTACCTGGGCCACCAGGGCGGGGTGGCTGTCACCCTGGAGCCTGCCAGCAGCCACTCCAGGTGGCCTGACCACAGTCAGCCTGGCCCTGTTCTCCTATCATGGAGCTGGGCCCTCTGGGACATGTGGTCAGTCTTGCTCATGACAAGGATGCCGGGTGGGCACAGTTCCGATGCCGTCTCCTGCCATTTATCCAGCTCTGATCCCGCTTCTCATCTCGTCTAACTCTCACCCTAACCAGGAGGTCAGGGTTACTAGCCCCATTTTACAGATAAAGATACTGAGGCTGGGGGGAGACTAAGCAAGCTGCCCACCCCACTGGGCCATTCGCTCCCTGCTGCCAAGGTCTGCTACCTCCCAGGCTTTGTTCGTCTGTGAGCTGGAAATGTGTTCCCAGACCAGCGCCAGCACCCACAGGGCCCAGGGGAGGCCAACACGCACCACCACCCCAGGCAGCAGGAGCTGCGAGGTCCCGTGGGGAGAGCCAAGCTGGCCACAGGCAGGCCAGGCAAAAGGCCCCAGCACCATCATCACCTCCCCGCTGGAGCCTCCCAACTCCCAGGAGCCGGAGGAGGAAGACACCACCAGGACGTAGTCTGGGCTGGGGCCACCTTGCTGCTGACCCTAACAGCCCGGCACCCCCAGGTCCGGCCCGGCAAGCTCTTCTTGCAACTCAGCCACGTGGTGGTGGAGGCACCTTCCCAGGCTTCGCTAGGCTCCCTGGGGATGAGTCGGCCAGGTTTTTAAAAGCTGGATCTCATTTTCTGCCCACATTTCTGACCTCCGGAAACCTCTTGGGGAGTTTTCCAGAGCCCTCCGGATTCCGGCGCAGGCACGCTTCCTGCCTCCACTCACTGTGTTCACAGCCAGGTCACTGGGTGCTAAGCAGATGCCAAGGCGGGCCAGTGGGTACCGCTGTCCGGGCTTCTGGCTGCGCCTTCCATGCTGCATGTCCGTGGGCTCTGGCTAGCTCTTGGCCCCTCAAACAATCACCTCTGGTCAAATTCCATGACTCCTTCCCTCAAATCAAACCCTCTTTGAAAGCAAACAAAAATCCCAGTTCTGAGATCCCGGCACACCAGCGTACTATGGCTTCATTTTCTCTTTGTCTTTCTTTCTTGGCATTGCAAGGAACTCAAGAAATAGACAGAGGCTCTCATTTTACAGATAGGTAAACTGAGGCCCAGAGAGAGGAAGGGGCTTATTCAAGGGCCCACCAGTGATTCTACTGCCCAGCCAGGATGGGAGCCCGGTGCCCTAACTCAGATCCAGGGCTGAGTCCACAACACCAGGACCCAGTCGCAGCTGGCCTTCAATAAGAAAGGACAGGGGAGCAGCCACGGTGCTGGGCATCAGGCACCGCTGGTGGGTGTCGGCCAGAGCGGGCAGGGCCCAGACCGCTGGGTTCCCTGGCACGGAACGGCTGGTGCTCAGTAAATGTGGGAAGAAACCCCCAGGGGAAGCCTTGAACTGCAGGGGCAGAGCTCAGGGAAAGCAGGCCGGCTCTAATGGAAACCAGTCAGCGGGCCAAATGCAGCAGGAGCCCGCCCCCCCACACCGTGGTTTCCATGGGGACGAAGCCCAGGAGGCGGAGCTCTGGCATGGCTGCTGCAGCAGATGTGGCCTGTACAGGGCCGGCACGGGGCGGTGCCTGGCAGTGGGGCCCTGGGACGTGGCAGGCCCAAGGGCTGGACGCAGGGGCCCTGCAGCTGCACTTGGAGGTCAGCTTTGGGAAGGAGCCGGGGGCTGCAGAGCTGCCACCTCTGGAAGGCTTCCTGGCTTCCTAGGATGCTCCAAGCTAACTTCTCAGCCCCACCTGGTACTGACCTCTGACTGGTCTCCATTTGGTGCCCGTGTTTGCTGAGGACACGCAGCCTGCCTCTCAGTGAGGCCGCCATGCCTGTGGGCCAGGCGCAGGCAGTGCAGGGCTTAGACCGTGGGTCTAGGGCTCCAGCCCCTCTGGCCAAGGTCCCAGTGCTCCACCAGGTCTGCTGGATCCCATCACTCAACGGCATTCTCGGGACTCTTCCTGTGGCCATCCCGGGGCCTGGCACATTAGATGGGTTCTAACTCTCGAGCCCGTGCTCTGCGAATGTAAGTGAGCTCAGAATTGCTCGTGAAACATGAGAAGAGCTGTGGCTCAGGGCCACGGGTGGCCCACAGCGCTCAGAGATGACTGCTCATCCGTGAGTGTGAACCATGTGGACGGATGGGGTGGGGTCTTCAGAAGGTTCTTGTGCCCCCTGACCTGACGTGGTCCCCATCTGCCCATGCAGGGCTGATGTCTTGTGAGCCCATCCTGGTCTGGCACATGGCGTCTGGGTGTACAGTCTCATATGGTTCCCACCTCTGGGCCGTAGGAACACCAAGAACAAGGACGACCGCAGCTCCCTCCTTCCCACCGCCTGCTGCCACGCTGCGTGCAGTCTCGCACCTGCCAGCACACCAGCCTGGGCACAGAGCCCGAGTGGCAGGGTGCCCTGGAGCCCCGTACAGCCCAAACCAGCACACTCTGAATGCTAGCGCAATGGCCACCCAGCCATAATGGTCTCAGGGCCTCAGAGTGAGAGTGGCCCATGCCCCCAGGACAATTCCGGCTTTCCTTGGGGTAGAAGAACTCCAAGCCGACGGAATGGTCCTTCCTAGTGCTGGGTATCTGGAGAGAACCGGACAAGACCAGCATCCAAGAGAGGCTGAAGATCTGAAGATAAACAGGGATCCTGTGTGGTTCTGTGCAGGCACAGTTGTGGGGAGAACCTGGGTTAGGGAGAAGGCTCTGGTACCTGCTGGCCCCGTGACTCTGGGGAGATCCCTCAGCCTCCCTGAACCTTGACTTCCTCATATAGAAAACCATTAGCACCCACACGTCACTAGACTGGAACTTCCACCCAGACAGGGACCCTGTCTGTCCTGTTTACTCCGTATTCTGGCCTGAGAACAGCACTGCTACATGCTGGCTCCAAACGGATGTGGCAGTGAAATGGAATTGGCAAATTAAATTTAAAAATGGATGTTTATAAAAATGGACGGAAAGCATCTGGCCTGGTGTCTGGCACTTAGTAGGTGCTCAACAAAGCTCAACACCCCTTGCCCTGTGGGGCTGAGTCTAACATCCAACATGCTCCGACACTGCCCTGGGGGTGGCGAATGCGGCCCACAGCTTTCTCCCCTGGACCAAGGCAGGGGATTTCCACCACCCAGAGTTCCCCGCTGCTCCTGCCCTGCTGGCACCCATCGTCCCGGCAGATGGAAACGCCGCAGCGGCCTCATCTTTTCCTCCACGGCACCTGGCCGAGGCTATGGCCGCCGTGGGCCGGCGTGGCCTGCCACATTGCTTGGCCCCAGGAGAGCCCATTTGCAAGCTGCTTCCATAGCGCGGATGCCTCGGGCCGAGCCCAGTGGGTTTGAGTCATTTGAGCCCGTCACAGGAGAGACCTCACCCCTGGTGCTGGAGACCCTGTACGGAGGCCCGAGCCCCCTGCGGCCCACCTACCAGGTGCTGGGAGTCTCCACAGGTGCAGGCATTGGGCAACTTACTATCTCGAGCTGAGGGCGCCGTCTCCACGCCGCCCTGGCTTCTAAATGCGGCCACACGGACTCTGAAGGGCGTTCGCTGCGGGGTCACAGGCGCCAGCGTCTGCTGTCTGGACCTCGAAGCACCAGGCCCAGGAGAAGTCCTCCTCCCGTCGAGTTGAAAGAAGCCGCGCAGGCGGGAGGCCTGGCAGGGTGGGATCCCTCCACCCACGTCTGGGCCGGAAGCGTGGGCACACCCACTCCAGGAATCCTAGGGCGGGGTCAGGCTCCCAGGAAATGGGGCCAGAGGTTCCCTCACAGGCACTGGCGCAACCCGGCTGTCTTCCCGGTCCCCGCCTCCTGTGGATTCCTTCTGGGGTTTTGCCGGAACGGCTGGCCCAGCCCACACCCTGAATCCAGCCCGCCCTGAAGCTCGGAAACCCAGAGACTCATACGAGCTGATTCCGGGACCCTTCTCCAGGACCACCTGAAACTGCCACTCACCTGGCGCCACCCTGGCATCTGGGCGAGTGCCGGGTAATACCATCCTGTTAAGGTCTTGGGAAGCCGGTGGGTAGGGTTTGAAACGGGCTGAGACGAGCCCACCGCAGAGCCCGGGCCTCCTGTCCCGTCTTACAGGCCACGGCAAGGGAAACACCAACGAACCAGGGTCTCCACAGACCAGGGGCTCCCCTGACCAGGATCTCATGTGGTGCCTCCAACCGTCTACTGAGGCGGAGGCTGGAAGCCCCATTTTAAAGACAGAAGCTGAGGCCTTGTAGTAAGAATCATTTTTATCACGGTCTCTTTTGTCTGAAGGTGTGCTGGGTGTTTACACCGTCTCATCAAACCCCAGGCCCTGCTATGTTCCCTATTAGGAAATAAGGCCGCTAAACCTCCCTGTGCCCTGGCACGTAGCTACACGTGTGTGCATGTGGGCAGACACACAGACCTGCCCGGGAAGGCCCGGCCAGCTGGCCGCTTCTTGGAGAAAGGCCGCCAGCACGCTGACCGGCCGACAGAGGCCTTCCAGGCCGCTCCCTCCCTCGGCCCGCCTTCCCGGTCCTGTTCTGGGCCTGCCCACGCCGCCATTTCCTCTCCAGGGCCTGCAGGCCTCACTTCCACTCCTCCCAGTCTGCAAATGGCCGGCGCCCAGAACCGCCTGTCCACATAAGGAGGCAGCAGCGCGTCTGGCCAAGGCCCAGCATGCAGGCCACTCAGCCAGGGCCTCCCTCAGCAGTGCTGAGCACCTACGAGAAGCCCACGCCTGGATACCCAGTCCACCCACTGACGGCTTTGGCTAGCCCTGGGCTGGGGAGAAGCAACCTTCTTCACACAGGCATCCCTGGGGCGGTGGAGAGCCCACGGCCCCGTCATCCCCGGGGTGGTCTGAGGACTGTGCGGCCCACTCAAACAAATGCACCTCCAAACGCCAGTTCACCTCTTTGGAAACTGCCGACCTACCAGGAACCTCACGCAATGGAGAAACAAGAGGACTCCTGTGCACATGTGCAAACATTACACGCACACAGCTCTGTGTACAGGCATGCTGTCCACACCCGGGGCCCCACACACACATGTGCAGCAACACTCATCAGTGAATGCTATGGCAGCACGTGGGCTTTGGAGGATAGCAGGGCTGGGTTCAAGTCCTGGCCAAACCCTTATCGGCTGGTTGAACCTCGGAGAACCCACTTAGCCTCTCCGAGGTTCGCTGCCTCCCCTGGTGGAATGGAGGTGATAAAAATGCCCCCTTGCAGGCACAGTCTGAGCCTCAGAAATAAGGCAAGGAAGCAATAGCATTTATGGGGTGCTCACCATGAACCCAGCTTTCCGTATGTTCAGAAAGTTGACATTTACTGCCTCCCTTTTACAGATAAGGAAATGAAGCTGGAGAGGTGAAATGACTTGCCCCTGATCAATACGGCCCGGAAACAAAGACGACTCAATCTGAACCCAGACCCTGGGTCCCAGAGTTGGCGCTTTTCTGAATGCAGGAGCCACCGCACACAGCGGGCGTCTGTGAAGAGCAGCAGACAGTGCTATTGCTACTATTACCACCATGGCCACGCCCACCGCTGCTCAGAGGCTCTGAGACCCAAACGCTGGGGCCGTTTCACTTTGCCTCATCTTTTAGAGCACCCAGACCAGGGCCATATTCCTCTTGCTACGAGGGCGGGAGTCAATAGGCTAAAAGACCAGAATTGGAAGGGATGACGTCGTTAAAACTACCAGACAGCAGAGCTGGCTCCCAAGCAGCTCTGGCGAATTTCATCAACTTTTACTTTTCCTATTATTTGCTAACATCTCCGCCAACAGGTCCATCCCTTCAAATAAACAAGCCACAACAAAGTGCTTCTGTGAACAAATGCATGTGGCGGCTGGAGCTCACAGGAGGGAATACAGGGTGCGCGCCCTTCCCTCCTCCCGGCCACTGCCACTGAGGCAGGAACGTGGGAACGTGGTCTCAGCCGGTGAGAAACTGCAGAGCCTGAATCCAGAATTTAGAAACACAGAGGCAAACAGTTACACATATGGGAAAAGAAAGAAGCCTCCACTGATTACATCATAATATGAGCATATTTGCAAAATAAACAGTTATCATCATTTGCAAATTACTGTGGCTGTAAAAACTGCTCTGCCCTCAAGGAGGCTGATACAAACCAATAAATTCTGCACTTCGTTATCTTGGTGAGATAATTTTTTTTTTTTAAGTTTATGGCTACTTTACGTATTTTACCTGCTGAATTTTTTGTGGATGGTGTTTGGATTTAAATATGTCTTTAGACCATCCTAAATATTCATCATCTGATTTTTCATAAAGGCCTCAAAATAATATGCAACTCAACACAGAACAGTTAGAAATTTAACACCTTCCCTATAGAGATTAGAAAGATATTAAAATTATTAAGATGTTAAAATTGCAGTCAAAAGATATTAAAAACCACACCCAGGAGTTTGAATTTAAATCTTGTGTCCCACTGTTGATGTTGCAGCACAAGAGAAAAATGGGTAATTAGTTAAAACATTGATGGGTCTTTGACACAGGGCACGTGGGGTCTTAAAAGATGAAGACCAAAAATTAAAGTTGAATGAAGGTGATGATTGTTCCTCTGTCGAACTTTTCAGGGGATGAGAAGATCATTGAATAAGTCTGTTTCTATACACAAATGCAACTTGTTTATTTTGACCCCAGTTCTTCGAAATTGTCGACTCCACAATTGAAATATGCTGTGTGTTCCAACAAGTACCCAGCAGCCGTAATGACAGACCAGCCCATCTGTGCTGCGAGAATGTATAATTTCAGTCTATAGTGGAATTTATATAGAAGCGATGATGTGAAAAGTGCTTTGCGTGGTACTTTCTTCAAAAAAAAAAAAAAAAAAAAAAAAAAAAAAAAAAAAAAAA
>NW_016814436.1:5348844-5358507 GCF_001698545.2 Rhinopithecus bieti
CTAGATAAATTTAACTGCAGTGGCAATATTAATTTAGAACGAAAATGTTTCCTTATGTGAATTAATTGATTTTCTGCTACTTGCCCCTACCCTGTCCAAAAAAACAAAAAACAAAAACGATAAATCAATGATCAGGAAATTTGACCATCTTTCATTCCAGGATTTAGGATTAAGGCTCTATTTGCCTACATTAATTATACCAAAAAAAAAAAAAAAAATGAGTAGCCAGCTGTTAAACATGGGAATTCTTTTAAAATGCTGAACTCTCCCCACTTTCCCCCCGGCCCATTCCCTATCTCCTTGACTCTTTTGCCTTTGAAATGTATTATGCTCTGTTTTTTTTTTTTCTCTATTACTTTTATTTTGCCACCAGTGTTTTATTTGATGCTTGCTAAATATTTGGGTGGCATGAATCCTCCAGCTTGCAGCAGCAGAATGTGGCTGTCACAATCATGAAATGTTTTAATTATCTCTGCTATATATGCCTGTTTCTGCAGCCCCAGACCCTCCAGTATCGACTGCTGGCTCATCTACGAACAAAAGCAGTCGCGGAGAGTCCTCGTGTGAGCTGAGCTCCGTTTACAGATTTGGTGCTGTCTGCCGAGGCCGGCCGCTCAGACCCAGGCCCGCGCACACAGGGCCCACGCGCCTCCGAACTGGGAAAACAAAGATGGATTTCCATGGGAGTTTTCCTCTCAGTGCTGTTTAGAACTTTCCGGGTCTGATTCTTCCATTTTCTATAAATCAAGACCCTGGCTCCCCTCAAGGGTGGGGAACCAGGCCGCATCCCAGGACGCTTTTGTCAGCCTGCCAGAGCGTTGGAGGTGGGCATGGGGCTGCGCTCTGCAAAGCCCACCTTGGAATCAAAAGAGCCAGCACTTCTGGAGGGCCAGGGACCAACAGGGACACCCAGGCAGCCACCGAACCCAACTCCGGGACAGCAGTGACAAGGCGGGGGGACTCAAAGGCTTTTGAGGGACTTCCAGCCCTGCTGGCCACGTTTCAGGCCCTGGACGACCTAGGTATCTCCCCTCAACAGCTCTGCAGGTGAGGAACTGGGTGGGATCCAGGACATGGGCAGGCCATGAGGCCACTCAGGACATCCCCAAGGGTTCGTGTAGTGGACAGTGCCCAAGCGCACCCCACATGCAGTCTGCGGGCAGGGCGGTGACAAGACAGGCACAGCACTTTCAGGCGGAACCCCCAAGTTGAAATAAGTGCTCAAAAACAAAGCCCAAAACAACCTAAAATATTTTCCCCACGCTGAGCTGAGAGCCAAAAGGAGCTTGCTTTCTTTTTTTTTCCCAAAAAATAAAACGAAAGGGAGAAAGAACTAGATCCCTAAACTGTGGACATGGTAGCATTAAAGATGCCGGACAAAATAAAAGGGCCTCTGTTTCTAGATGCAAAGTCCTCCCTCCCGGGTGCCGGCCTGGCCCTGCCTGCCGATGAGTTTGCTGGGAGGAGCCGTGGACGGTCCTGGTGGTTTTCCCTTTGCCACTCCTGGTGCCACCAAAAATTAAGACAATGATAATAATAATAATAACAATGAGACCCCACACACAAACTGCCACAACCAGGCAGGCAGGAGTAGGCCATGGCTATTAATACTCCCAAAGCATTTGTTCCCATTATAATGGAAGACGCAGCTACTGTGAAATAATAAACATTCATTTTTATTGTGATTTCTAAAGCCTGTAGCTTTGGATCTTGAAAGTAAACGGGCTTGGCTTCTGCATTTTCCCTGCAGTTTTTGGCAGGGCTTCCTGCACGGAAGATGGAGGGCTCTGAAATAGAATTCCGAGTTGGAGAACCAATTAGAGGGAGGACACGTAACAGGCACCGGGGCACAAGATGGCAGCACCCTCGGCTCGTCTTCACGACAGAAGGAAAGAAGGTGACTTACCCGAGGTGCCGGAGGATGGAGGCGCCTTCTCCAAAGCCAGGAAGTGAAAATGACGTCCATGGGCCCGGCCGGTCACCCGGGCGGGGGAGGAGGGCAGGTCCTGCCGGCCAGCAGGCTGCCCAGTGCCAGCCCCGGCTGCGGGCCCACGGGCCCCCTGGTCTCTGGCCGTCACCGTCCCTCGGTTCAGTGGGCTCGGCTGGGCCTCGGCCACCCCGGCACAGGGGGCAGGGCTGCCAGGAGCCATGTGGTGCTGGGGGAAGGCCCTGCTGCCAGCCCCGGAGTACGAGGAAAATGCTACTTTTGTCTCCTGCTCTCATCTGGCACTGGCTGCCCGGGGGGGGGGGGGGGGGGGGGGGGGGGGGGGGGGGGGCAGAGGCGGCCGCTGCAGCTCGGCCCCGCCCACCGGGAATTTTGAAAGATGCTCGTGGGTGCGGGAGGATGGCAGACGTGGCAGTGGCGGGGGGGGGGGGGCCCCAAACCCACCACCAAAAAGGAGGAGGCTGGCCGGGCGGGAGAGGGAGGAGGAAGCCGGCGTCTGGCCACTCAGTGGCCGGCCAGGGAGGACATGGGGAGCGGCCGCCTGGGCCTGGCCAAGGCGCCTGCACCCCGTGGACGGGCAGCGTGGCCTGGACGCCATGCTGTGGGCGCCTGCCTGACCGGGCTGCTCTGAGGGCCTGGGCGTCCGGGCGGCCTGGCTCACTCCAGGGATAGAGGCCACATTGTTCCCACGCCAGGCTCAGCAGGAGGCAGCCAGCACCCTGGCCGTTTCTCCAGGATGAGGCCAGAGACCCCACCCTGAAAGCTGCCCTGGCCGGGGCCCTGGCAGTGAGCCCCCTTCTAACGCCTGTGGAGGCTGGCGCTGTTGTAGCCGGGAACCCAGGCTGCAGGTGTGAATCTGGCCCTGTGTCTGACTGGCCACTTCACCATGAGCAAGCCTGCCTCAGTTTCCCCATCTATAGAAAGGGGATAATGGCTCCTCCCACTCAGGGCTGCTGGAGTGGCAGAATTAATATGCACAGAGCCCCAAGCCCCATGCAAGCACCCAGTCAGCGCTCGACGCCAAGGAGTCCAAGAGTGGCCAGGCAGCCACGGTGGACAGGGCGTCGGGGTGGAGTCCAGGCCCATCACCCTCCCCTCTCAGACCCTCACAAATCCTTGCCTTTCACCAAAACCAAACCTTGCCACTACCTCAGGGAAGCATCCCCATTCTCTGGCCCTACAACTGGGGCTGGCAGGCCTGGGGTTTCACTGTGGCTCTTTCATTTGGAGACAAAATATCAGACCCCATTGCTCTCTCCTGCGGGCATCAGGCTGGGTCTGCTGGGTCACCTGTTTGTCCAGCTCTCCCTTCTCACCCTCTATGTGACCGGGAGCTGCAGCAGTGACCACTGGGGTGTCCTTGTGTGAGTGGGTAACAAGGCTGGAAGTGTGGGAAGGGGCTCTCCAGGAAGCGGCACCACCCACCCCATGGCCGTCTGGGGGCAGGCAGGGCCAGCTCTGCACCAGAGGGAATGGCATGGAGTGACCACTGCCTTGTTCTGGGCCTGACTCCTGGGTGTACGGGACACATGAGGGCCTTTCTGTCCATAAGGACTCGAGGTAAAGGGTGGTCTGGGTGGACCGCGAGAGCCCGAGTGGACTGTGAGAGCCTGCCGCAGTGGACAGGAGCTCCCTGCTGCCTGGATTCTGTTTTAACACTGTTTTACGCCTGCTCAGAGCTGGTCCTGCTGAAAGCCAAAAAAAGGGGGTGGGGGTGAGTGAGCGAGGAGGAAGCTGCCCGGGAGGAGCCCTCAGTCCTGGGCTCTGGTCTCACGCACACGGCCACGTGACTGGCTCGCCAGCTGATGCCAGAGACAAAGCAGGTAGGATTCTGATGCCATGCGCCCCAACAGGAACGCCGGGAATTCCATTCCAGCAGCGGCTTGGCCTGGCTGCCAAGAGTCTGGCCCTGGGAGGGGAAGGGTCCCCCATGCTCCATGGTGCGGGGCCTGCTCTGCCAGCAAGCAACATCGGGAAGCCACTGAGGACGAGATGGCAACAGTGGGACCCACAGGGGCATAGCAGGGGAGGCAGGGCCCGGGTTACGGTTGCAGGAGGAGATGACAGTCTCCCTACCCGCAGAACCGCCTCGACCAGAAGTGTCCACTGCTATGCCCAGCTGGCCGTCCAGGAGATAATGGCTTCCAAAGCAGGCCTGCAGGCCACTGTGGGGCTCAGGACACGAAGGCAGTGGGCCTGGACCCCAGCCCGTATCAGGCCCTTCTCAGATGGAGCTGCAGGTGGTGAAGCTGGGCAACCATCGCACTGTATGGGGCCAGAATCCCCGTCGGGCCCTTCTCCTGGCACTGGAGGGAGGGCCCCACAGGTAACACCTGTGTAGCCGCCATGCTCAGGACACACGTGTGCACTGCAGGCCAGAACCCACATGGTGGGTGGCGGGGGGGGGCTCTGGGTGATGGGCAGCCCCCATTCAATTCACGACAGCTTCTCTTACAGTTAAAATACATGGAAAACTGGAGCGCCGGCACCATCATTTTATTATAATTTAAAATGTAATTATAAAAGGCTGATTTGAATGTAAATATCTCTCTTAAACACATGAAAGGGGATTCTAAATTTAAGAGCCCCAAATCAGCAGGTAAATATTTCAGCTAAATGCTCTTCCTGCCATCTGAAATGCCAGAATTAAGGAAAGGGCGTTCCACAGGAAAAAAAAAAAAAAAAAAAAGCCCTGGTTTTAGAAAACCAAAAGCATCAGGGATGATTCTTTTTAAATCTGGAGGGAAAATTCTATCACTGCTTTAAAAAAAAATTGTTTGGCCTTTTTACCACGTAGATCTCATGCACACATTTAGTAACCACAACCACCGGTCTTATTTTACGACACTAACGGGTGACCCTGCGGTCACATCTCCACTCAGAAATCCTCTCGGCGCTGGCTGGACAGTGGGCCCAGCCACTCTCTCCACACAGGCTCCTGGGTGGTCAGAAAGATGAGACTCCCCAGTCCAGACCCCACTGAGAAGCTTCCCATCCCCAATTTTCGTTTTACTTTCAAACTGCCTCCCACCATGCACAAAAAAAGTGACTAGACACCTGGTTTTGGGTTTATTTTTTTTTGCCCATTGTCACAAGATTTCATTCTTTTTCATGATTTCCATTATACCAGTTCTGCCTATAGCATCAGAGGCTCCTGGACACCCTGAAAGAGAGCTCTCTTCTGAGTGGGCTGACGTAAAGGGCTACAGGGGCCAAACTGAGAAGCTCTAGCATTGAAAGCAAAATAAAACATGTGACAGCCGATTGACAAAAAAAAAAAAAACCCTCATTTCTGAAGCCAAATATTATACTTGGCCAAGAACACTGCTTGGGTGACCCTGGTCCCCCACCTGATCAGGGCCACTCCCTCATCTGTACTCCTTCAAGGCCTCGCTGGGGTGTCCAGACAGGTCCCCCAATGCACTGGGTGTCCCCAGCCGATGGGCCACCTCAGCCTTCCCAACACTCCCCTGGCACCACAGGAATGCTTCACTACAGCCCCAGTAGGGCCCACTCCTCCCAAATTTGCTAAGGGGAGCCTGGGCTCTGGCCTGGCTTTCCCGGGGCAGCTCCTCCAGCACCTCGGAGAAGGGGCCGGGGGATGGCTCGTGTGTAGGCCTCTTCATTCTATCAATTCAGAAAATATTCACGGAGCCCTGACTCTGGGCCACATTTGTCAGAGTTACAAAAACACCCTCTCTAGCCCGGAAGGGTGTTTGCTTGTGCGTGGCTTCACCAAGTCAGGCTGGACTCTCCCACAACCTACGGCGCCACTCCCAGGTTCATCTGAGAATGGAATTTGGGGAGGAGTAGACACTGGAAAACCACAAATATTGGCCCAAATCGCCCTCTCGATGGCCTCTCCCTTAGCCCTTTGGGGACAGACCCTTCCTCTTCTGGGCTCTATTTTTCCTCACACTTCCATTTTGTGACCCAGCTGGCTAAGGCCAACTGGGCCTGGCCGAGGGAGGCCCCATCCGGCCCACCATCCCAAACCTGGCCATCGTTCTAGCACTCGCAAGTGAAGCCCTGCGGCTTTTAAAAAGAAATCATGGAAGAAAACAAAATTAACTCGTGCAAGCTTAGCCTCCACTCAACAAAGAAAGCCAGACGTGCCCACTGAAATTGTCCAAGAACCACGGGGCAGGAGACTTTCTTTTTTCTTCTCTAAATCTCTGTCCCCAACTACACATTTAGGGCCTGCCACTCCCGGACGCTCGAGCTCCATGGACTGTCCCAGCCCCGGGAACACTGGGCAGCTCTGAAAATAAATATTTCATATGAAAGATCCATTGTCTCTGCTTGGAGACAATTGTTGCTTTTTCTCTCTGCTCAGTTCTGTAACATCAGAAACCATGACCAATGCCATTTAGGGCTCTCTCTTATTCCGACAAGATGTTTTCAGCAAGGATGATCTTGCTGGGTCTTCCTGAACGACCAGCTAGGAGGGAAAACTCTCCAAAGCAAGCATGTTGGTTAACGTACCAGGGCAAAGAACAATTAGCTCGTCAGAGTGGTGAAACCCTCTCACCAAATCACCATCTGCATTTCCAGCGAGGACACTGGTGGCTGGTGTGGCCGCTCTGGGACCCTGCATCAGGACGTCCTACCCCTGCCCCTGAAGTGAGTGGGAGGACAAAGGTCAGACCCAAGGCCAGCACCCAGGTGTGCTCTCCGTCCTGCCCCTGGGAAGGGGTGCCTCCTCCGTCAGCACTTCCCAGGTCCCCAAGGAGACCCTGGTCTCATCTTGTGTACGCAATGTGAGGTGCGAGGTGCATCTGGAAGCCACATTCACACCAAGTCCCTGTGATGAGGAAAGTGGTGGCTCTGTGAGCCCCTGCCAGTCCACCTGAGAGATACCATCAAGGTCCACTTTTGCTCCCACCTGTGGGGTCGGGAGAGTAAACTTCTTGGTTCATTTTCTGGTGAGACTGAAGTTGGGTTATCTGTTACTCAGAATATAACATCATAGAATATATAAAACAATAGTAGTGGTAAATAAAATAAATATTAAGCAAAAACAGTGATTATTGTTGACAACAATAAGTGACAATAGCAGTAGCCATTTATGTCCTGCCCCTCCCCGACAACGTGCCTGGAATGGTGCTTTATGGAAATAATGTCTGAGGTCTCTGAGGTGGGTTAACACTCTTCCCGCTTTAGAGCTCAGAATCCAGGCTCAGGGAGGAGCTCAAATGTGCCACGGTCACCCAGGGAGAGGCAGGGGCAGACTGAAGCCCAGGGTGCTGACTCCAGCTTGCTGCGATTTCGGCAAGAGCATTCTCCTTTCTCCCCAAACATGCAAAGCACCCTCAAAACCCAACGCCCCAAGGAAGCACGGTGACTTTATGGTGTTTCTTGCCTGGCTTGGAAGGACCCCTCGCTTCCCAGAGGCCACCCTCCAGCACAGGCATGCGTCTACACTGCACGAGAGGACATTGCACCGGACACGAGGCAGCACCTGCCCAGGCAGGGTGCCCATCTGGGTGATCTGGGTGGGCAGAGCTCTTCCCAGTTCCTCCTGGGCCACACGGTCTGCCTTCCAGTCACGCTCCATCCATGATGGGCTGGGACAGGCCCCAGTGCCCTTTAAGGGGTCGGAGGGAGTGAGAAAGGTTCACACAGACAGCCTGACCCAGCCAGGTGCAAACCACATAAAAAGTAACCCTGCTGCAAAGCACCATGCTGTTCCTGTGGAGCAAGGCAAACTGCTAGCCTGCACCTGCTCAGGCAGTGTGCATGAGACCTCACCATGGCGGAGGGGCACTGCCCAAGTGGAGCCCAGCTCGCCCCCACCAGCACCCTGGAGACCCTTCTCACCCAGGAGGGGCTGGAGCCTGGTGAGGCCCCAGCACAGGCAAGGGACTATCCTGGGGTAGGCCCTGGTTTAAAACAAAACCAGATAAAAGCCCATCCTTCTACCAGCCCACACCATAGTGCATGTGGCCCTGGCCCCCTGCTTTCCACATTCTTGATGTTAAATCCAGAAGTGATTTAAAAAACAGACAAGTGCCAGTTTCATTTTCAGAGCCTTCTCTTTTGTGTGTGTGCCCTCAAAAATGAATTGTGCCGGGATGGGAGATTCCACCACCACTGCGAAGCCCCTGGTGGGACCCTGAGACTCTGTCAGGCTGAGCTGGCTGGAAGGAACATGGACAAAGGCAGGACAGGGCCTCGCCAGGGCCTCTGTGCCCAGCGCTGGCCCCAACTGTTGGCTGCAAAATCTTGACCTCATCCCATTTCATGGGCCAGGGGCACACTATGTGGCAGGAGACGGGGCTCTGGAGCTTTGACGAATAGCAGCCCTCACTCAGCGGCCCTGGAGACTGCCTCCTCTGACGCTCAGACCTTTGCCTGGCTTGCCCCGGGTCTGGCCTGTCGGGTAGGGGAGGTGGATGCCGCTTGTTTCGGGATCTGTTTTAATCCAGAGGGACGCCCCGCAGCCTCAGCAGAGCACCACACCATTCCTGTCCTCCGTGCTACGTTCCCAGTCTGCTGTGGCCTCCGGGTAAACGTCTCCAGCATTTTATAGGCAAGGCCCCGGCGGAACTTCTTGAGCTTCTAATTACCAACCTCATCACTGCCAACGCCATGCCAAGCAGGAGCTCCCGGCTATCATGACATGCCTTCCGCAGCTGCACCCCGATTCTGAGATCGCCCCCGAATGTCCCACCCCAGGTTTCACGTCTGCTAACTGGGTCTCATAAAGTCATAAATAAAAACTCAAAATGGGGCGACGGGGCAGCGGGGGAAGCAGCCCAACAAAAAAGACGGCCAAGGTTAGTTCCTCCAGCACAGAGGTAAACTTTCCACCTCCGGCCGTGGCTGGCTGGACCCGACTGAAATGGTCCCCTCAGTCCTTGGGGTTCTTGGGGAGGGCACTAGGCAGCTGAGGGGGAGGGAGGCGTGAGGCAAGCCTGGACTACCCAGGCCTCTGTCCATGTTCCCAGAAACACAGCCTCCAAGAGCCAGCTCATAGCCCTGGGGTGTTATGGAAACAGGCCCCCCATTATTTTGTGGTGAAAGCACCCAGCAAGGTTATCCAAACCACCTCAGTAAGGTGGGGAGGGCAGGGGGGAAATTGCACCTGTGGCACAATCATATTAAAAAGCAGGCTCAATCCCCCACTGTTTGGGGTTTCATTTTAACCCTAGCTCCGTACACACACGGACAAACATATTGTAAACCCCAAAGAGCTAGAACCAATGAACTAAAACAAAATGAAGCTATTGCTGGCCTGCAGGCTGCCATGGCTTTTGAAACCCAACTAAGAAAAAATTAATCTCCATGTTACCTTGAAACCCTATAATCATAACAAGCAAGCATTCCTTCACCCCTTTCTTGCTCCTCACAAACTCCCCAGGGCCACTGGCTGGGCCTGTGTGTGAGGCACCTATAAAGGGGCATTTATTACAAAAAGTTATGAGTTGTTTTTCGTTTTACACCACTGTAAACAGCAGCTTCCACACAAGGGCCTTTCACTGAACCGGCCCAAATGCCGCCAACGCGGAACCGAGGATCCCCCCTTAAATCAGCTCTCCGCAAGTGTCTGACCAGGAGGAAAAAATCAGCAGCGTGGGTTTAGGAATTAAATGGAATATTTCACTTTTCCAGGAAAGAGTTGTAGCTTCCCAATAACCTTTCCAAACACATCTAACCAAAATAATAATAATAATAATAATAATAATAATAAATTCTAAACAGATGTTTTCTTTTTT
>NW_016814436.1:5360321-5365635 GCF_001698545.2 Rhinopithecus bieti
AGGCGGCTGCTGGGGCGCGCTCGGCGGCTGCGCTCCAAGGCGCCGGCTGCCATGATTGCGGGCAGCGGGACGCGCGCGCACGCTCGGGCCCGGCTCGGGGACCCGTGGCTGACCGACGGTCCCTGCAATCCCCGCAGCCTGGTGCCCGCAGCCCCGAGCGCGCCGCGGACAGCGGCCAGGCTCTCCGGGCTCGTCCCCGCGGGGAACAGTGTGCGCCGCGGACCTCTCGACGCGGCCCCGGGACAGCGCTCGGGGCCGACAGTGGCAGCGGGCTTCCCCCAGGGTGGAGTTCGCGCATGGGCGACCCCGCGGTGGCTTCCAGGACACTTCGGGCCCCTCGGAGCGAGGGGTGCCCAGAGGGGTGGGAGTCGGGACCCGGCACACGGGAGCCGGCCTGCGGAGGCAGGGGTCAGCGCACGGTGCCGGGAGATGTAAGAGGGGCGCGCAAGGTGCCTGGAGGAGTTGGGTTGGGGGGTTGTTCACGGTGCCCCGGGAGGCGTGGGATGGGCGGGGGCGCGGTGCCCGGAGCCGCTGCCCAGCTCCGAGCGCGCTCTCTTCCTTCCCAGTGGAAACAACTTCCTGCTTCCCCGACTCAGGGCACAGGAGCTGTGGGGAGAAGTTCAAGGCCGCAGCTTTGCTCTCTCGGAGCCCGATGGCGACACTGCTGGCCCCGAGCCACACGGTTCCTTTCCAGGCCCTCCAGGTGGTCGGGACCGGCTGGCCTCTAGGGTCCGGACACGGGTTAGAATGCCAAGGAGGCCGCGGCGTCTTTTCCCGCCCGCTCCACAGAGGCGCCCGAGTGGTTCCCAAACCGCAGAGGGGCCGGCCTGGGCCTCCGGCTCTCGGGGATGGACGCGGACACAGAGTCATTCTTCGGAGACCCGGTCCCCCTGCCCAAGCATGCCCTGGCTCAGAGCCGCATGGAGCTGACCGTCCCCAGACGCCTGCGACGGCCCGTTGGCGGCCAGGGCCCGAGAGAAGCAAGGCCTCCCGGGTCCCATCCCAATGTCTCTCTGTGCTTGTCTCCCCCCAACCCCCCGCCGCCGGCCTTGGCATTCTAACCAGTGTCCCTTGACGTCACATCTCGCCATTTCTGCCAACCAATTGAAACTTGCCCGTTGTCATAAAAATATATATACTTTTTATGCCATTGGTAAATTCAAAAGTTCCTCGTGTGCCCTGCTTCCCAGGAAACTTCATTTCATGTTGGATTAGACTGCCCAGGAGGGCAACGCTGGGCAGGGGCAGCCGGGCAACTCTGCCAGGGCCTCGCTGCCCACTGAGCTGCCTTCCACAGCTCGCTAGACCCCCATGATTGTGGCTGTGAATTGTGCCAGCCACCCTGATACACACACCACTGCCTCCACCCTGTGACACAGAAAATTTGGGGGGAGGGAAGGAAGAACTCAGGGGTATGTTAAGAAACCTTCCCAGTTGCTTTCCTGGGAGTTGGGGCGGTGGGGACTGGAATCTTAGTACAGCATCTTCTTTCTAGAAGCTGAAAGAATTCTAGGGATAGCTTTATTTATTTATTTTTTGCTATGGGAAAACTCAGTTTTAGAAAATGGAGTAGAAATGTTTTCCAATTAATCTTTTCATTGGAATCCAGACTGACTTTCCCTTTCCACAGCTGCCTGGTGGCTTCACTATGGCGTGGGTCGCCCTCTTTTCCTGAGGAAGGTCCTGTGTCTCCCCCTCACCCCCCAGCTCCAAGGGCTGTGGGGCCCAGAACTGGAAGCTCAGGAGCTCTGTGTTTCCCCAGAAAAGGGCACTGCTCTCTCAGCAGCCTGAGTCTCAGACATGCCGTGCCTACCTTCTAGCAATACAGCAGGGGAAATCAATCCTGTCTAGCACTGTGCTTTATAATTTTCTTTCTTCACTATTAAAAATTTCAGCCCCAGATAGGAAGTGTGGGGTAAAAGCACACATTCCCACAGGATGAGTCTGTGCGCAGCAGTGCCCAAAGCCCCACATATGCCCCTGTAGCCCCTCCTAACCCGGCCACACCAAGGCAGAACTCAACCACTAACTGCTCTATAAACTCCTCCTGTACCCCATCGTTACTGTATGGTTCAACTACTTTAAAAAACATGCTACAGATATTTTGTGGTTTAGCAAGTTTAGGGACTCCAGAAGAACAAAAATGCTTTAGAAACTGAGCTGAATGCAGAGATCTAAACATCATAAGCACCAGGCCTTTTAATATGGAATCTTGTTTTTCCAAAATAATGAGCACACCCGGTAACGACCAAATGGGGATTCTGAACATAAATATATGGTTACTATTCTCAATAAAACTGTTCTCAAGGGCAATCTCTAGAAATGATGCATACCTCGGAGATACACGTTCAAGGGAAAAAAGGAAAAAAAAGACCTCATCTAACAACCACACTATAATCTATTTATAATCACGTTCCTAAACACTATAAATATTATAACTAATGTGATATATGTTTTGTGATTAAATGGGTGGATTAAAACATTGAATTTAAAAAGCCACAAAGAAAAAGAGATTATCTTCTATTATGCCACTTACAACTTTTGTTCCATTGGCACAAATACAGATTTGACAACTATATCATTACTGAACGTAGTGACTAAATGCCAGGATATTAGCTTTGTAATTTTCACCTGAGATCATTGTGTAATCATACTGGCTTGCTAACCTTCTTTTTATTAACTGGTTTTTTTTTTCTTGCTCTCACACCGTAATAAGTTAATTTAATGCCTTTTTTCCACTTACAGTTTTTATTTGGTAAAGCAAGAAATCAGATAAGTCAGAACAATATTCAAGAACACACACTTTTTAAAAAAAATTTCCCCCTGTACTTGGCAAGGATTTACATATAATTTGGTTGCAAATGCAGAAATCAAATGCTGCTTTATTCAGCAAAAATCATAGCACTCAGGTAATTCCACTGGATAATATTCAGGTTAGCTTGTTTTTGTCTATTTGCTATCATATTATTCAAAGTAAATAATATTTTTTTAAGTATGCTCAAATTATCAACAAGAAAACCTGGAAAATTTACATTTTCGTTGAGCACTATGATGGACAAGTTTCCAGGAAGAAAAACGTGGTTTTTGCCTGTGGGCCACAGCCATGCCTGAGGTCAGATGTTTGAAAATAAGCTCTAGGAAGGCTGTTGCTGTACTAGGATGTTTACAGTATCAGCTTTATACAGTTATTTTTTTCCTGATTTCTCCCCAGATCTGCCTAATGGGAATGGAGCCGGCAACTTCCTGCTGCCTTGCGTTCTCCGCCAGCCCCTAGCCCACAGTCCAGCCTCAGAAGGCTGAGGGGGGGGTGCTTCGGTTTAGTTTCTTTTTTCTCAACGGATCGACATTTAATAGTTTAAATTTTTCAGTATCCAAGACGTTAGGAGGACTTAGTAAACAGATGCATTTAATCTAATTAAAGCAAGGACAACGAGTGTGAGTGAAAAATTCCATTTTCACTCGGGTTCTGAACACTTAGTTGCACATCCAAGAATAATGATGTTTTTAAAGCCAGCCCAATAAACTTGAGATTGCAAGTTTTCGGTGGCTCCTGGATAAGATGCCACTTCGATCATCCTAGACAATGTGCCTTTTGAGGAGTTGCTCAGCAGCTTTGGGGACTCTGGATAAAGGCAAACCAGGCTTATGATTTTTTTTTCTTTTGCCTTTGTTTCAAAGTAGTTTGCAGGTTTGAGGGTCCATTTTGATAGGCCTGTTTGATAATAACACACGCTCTTACCGCATGATGGGTTTATTTTCACTCTCAGTTATTTATACGCAACCTCCAAGCATCAATCCGCCTTGGACAAACATGCGTTTATAATTTTCATAGAAGTAAAACAGCAAAAGATAATTCAAAGTCAATAGGATCTCAGGCTGGACAAGGAAATGTGAGCAGGCACCCGTGAAAAGGGTTCTTTCCTTCTGACATGATGAAGCATTTTTCAAAATCTTTTGCTTTATTTCACTGTTTTTTGTCAAACTTGGCATTTGTTTACCAGCAACAATAATGAAACTCTGACCAGGGAACGAGCTTGTTTAAGGACAAAAGCATACGCCGGACACTGCCCTAGCGCACCCCACCCCAAACAGCAAACAAAAAAAGCCCAGCATGCTGGCACCATTTTTTTCTATCTTCTTTCCTTTCTTTTTCAATGTAAAGAACATACTTAAGTGTGCCTGCGTCTGTGAGTCATGCACATCGTGCTTTGATGGTGCCAGCTCCACACGCGTGCAATCACATGTCTGGTTCTTAACCTGTGTAAGCAGCGCTTTGCCGCCTTTAACGTGCTTTGGAAGTCTTCACATTCATGTTTCACGTTGCGGTGCCTGCGTATGTATCTCAAAAAGAAGTCTAACGACCCTGAAAGCATTCTTAAAGGGTTAATTATTACTTTTCAATTAAAAGGACCGCATAAAACAACTAGAAGTCTATGACAGGCGTGTGTTCAATCATATAAGAATATATTGTACATAATATTAATAAACACATGCTAGTATGAAAAGTTTCCCCTGAGGAATGAGGAATTACGATTAATGTTTTTCCATTCCAAAGAAGTAACAGCAAAAATCTGAAAATACGTATTAAGGATGACGGGCCAGTATCTCTGATTATATATGCATCTATCAAACGCCAAAGCTAGATTCTTGACTTTAAATGAGGAATGAGAAAAGGCACCAAACTAAATTTTTTTAAAATAAAAATTACCATTCCAGAAGTGGGTGCTGAATTAATTTTAGTCGATCACTTCTATAATTTCTAAAATTGAATAATCAGAAATTGGGAAATTAACATTTTTCTAAAAGTTTATGTGCTACTTATAATTTTATCGTACAGCTCTTCAATGGGCTAGGTAAATTCCTCTAGAATAAACAGAAAGAAAAAAGGAGAAAAAAACTGATTTTGAAGTCAAATGGTTGGTTGTTAAGTTGCAAGGGACTGCAGGAATTTTTACTAAAATCAAGATTTCACAGATTACTTCTTTAAAATTACTACGACAAACTTAAGCTGCCCACAAATGGAACTCATACTGAAATTGGGATTTGGTTTTGGGGGACTGTCAATTACAAGTTGTTTGGAATTTGACCACACTGGTCTTATTTATTGAGAGACTCCCATTTTATTTTTAAAAAATCAAATGTGACTTCACACAACACAGGTGACTAATTTATATATAAAAATAGTTTCATTTTCCTGACTATGTCCAAGTATCCTAGCTTTTAGATCTGGCTAACTTCAAGGTTAAGGTCAGATTTTTCATAGGAACCCTTTCTACAGAAAGAAAAGAAGTGTTAACTTATCACTACAAGACAA
>NW_016814436.1:5367800-5371025 GCF_001698545.2 Rhinopithecus bieti
AAAAAAAAAAAAAAAAAAAAAAAAGCCAAAGAAGAAAACCAATGCTTTTGTGTTTCTTGTTATTTTATAGAGCAGCTTTTGGTATAGCTCCTAATTTTAAAAGAACATGGAAGTTCATTTTTTTAACTCCCAAAAAAGTGGTAATGTAAGCAACCAGTCAAGAAAGGACACTGACCTTGAAAATAAACGTCTACATAATATTTACATGATGAACATATATTTTTAAAATTGATTTCAAAGTAATCTGAGATGTGGATAGGTATTTTCACTCCTATGTTGCTTGGTTTTCAATGATGCACAGAGGCAGGGGTTTTTGAATATCATCAAAGGTTTGTACCTTTGCTAATATCTTATCCATCAATTTTTCAACTCTGCATTCTAAATATACTGCAAGATGCTGCTTCCCAAGCGCTCCTTGCCCGTTGACTTTCTGTCTGAGAGGAGGCAGTGGACCCAGAACCGCACGCTCCTTCCCTCACTCTCTCGACTTCTCCAAAACTGGAAGTCTCTCACACACAGAATGCCGGAAATTTGTAGGAGGACTCCAAGGCTCCCTGAGAAACTTCTCGAGTTGGGAAAAACCTTGTCAACGCACACCTGGACCTACAGATTCGGAAAAAGTAACTGGCTGTAGCCAAAAACCAAACACTCAACCACCGAACACAGTCTGCAAGAAACACAGAGTTCTTTGACGTGACAAGAAGAATTATAAATAAAATAGCT
The DNA here is from genome assembly GCF_001698545.2 of Rhinopithecus bieti. Lineage (NCBI taxonomy): Eukaryota > Metazoa > Chordata > Mammalia > Primates > Cercopithecidae > Rhinopithecus > Rhinopithecus bieti. The sequence goes on from NW_016814436.1 coordinate 5,368,524, forward strand.
CCAAGGCAGACAGGCTGAATGAGCCTTTTAAGACAGCCTGTTGGTGCCTCAAACTTTAATACTTAGAATATCAAATGTTAGCTCCACCAGGACACCATCCTGGGATATGTGTGTGTGTACACATATGTATTTGCATAAATGTATATACATAGGCGTGTGTAGAGCGATGAATGTTTTGTTGCCTTTGTGGCCTGGGGGCTGATCAAGGGCCTGGTGGAACGCCCCTAGCCCAGAGGAAGGAGCAGGCCTTACCTGCGTTCTCCCTGGGTTACTCCCTTCCTCATGACACGTACACAAACACCAAAAGCCAGGGAAAGCCTAACTGCTGTAGATAACAAGGGGAGATCTCAGATAGAGAAAAGCTTTCTCTGCAATAAAGAATTATTTTGTGAATGGTAAGCCAGGCTGACCTCATTCATCATCATCAGGACAAAGCATAAGCAAGCCGGTCTTGGGAGCGTGGCACAGTGTGGCACCAGGGCACTGAGAAGGTGTGCCCTCTGCCAGGCAGCTCTGGAGGCCACACAATCCCATCCCCCAGGAGAGACGGCCCAAGTGTGTGGACCGGGCTGGGGTTTGGGCCCAGTAGACGCTTACGCAGTCCAAGCTGGGCAGAGCAGTGGAGGACTGCAGACGACAGGCTTGGACCCCGGGAGAAACACTTAGGGCTCTCAGGCGTATATCCCGGGGGATCTCCAAACCGTCCACTCCAGTCCCCCAAAGCGGGGGCCATCTCGTTGTCATGTTCAAAGGCCTTCAGAGGCCTGCAGTGTTCTCTGTTTCAACTCCATTTCTCAGCCCACCTCTTTCTTATAGCCAGTGCAGAGGGTTTGACACCACGGTTCAAGTCAACAAAATCATCCTTATCACTTAGTAAGTGCCTGGCACCATGTGAATCACTAACCATTTGAGCCCTAAAACAGCAGCCTCGGAGTAGAGGGTTTTTCCTAAGGTAGTAAGGACAGCACCTCACGGGTGCAGAGCAAGCACTTCATCATTTACACAGCGTGTTCTCACCTCGCCTCACATGACTCTCCTGGCCCATGTGGCAGACAGAACAAGAACTCTCTTAGCTCTTTAAAGACTGGGGAAACTGAGGCCCAGGTGAATGGAGTGGTGACTAGGCCTGATACTACACAGACTTGGGACCCTGACTGCTGTGTACACACACGCACTTTTGTTATTTTTGTCTCTTTAAGGAAAACATCACCATCCACCCCTTCATACTCATACACACATAGGCTTATTTTATGAACAGTTTCCAAGCAAAACAGAGCCCCATTGATATGTAGGTCCCAGAACTGCCTTAAGCTGGTCCAGCTTTGGGAACTCTCCCCCCATCTCCCCTGCAGTGGCTTCCATCGTCCAAGGTGCCCACCTTTCCCTGCCAGGTGCATTCTGATCAGCCCCTAAAACTAGACTGGGGCGAATAGACCTTGGGTATAAAATCACAGACACAATAGCCCCACCAGAGTCCTTGTCACAAAGCTGCTTTGCCTGAGCTGAAGAATCACAATAACCCCATCCTGTGTCCTCGTCTGCCAGGCTGCCAGCCCCTGCAACCAGAGCCCCCCTGGCCAGGCACCCGGGGTGATTCCAAGCCCCACTCAAGCTTCATCCCTGCTTACAGCCCTCTGTGAACCTGGCAGGCACCTGCCCCATGGTCTCAATATCAAAGGCTGATCAGTGTTGAGGACAGCCTGGAAGAACGCTCACCATCTCATGTCTGCAAGCACTGCTGAGAGACTGGTGGCAGGGTCCCCAGCCTGCGCATCAGCATTCCACGGAGGCAAACTTTCGCTGATCAGATTGGATTATTGCTCCTCAGAAAGGAGAAAGGCTACGTAGAAGGGGTGGCTTTGGGAGAAATGCACGGAAATGAGGCAGGCGGGTAAAGAGGCACCGGGCTATTTGGCAGTCGTTCTATGAAAGGCAAGAATTACAAGGCATGCCTCCCAGGGGCTTTCCTTCCCAGGTGGAGATTTGCACCACACACTGAGAAGGTGATGGCCACACCTGCCTCCCCCAACTCATGGCCCACGGCAGGACCCCTACTCAGCTCCATCCTCACAACAGTAGGGCATATCCGACAACCCCTGACCACCAAGTCTTCCCAAAGCCAAATTCCACGTTAGAGTATCCCACCGTGCAATCAACAAGCTCAAAAAAAAAAAAAAAAAAAAAAAGTCTTCCTGGCAAAGTCCAGCAATATTTACAGCTGATGAACAAAACTGAAATAAGTGAGAATCAGGCAGGGGGCCTTCCTTGCCTGGCCGGGCCAGGAACTGGAAGCCATTCCGCTCATCTTGAGAGGCAAAGGCTTTCAAGAAGAGTCCTTTCTCTTCTTTCCTTTTTGCACCTAATTACAAAAGAAAGTACCTTCTTAAAAATCAAACAGAACCCTTATGAAAATTACAAGTGCTAAGTCTCAAAAGCTTCTTGGGATAAAAATTATAACCTTGTCCAACATTTGAGGAAAAAACGAAGAAAGAGGTGAAATGG
>NW_016814436.1:5371224-5457085 GCF_001698545.2 Rhinopithecus bieti
AAAAAAAAAAAAAAAAAAAAAAGTCTTCCTGGCAAAGTCCAGCAATATTTACAGCTGATGAACAAAACTGAAATAAGTGAGAATCAGGCAGGGGCCTTCCTTGCCTGGCCGGGCCAGGAACTGGAAGCCATTCCGCTCATCTTGAGAGGCAAAGGCTTTCAAGAAGAGTCCTTTCTCTTCTTTCCTTTTGCACCTAATTACAAAAGAAAGTACCTTCTTAAAATCAAACAGAACCCTTATGAAAATTACAAGTGCTAAGTCTCAAAAGCTTCTTGGGATAAAAATTATAACCTTGTCCAACATTTGAGGAAAAAACGAAGAAAGAGGTGAAATGGCCAAGGCCTGAATTTCGTGTCAACGGATGCATTCATGGCGTTAGCATCCTCCTCTGGTCTAGAACCGTTCCCAGGTGCTGGAAATTATGATGTGGAGGAAAAAGAAGTTGGGCGGGGAGGGGGCCCACTTGCTGAGGGTCTGAAGGGTTCCGTCTTCCCTCACCAGAGGAGTGGGGTTCGCATAGATGGAGCGTCTTTTTTGTTCCCGTGTGACAGGCTTCCTAACAGAAATAAAGAGCAGAAAAAGGAAAACAAGAACTAAGACGCGTCTCCTCTGCATCCCGGCTGTCTGAGGTCCTTACGGGGCCTGCACAGGCGGACCACGAGCCCCGGGACCGGGGAGCAGTGTCGCTGCGGCCTCCCCCAACCCCGCTCCAGGCGACAGGCACCCACGTGGCCGCGGGAGTGCGTGGGGACCTTGCGCAGACCAGGAGCACCCGGCCCCGGAGCGGGAGGCGCGGGCCAGTCTCAGCCGGCCAGCTCCGGGCCCGGCGGGGCACAGGGCCTAGGCCCGCAGGGGCTCTGAAGGCGGGGAGGCCTCGGTGCGCCTCCTGCAGGCAGCCCCAGGGCTGGCACGCGAGGCAGGGCCGAGTCCGGCACCAGGCCTGAGGCTCCGGGTCCGCGGCGGGCGGGGAGTTAAGTCTGCAGCGGGGCGGGGCGGGGCGTGTCCCGGCGGGTCCCCCGGGTTCGAAACGAGGCCTGGAGTCGGAGTCTGGGCCCGGGGTCCGCCTCGGCAGGGACGAGGGTTCGAGCCGGGGTCCGAGGCCCGGGTCGGGTCGGAGTCGGCGGGCGGGTCCGGGGCCTGCGTCCGAGGGCGCGTCCGGGCAGAGGCGACGGCACGCGCCCCAATTAGCCGCGGGCCGGGCGGCGGGGCCGCCCTATTGAGGGCGAACAAAGGGCGCGACCCCGGGGTCAGGAGTCGCGGGCGGCAGCCGCCGCTTTGTTCGGCGCCTGTTTACTTTGCCCAAGCGGAGCTCACAATATATTGACTAAAGCGGATTAGGGGGTCGAGCCCCGGAGGCCCGGGCGGGCTGCTGGAGGCTCCGGGGCCCGCGCGACCTCTCAGCCGGGCGCGCCTGGTCGAGTCAGTCCCCGCCGCCCGGGCGCCCCCAGCCTCGCCTCCGCCCCGCTCTGACGGGGAAACTGAGGCTCCGGCCGGCCGGGCCCGGGAGAGGAGGCTGTGCGGCCAGCGGGCAGCCCGGGACCGCCCGGAGCCAACCGGGACGTGGTGGGGTCGCCCCGGGCCCTGCATTTTAAAGAATTCTGCCCGTCCCGATACCGTAGGTCCTGGGAATTCATTTTACAGGGAAGCAAGTCGCACTTGCCTGAAGGCTAAGAAATATTAGTTGGAAACATGGACAGATTTTTCCATATAACAAAATCCTGGCACATTATGGTTAAGGAAGAAAATTCTAGTCTCTTAACACAAGCGATGTGCTCCTGGCGTGAGTAGGCAGGTGACCTAAGAGTGCAGAGAAATATTTTAAGGGCAATACAAGCTTAAAAAAATAAATGTTTTCTTTCTTTTAGAAAAATAATAAGGCAACTGATGAGTCTAAATAAACCACTAGGATTCCCACTCAAAGACCACAATTTATTAATCTGACACTATAAATCCAGGATCTATGGACTTCTACAGTAATAAACTTTCAGAATCTTTTAAATTATCTTTAAAAAACCAAACAGGGGAAGCAGAAAACTCAAACTGAAAATCAGGCCCCATGTCATCCAACCAAGGATCCAAGAAGAAGACGGGCCTTTTCCCCTCTTCTTGATGCTATTGTTTAGGGAACAAAAACACTTCTCGAGTCCACACAAAATCTTAAGTGAGATTTTTCTGCCCTGGTGTACAAGTATATGTGTTTGGTTAGAAAACTCACGTAGTATTTGATTAATAAGCTACCAACATATAAATCTTTTATGAAAGAAAGAACAATATTGACTTACTATTCCTATTTGTTGGCCTAACGAATACTTCTGCTACGTGTATCATCCATCCCCAACGACTGAAAGAAAGCATGCCATTTGTCTCTGTTTGTCTATCGTTCTATAATGAGTCTTTAAAAATAGTTTTTCCCTGATTAAAAAATGCCACGTGTTTAAGGAAGGCACAGGAAAGTGTAAATTATGTGCAATTTAAGAATAAAATATAAAGATAGATATTTAAGATACAGATAATTTCAGTAGTAAATAAAAAATATGGGTTAAGTATAAAATACACAAAAAAAGGAAAATTCACCTACATGCCATGATCCAGAAATAATATTCTGTTGTAATTCCCTCCCAACTATTGTTCAGCACACATGTGCATACACAGTCATATCTTACATATGTACATACTGTAGGAAGGTATTGTATCCCATACACACCCATGCCATTCCAAACTTTTTGTCAACACCATTTTATTATTTATTTATTTATTTATTTATTTATTGAGATGGAGTTTCACTCTTGTCACCCAGGCTGGAGTGCAATGGCATGATCTCGGCTCACTGCAACCTCCGCCTCCCAAGTTCAAGCAATTTTCCTGCCTCAGCCTCCTGACTAGCTGGGATTACAGGCATGAGCCACCACACCTGGCTAATTTTTATATTTCTAGTAGAGACAGGGTTTCACCATGTTGGTCAGACTGGTCTCGGACTCCTGACCTCAAGTGTTCCACCCGCCTTGGTCTTCCAAAATGTCAACACCGTTTTAAGGGTGACACAATGTTCCATTATTTCGCTATGGGATAATTTACTGTCATGTCCCCCTAATATGTCTATACTGTAATGAACACTGCAACCTATGATCTCGCCTATGAAGTTTGTCTGCAACTTGGGTTATTAATAAATCTCGAATGATCTATTGTTAAGACGTTGAGGCCACTGCATTATTCTAAGGGGGTTAAGGTAGACCCCATAGACTTCATTTCTCCTGTCACGAATGTACTCGGCTATTCTAGAAATGCCTTTGGATCAGTTACTCAGAAGGCAATAGGGAGGTCTGTGTGGTTCCCCCTCCAGAGGCCTGGTTCTGTGGAACTTTTTCCTGATGGACTTGTGGGGTCGGCCAAGGCACGTGCATGACTGTGACATGGTATTGGGGGATTGTGCCCTTGCACTGAAGGTCTGGTGGATTTCTGCCTACCAAACCACTTGGCACTAACCCCCAACCACGCGGCGGGTGTAAGTCAGGGCCATAAAGCTGAACACCTTGGAAACGTTATCCTAACAGTTCCGATGAAACTTTGCATGTCTAAGAAGTGGTTTGTTTGATTTGGCCCGAGCATCTTTCTTTGCTGAGAATTCAAGTATCGAAGCTGCTTTTTATACGCTCTCCCCTGCTCCCCGCAGTCCATGCTGCAGTGTTCTGGCTTTTCTGTTGGGGACGGCCTGCCTGCATCTTCCCACCTCCCAGCCCTCTCCTGCACGGGAAGACCTAGTGTGCTCACCTCCACAGCTCGGGCCCTGCGAGATAATGGGTTTCATACCACTCGCTCCAGCTCCCTGACGCCCTGAGCCCACCTGCAGGCCTGGCTTTGCCGTGGGGCTGTGCTGGCCGTGTGTCTGGACTGCCCCAACAGGGCTCCCAGCACAGCAGGACAAGGAGGCTGGGTGCCGTGAAACCCGAGGTCTTCTCCCTGAACACCCAGACCCTGGGCCAGGCCCTCCTGAAGGAGGCAGTCAGAGAGAAAGAATTGCCACTGAGGACCAGAAAAGCCAAGGTGACAAGGAGGGACCAATCACAAAAGCCCATGGAGTTATCTGAAAATAGATGCTAGGAGAATTGATGAAAGCTGCTCGGCAGAGAGCAGAGCCGGGAAGGAAACACAGGAAAATGTGACCAGAGCTTGTCTCTGCGTGGGAGAAAGGATGAATAATTTTTCCCTTATGTGCATTTTTCTGTATTTTCCAAATTTTCTATAGTGAGCATATGTTGCTTTCATGATCAGAAAAGGACTATATTACTGATATGATTATATATATTATAAGTCCAATAGATATAATTCATTATGAGAATTAAATGAATTATTGTTAAGAGTTATGAGATTAATATAAACAACCATCGTCGTGTATTGCCAGAAAAGTTATTAAGATGATAGCAGTTGTTCTTGTGTCTCCAGCACATCCCCCTTCAGAGAAACTTTCAAATAGAAAATGAAACTGGGCATCTCTGCTATGCAAATATTGGTGGCTGTTGTCATATTCCTGCAACAGCCCTTGACAGTGGGCTGGGCTGGGTGCTGTTCTCACTTTAAATCCGGAGAGCTGAGGCTTGGAGGAATAAAGGGAACAGCCCCAGGACTTGAACAGAGCCCTTGGGTCACCCATGTCCCTACTGTAGCTTCCAGGCCATTTCCCCTGGGGATCCAATGTGTTTCCTGTTGTCCCCAGTCTTTTAAATTTTTTCCACTGTTAGAGGTAGTACCAGCAGCCAGGGTGGAACTGTAGTTCGTGAAGAATGCGTTGGCTTGCTTTAAAAGAATGGTATTTGTACGGGTCTCTAAAATACTCGAGGGCCACCATCGGGCTTGTGGGTCATGCTGGGAAGTGGCCCGGCTGCCTGTGACAGTTTTTCAGCCAGGCAGGGACTCTTTTCCACACGATGACATTGGAACTGAATGCCACACTCCTCCTTGGAAGAAAAGATTATGTATAGGACAAGAACTCAGGACATGTGTGTGGAAGAATCTCTGTGATACGAGCCCAGCCTGAAAGAACTCTTAGGCCAGAAACACCCCTTTTCTGACCTTATTTTTGAAAACTGGGCCATTTCCAGCCCCTAATAACGGAGGGGGACCAATCTCCAAATTCAATGTACTTGATCTTAAATATCTTTCTTTAAAAGTGAGTTAAAAGGCAAACTAGCATGCTGTTGTCTACTCTAAAAGGCAATTTCTAAATTTGGATTAAAAAAAAAAATTGTACTCTAGCTTGAAAATCCAGTGGCTCTCAGAATGCAAGTGAGATACACCACTCTTTGTGCTAAAATCATCTTAAGCAGTTTAAAATAAATCAAAACAAAATGATGTGAGCAGAGCATATGTCTCCCATCCCTTGTTTTTCGAAGGCCGAGTGGGCCGGGCTGCCTAGCACAGACCGGTTCCGTCCGAGAGCCGCCTGGGCCCCGATCCTGGCAGTCAATTATTTTAACAGAAGGCCACAATGTCTCCTGGACCAAAGAGACCTAGGTCTTTTACTCTCCAAAGATGGCCTCGGTTCTAGACAAGGATTAAATTATGAAATAAATCATTCCAGAACATAATCAACAGGTAAGATTAATAAATTAAGACATTTATTTCCTCCAAGAAAATGTCTGGCACTTGGAATTTCTAAGATTTCTAAGCTGCAAGTAGATGCACACCATTTTCAAATAGATCTTATCTTAATTCCTTCATTCCTCAACACCGGGCACAAGCAAAACATACATCTGCCTTCATAAGATAAAAAACATCAAAAAAAAAAAAAGCCAGAATGCAGAATCTTTGCAGAGATTTTTTTTTTTAATTAAAAGAGAGACTGATAACTTCATTTTATACCTTTTCAGGGGAAGTCACCCTCCTCCCCATGAGTCAATAATTTAATGTCAAATCGCGGCAAAACAGCGAATTCCATCTCTGAGGCTCTAGAAGCTCAATCTAGAAGGAGAGATTTTAATTGTAACCCTAAACAGCAAATGCTGACATTTGTCTTGCTTTCAGATAGTCTCCAGACTGGGCCAGAACATGACTAATTTATTTTATCTTATCCATCTATCTAGGCACAGGATTAAAATATTTATATCAGTCTGTTCACTTTAAAATGTGCAGTTACAGACACCAGCTTCAGGGCCGCTCCTTAATTTTTCACAGTTTTGGCTTTTCATTGTTTCCAGAAATGCACAGTCCTTGAATGGCGAATACTTGCAAATGCTGATGAAATCTTTAAGTGGGGAGCCTCTAACTAATATGAAAACCTCCTCTCTCAGGCTGCATGGATACTGCCCAGCCACGGTGACGGAGCTGTTCCAATGCCTGCTTCCTGAGACAGGCCGGTGAAACCATGCAGGCTTGAGCCGGGCTTCTAGAAGGAGCACGCCTCTGGCCAGGGTGGCTGGTGGAAACCAGAGCCTGGCCAAGGGAGCCCCGGCCAGGCTGCCAGGTAGGCAGCAGGCGGCAGGGGGTTAATGTGGGGAGCGGGCAGGGGTGGGGTGGGAAGCCAGCTGGGGAAATGGGGGCTGCAGGTCCCAGCCCGACCAGGCGCAGACACAGGGGGCTCTGTCTGCCTGCCCGCTGCCCTGGCACTGTGACTAACCGCCCCACTATTGTGAGTCTGAAGTCAGGCCTTTGTGTCGTCCCCTGGCGTCTGGGAGCACAGCCGAAGAACCCTTTCCAGCAGCCCCCCTCATTCTGGAACCTGCAGCCCCAACATCCATCCTTTCAGCTCTCAGGGTTGCTTGGGGCCGATGAGCCAGTGGAATCATCCCTTTCCCTGGCCAGGAAGGGCCACCAGCAAAAAAGAGGCCGAAAACCAGTCTCCCCTACTCTGGGTGGGGAAGTGGGGGGCACAGGGACCTACGAAACCTGCGTGCCCGCCACGGCAGCCCCTTCTCCACATGCAGCAACTGAGCCATTGAAATGGGGAGAGGCCAAATCGAATATGGAAAAAATGGCAAAATATCCCATTCACAGTTTCATACAAGCAACACATTGAAATAGGATTTTGGAAATTTATATTAGATTAAAATGAATTTTAGTACTAAAGTGAATCTCACCTGCTTACTTTCACTTTCCAAAAATGTGGCTATTAGAAGATGTTAAATTACAGATGTGGCTTGCATTTGTGGCTCACGTTGTTTTGTGTGAGCTCATGGATTTGGGGGCACTGGGACCTTGAAGGCTGCCTTCTCCTAGGGAGACAATGGTACTTCCCACCCATCATTGTCAGGAAGACAAGGCCCTCGCAGCCATACTGTCTCCTGACCCTGGCCTTGCATTCCCCTGTTTCGAGAATTGGGACTTACACACACAGGTGTCTGGGAATCCTTTGTCAAACACTGGCATGCACACGAGTATGCCTGCACACCCACATGCACATACATGGACACGTACAGACACACACAGCCCTGGCTCCTGTCTGCCGCAGGCTGGAGCAACCTGTCCCGGCTAGCCTTCATGGGGGCCAGATTCACAGGGCACCCAGATGCTCCCTACCCCACCCCTGGACCCAGACATCTGAGCCTTTGTCCTGGGACAGACAGGACCAACCCAGGCCACACCTGCCTTTCATGGGCCGGGGCACTTTCGGCTTCCTGGTTCCCTTCCTCCAGGAATACTAAAAATTCTATTTTATGACTGCGTCAAATTAAAGACCAATATAACCAGGTCGAATTCATTATCATATATTCATTATTTTTATAGTCGTTTTTTCTTATGATTTTAAAAGAAATTAAAATGACAACATTTCATGGGCCCTAGGCTCTGTGCCTTGTGGGCATGTGGGCCCAGACCATCCCGCTGAGATCCCACGCCTTAAACCCATGCCCCTGAGTCTCACCCAGTGAGGAGCACAGGGGGCTTGCCTGCCATTTGTCCAGTGACCAGATACCTTGTGAACTCATTGCTTAAGTCCTGCCTTGAATGTACAGTGTGTGAAGTCCTCACCAGATGCCAGAAAACGTTCCACATTATTTTTAAAACAGAAATTAGTCAAGAGGAAGGCCTGGGATGCCAGTGTGGTTGAAGGCCCCAAGTCAGTGGGCCCCAAGTCAGGGGGCCCCAAGACTCCCACACGGTACACGGCTGGGGTCTCCAATCAGGGACCAAGTTTAACACCAAGAACACCAAGTTTAACACCAAGAGGAGGCCAGCAAACAGGCGTGCTGCCCTGGGTAGCGACTGGTACGGTGAGGTGCAGCCTCCGAAGGCACCAGGCCCCTTCCGCCTCCCATCCTCCACCCCTGCTGCAGGTGCTGCAGGCCTCCCCACCGACCCCGTTCTGGATGGAGGTGCAGAGGAGGCTGGGCTTTCCCGCGTCCCCCAGAACCGGCATCGGCTGCTCTGGCCTTTCCCTTCCCAGGGTGCCTCGGCGCCAGGCCAGGGCCCAAACCCTGCTCAGGAAGGAGGGCCGGTGCAGGAGATGGTTAAAATTCTGCATCCTTTTTGCATCCGCCTCCAGAGGAAGCGCTGCTTTTTTTTCGCCACCCCCCCACCCCCACCCCCGAAGCAGGAGGAGGGGGGAAAAAAGCTGAGAGCAGCAATTTGCAGGCCTTGGGATGTTTTTCTCCTTGACAGCCCCGGGCCCCGCCTCACTCCGGCCCTTCCTCCGACTGCGCGCGGCTGGCCCTGTGGCCACGGCTCCGCGTGGTGTCTGCCGCTCCTGCCTGGCCCCCTGCACACGCGTCCTCCGCTCGGAGCCCAGGCCAGCCCCAGCCGGCAGGGAGGCCGGCTAGGGGCAGGCAGGCAGCGATGCCCGCGTCGGCCGCAGCTGCCTGGCACTGCCCTCCTTTGTGCCTGCCTCCTCTGCCAGCCTCCGCTCCAACCCCCCACCCCCACGAGGCCTGCTCCTGGGCCCGGCCGCAGGGCCTGCTGCCCGCAGAGCTCCCACCCTGCGCCCACTTGGGGTGCCCTCACCTTCTGGGCCCCCGGCTCCTGGCCTCAGGTCCTGCTGGTGCCCAGGTCGCCCGGCCCCGTCCTCCGTGCTCTGCGTTCGCCCCACCCTGCTGCCCGAGCTCGGCGGCGAGCCTGGCACCGTGCCAGGCTGCCTGGGAGCCCAGCCCGGGCAGGGCGAACTTTCCGGCGAGAGTGTGTATGGGGGGGGTAGCTGCGGGGTGAGGGTGGTGCCAGGGGAGGGAGAGGGCCCCAGGTGCCTGGTGGCCAGCCCCGGCCCCAGCCCCAGCCCCTGGCCAGCCTGCGGGGGCCTCCCCTGCCTCCCGTCTCCCGAGTCCCACAGAGGCGCAGACAACACCAGCGCTTGAGTCCCAGCAGCCATGTGCAGGAGCCGGCAAACAAACAAAAGCCCTTATTTATTTATTTAGTTCACACACCCAGATAAGGAGGCGCCTTTTGTGCACATAATTTCACACACATCAGAACGGAGGCGATGCCACGGTACTCCCCACAGCCCGAGAGCCCCGGACAGCAGCCTGGCCCTCATGAATAATTGCATCGCCTCGGCCTGGGCATTTCCATATTTAAATTGGGCAGCAGCGTATGATTAATTAAGAAGGAAAAAGGCAAAAAGGAAGAAAAGCAGTGGGGGTGGGGAGCCGGACACTCTGGGCAGCGTAATGTGCCAAGGTGCCCGCGGCTGCTTAACTCCTCCCATGCCAGGCCTGAAAGAGAGGCCACAGCAGGGGCTGGGAAGGGAGGCTCCCGAGACCCTCGGCCTGGAGGGCAGCATGCCCTTTGCTGCCATCCTGTGTCGAGTGCCACCCCAGCCTCACATGCTGCCTGGGGAAGGTTCTCTTCTTCCTGTTCATATTCCGGGCAGCTCACCATTGCTCAGGTCAAAATGTGCCATGCCAGTGCTGGGGAAAGAGACACACTGAGGCCCCCGAGTGGGGCACTTCCAGTGGAGACTGACTTGTCCCTTGCCCTGCACAGCTTCACCCCACACCCCTGCCACATGCAAGCTGCAATGCTGCCCTGCCTAGGAAGACTCTGCGACCCCTGCACATTCTCACAAGCTCCTCCTCCAAAGGGCTGTTCCATGGATCTTCTGGCCCTGAAAGCAGCCGGCCTGTTCCAGGAATGGGGCAGGAAGGCCCGCTCCCCTTCTAGAAAGATTATAAAAGTGAGTGCCAGGGAAGACTATATTCCCAAGGCAAGAAGTGGCCCTGGATTTAGAGTCTGGCCATCACCAAGGTTTGGCCCTATCCTTTGCCAACTGTGTGACCTGAGGCAGGTTATCTGGCCTCTCTGGGCCTCGGTCTGCCTGGCTGCAAAATGGGAATGATATGAATGCCCACTATGCCTGCCCCGTGGGGTCCAGGCGAGCAAGAGTGGCTCCTGGTTGGCAGAGAGACTGCCTGAGTTCCCAGAACCCTTGTCCTTGTGGTGGGCTGAAGTTTGAGCCAGAACAAGTCCAGATAGACCCAGGATCATGCAGCTCTACCCCTGCTGAGGCCCCAGGACAGTGGTCAGAAATTTGCTGAGAAAATAATCTGAATTCTTGTGACCAAGAGTGTCCTAGGGCCACCAGGCCTGGCTTGGCTGTGGGGGGCCCATCTGCCCTTGAGTGTATGCAGGGGTGCGTGGAGTGGAAGGGCTCTGGGGCAGGACCAGCTGCCCAGCAAGAGCCTCCTAGGTGTCCTCTGGGGTCTGGGCAGCAGTATTATCACCCCCCTTTACAGCTGGGGGAACTCGGGCACAGAGAGGTCAGGAGCATACCTGAGATCACACCAAGGTGGGGGCCCTGGGATTTAAGAGCAACCCAGCTCCCGTCCCAAGGCTTTTCTTTTCTTTTTTTTGAGATGGGGTCTTGCTCTGTTGCCCCTGCTGGAGTGCAGTGGCATGATCATAGCTCACTGCAGCCTCAACCTCTCAGGCTCAAGTTATCCTCCTGCCTCAGCCACACCAAATAGCTGGGACTACAGGCATGTGCCACCATGCCCAGCTAATTTCTTCTTTAGTTAACCTTTGTTGCTCAGGTTGGTCTCAAACTCAAGCTAATGCAGTCTTCCTGCCTCGGCCTCCCAATGTGCTGGAATTACAGGTATGAGCTACTGTATTCAGCCCAAACCCAGGGCTCTTAACCAACCTACTACGCACTGTGCTGGCCCCCAGTCAAGGGAGAGAATTCACGTCAGGCAAAAATGTTTTACAGAGAGGCAGCTAAGTCTGTTCCACAATGGAGGACACAGTCCCCCTCACAAACCACCCCACAGATCGAACCCCAAGGAACTCTGCTCCTACTTGTGCCCATGGGGCAAGGGATGCAAAACACCAGGCGAAGGAGCTCGGAGGATGGCACGCTTCCAGAGAGCTGTGTGTCTCTGGGAAAACTAACACACCTCTCTGGGCCTGTTGCTACAGCTTTACCATCAGCGATGTGACTGCAGGCCTTCTCGGCCGCCTGTCAGCGGATGCACAGGCCTGTGCACAGGGCTCCACAGGGACCACGCCGGCATCACTGCACACCCACCCTCCTGCTCATGGGACAGCCCATTCCCACCCGCTTCTCACCAGCCACAGGCTCCTTGGGAGGGGCAGACTCTTCTCCACGGACAAGCCACTGCCCCTTTGAGGGCCCCAGCTTTTTTACCTATGAGATGAGGAAACAAATCTTCACTTCCCATGGGACTTGGGGGATGAAAGGTAACCTCCATAAACCGGCCCCTGGTGTGGGGAAGCCACCCAATAGATGACAGTCCCTCCCGCCTTCCCCCTAGGCCCAGAGCTCCGCAGAGTCCTCAAGCTGGTGTCCCTCCAGGCCAAAACACTGCCACCCCCTGGCCAGTGCACTACAGGGTGGTGGGGATGGGGGGCATCTGTGGAAGACAACACAGGACTTGGCCTGGGGTCCTGGGCAAGACCTCTGTGACCTCAGTTTCCCCGGATCCCTCCAGGTGTGACCTTGTAGATGGCCTCTATTCTGGACTCACAGCTACTGAGGACGAGGAAGAGGACACTGCAGGCATTCCTTCAGTCCCCTGGGGAGGTTCAGGTGCTCAGACTCCCTGATACCACCTTTGCTGGGCAGAATAATGTCCCCAAGATGTCCGAGCCCTAATCCCTGGAACCTGGGAAAGTGTTACCGCACTAGACCAAAGGGACTTTGCAGGTGTGTGATTGAGTTAAAAATCTGCAGTGGGAGGGTAGCCTGGATTAGCCACGTGCACCCAATCTAGTCACACGAAACCTTAAAAGCAGAGACTCCTTTCCTGCTGTGGTCAGAGACAGAACGAGGGGACGCTGCTGGCTTTAAAGATGGAAGAAGGGAGGAGGAGCCAAGGAGCAGGTGCCACCAGAGGCCAGAAAAGGCAAGGTATGGATTTTTCCCCTGGAGTTCCAGGAGGAACTAGCCCTGCCAACACCTGGATTTTAGCCCTGGGAGCCCCACCTCAGACATCTGACCCCCTTGACTGTAAGGTAATAAATGTGTGTTGCTTAAGCCACTAAGTCAGCCATAAGTTGTTACATGGCTGCCACAGGAAACTAACAGGCCCTCCCCTCTGGCCCAGACATGCCCAGCTGCCTGTGAAGGGGAAGAAGGACACAGCCCTCATCGATGTGTTCACACACCTTGCTCCCCTGCTGGGCTGGCCCTGGGGCCGCAGACCTGATCCCTGCTCTCAGGAGCCTTTGCCAGCTGGGAGATGCCCGCAGAGCCTCCCCTCCTGCTGCTGCTGCCCCATCCTCTCCTCTTCCTCCTGCTGCTGTTTGTTGAGTGCTCCCTGTAAGCAGGCACCAGGCTAGCATCCTCCTCCCAACCCCGGCCTGACAGGCTCAGTGGTCAGGCCACCCCAGCAGCCACACTGTGGACCCCCGAATCCTGCCCATGGTTTGGCAGGACAAAGGGTCTTTTCTATTGTGAGAATGTGACCTCCTCACAATAAGGGCAGCATGGAGTTTCCCTGGGCCAGTGCCTCAGCCCATTGAGCCTGGGGTCCTTGTCTGTACCGGGGGATGAAGGTAGCACCTCACAGATGGCAATAGACACAGCCAGTGCAGGGCAGGCAGTCAGCGCTCCAGACGCACTTCGAGTCTTTGCCTACGGTGCCAGTCAAGTGAGTTGTGGGAAAAGTCAGGTTTTTCTCTTGAAAGTCAGGGCCGGGTGCAGTGGCTCATGCCTGTAATCCCAGCACTTTGGGAGGCTGAGGTGGATAGATCACAAGGTCAGGAGATCGAGACCATCCTGGCTAACATGGTCAAACCGTGTCTCTACTAAAAATACAAAAAATTAGCCGGGCATGGTGGCACGTGCCTGTAGTCCCAACTACTTCGGAGGCTGAGGCAGGAGAATCACTTGAACCCAGGAGGCGGAGGTTGCAGTGAGCTGAGGTAATGCCACTACACTCCAGCCCTCGATGACAGTGAGACTCTAACTCAAAAAAAAAAAAAAAAAAAAGAAAGAAAGATGCCAGGGCTGTGGTGTGGGACCATCACTGCACGAGGCATGGGGGCTGAGGTACTTGGACAAGGGAGTTTTTCAGAGACCACCCCAAGAGGGCTCTGGAGCCAAAATGTCACCTCTAATGACTTAACTGGGAGTCCCACCACTAAAGCTGGTTTCATCCCCCTAGGAAGTAATCAGGAAAGTGCAGACAAATGTTCCCGAAGTGTTGCCTATAATGGGGAAAACTGGAAATAACTGGGAAGAACCCAACGGCCTGATGATAAGGGGTTAGTTAAGGACTTCTGTCCAGTGGAATGCTAAATAGTCATCAAAATTCATTTGCAGGACCGTATCTTCTGACTTAGGAAAATATTGTGATAAAGTATTAATGAAACAAGCAGAAGATAAAATGATACACCTAATAAGATGCTAATTTTGCTTAAAATATGTTTTGACAGACCAGGTGCAGTGGCTCACATCTGTCATCCCAGCACTGTGGAAAGCTGAGGCAGGTGGATCACCTGAGGTCAGGAATTCGAGACCAGTCTGGCCAACATAGTGAAACCCCATCTCTACTAAAAATACCAAAATGAGCCAGGCATGGTGGCGCGCGCCTGTCGTCCCAGCCACCTGGGAGACTGAGCCAGGAGAATCGCTTGAACCCAGGAAGGAGAGGTTGCAGTGAGCCGAGATTGCACCACTGCACTCCAGTCTGGGCCACAGAACGAGACTCCATCTCAAAAAAAAAAAAAAAAAAAAAAAAGTTTTGGCAGAAGCTGGGTGAGGCCTTTCCAGTGGCTATCTCTGAGTGTGGTTTCATAGGTGATTGAAAAATGTTTTTCTTTTGTGAGGACTCAAAGTGTTCTAAAATTAGCATGGAACATCAATGATGGAAAAAAACAAAGAATGGCAAAGATAAGGAGTTGTACTCCTTCACTGAAGCTGCCTTTGGTCCCTCCCTGGGCCTCAGCATGTGGCACGAACACGTGTGAGGGGCAGGGCTGGCTTTGTGGGTTTATGACCCGTGCCACGGCACGGGGCCCTGAGCTTAGGAAGGCCCTGCACTCGGAAGGGCCCCAAGCTCATTTTAATGCACACCATCGTCACCATCTTGTAACTCTCAGGCATTTTCAAACCAGGGCGTCACATTTTCACCTTACCCGGGTCCTGCAAACTCTATAGCCGGTCCTGGCGAGGAACCCTGGGTCTCAGAACACCTTGACCTTTCTCTGCAGTTTCCTGAATACAGCAGCCAGCTTTCTGGAGTAGGTTTATTTCCCATGCAGCGACTCCTTATATTTTGTCCAGGCTTTCCAAAATCAGGGGCCCAAGGACACGAACCTCGGAAAATTAAAGCATATATTGGCTGTCCCCTGGGACAGTGGCTGCCTTGTTAGGAGGTGGGTGGGGTCACCAGCACAGCCCTGGCATTGCTAAATGGGCTGTCGGCAAAAAGAGGAAACAGGGCTCTGTTCTGTAAAAACATGCATGAGCATTTGCAGTGCTTTTTCTGGAGACTGAAATCTTTCTGTACACCTCACCAAATTTTCAGAAATTTGTTATGAGGTATGTGTTTTCTCCAGTAAAACCAGGTGCCTCTGACTCAGGGGCACTGTCTGTGGACCTGCCCTGCATCTCTTTCTACCAGTTAAGGCTCAAGGATGCCTGGGTGACCCTGTCCTACAGCTACTACAGCCACACTGCCAGATAGGTGGTGAGCTACCTGTCTCTGGAGGCATTCAACAAAGGCTGCACAGGAAACACCTTCTCTGGCATTAGCCTAGAGAAGCTCACCTGAGGGTGCCACTGCACAGGGCATCTGGCAGCTTCTAAGGCAGAACCTTGTCATCTTACCTCTCTGTGCCTAGTACTCCATACAGGAGTATAGGTGTGGGGAGGTGTTCAGTGACTGTTTGCTTTAGGGTATGGAAACAAGCACCAGAAGGTGGTGAGGCAAGCGATGCAAAGTTGACATGAGATGCAGGAGAGAAATTCCTGAGCTGCTCAGAAGCAGGTGATGTGTGAGAGAAGCCAGCAGCCACGGGCCGCTGGAGCAGCAGCCACTGATGCTGAGTGCCTGCTGTGTGCTAGCGGAGTGCTCCATATTCACAGGGATTGTCACCATTCTCCCAACAATGCAACTGAGACAGAACTCTTTTTTACTCTTTTTTTTTTTAGACAGAGTCTTGCTCTGTCACCCAGGCTGGAGTGCAGTGGCACAACCTCGGCTCACTGCAACCTCCGCCTCCCGGGTTCAAGCGATTCTCCTGCCTCAGGCTTCTGAGTAGCTGGGACTACAGGTGTATGCCACCACACCTGGCTAATTGTTGTATTTTTAGTAGAGATGGGGGTTTCACCATGTTGGCCAGGCTGGTCTCAAACTCCTGACCTCATGATCTGTCTGCCTCGGCCTCCCAAAGTGCTGGGGTTACAGGTGTGAGTTCTGCCTAGCCGCCAGAACTCTTATTAAGCTCCTTTTATGAGTGAGGAAACTGAGGCCTAGAGAGGTGAGGTTATCCAGCTAGAATGAGGTAGCGCTGGCAGGCAGAGGCAGGCCTGCCTCAGTGCAGAATTGTCCTATAAGCCCAGGCTTTTCGGCATGCTACGGCTCCACTGCCTGGGACATGAAGAAAGTCCAAGTTCAGGTTCACTCTCTGCATCCTGTCTTTCCTTCATTATACCCTGAATGAATGGGCATAAAAGCTCCCGCAAAGGGTTTGGGGATGGAGCAGGTCAGGTTCCTCATTTTAGGGAGATTTTAACTTTAAATGGGCTCAAGCAAGGGTTAGTTACCTGGACAGCTCATGCCTGTGGAGGCTGACCCTCCCCATGGTGCTGGATCTGTAAGATACAAACTCTCCTGCCTCCCTGCTCCCCAGATCCACAGGGTCTCCTGCTCAAATCTCCGGCTGGGGCCAGGGTCACTAAGAAATCTGCCTTCCTTTGTACACTAACCAGTTCAGGCGTACACAGGAGTTGCAAACTCGGGGTGGGGGCATGGGTTGGGTTCAACCCGAGAGTGTTTCCTCTGTCCTGCAATGTGTTCAAATTTTGGACATTTCATGTACAAATCTGGATTTCTTCCAAAGTCAGAAGCTTGGACAGCCCCAGCCCTTATCCTCATGGTAGCAACAGGCTGGAGCTGACTGAGCACTCTGTCCCCTGCCATCACCGCAAACCCCCTCTGTGCCCCAGCTGACGCCTGCAGGCTGCCCTGTGACAGCCCTGCCGGAGAGTCCAGGGACATGGTGGGGTGACCCGCTCAGACTCTGGCTGGCCAGCCCTCTTGGCTTGGGTGCTCCCCTAAGGAGGACTTTGGGAGCATAGGCACCCAGGGATGGCGGCAAGTTAGCAACTGTCTCTGGAAGGCTGGGGACCTGGCCACCGCCGGTAGCAAGACCTGATAGGTGGTCCCTGCTGTGGTTGGGGGCACCTGATCAAACTGGGAGGCTTGTGGAGGCCCAGGCCCAGGACGGCTCTGTGAGTTTCCAGGGCTTTGCCACCACCCACTGGTGGGGTAGGTTTCTACCCCAGGAGTGCCCCTCAGGGATCAGAACACTCACGGGGACAGAGGCCTTGTCTCAGGCAGACAGAGGGGCATGCAGAGAAGCTAGCTGGAGGTATGGGCTGGGCCTGTTGCAGGCAGGAATTGGGGCGGCAGCAGAGTCCCCCACCTGCTCCCCAAGGAACAGGCCCTACAGGGCCCCAGCTTCTCCTCCTCCCCAGGCCCTATCCATGGCTGTCCTGTGACCCAGCACCTGCCAGGCTCACTTGTCACTGTGGCTGCCCCAAGCAGAGCCAACAGGACAGTTGGTGACCAGGGTGTCTTGCTCAGAAGGGTCACCCAGGACGGCTAGTCACTCAGCGTGGTACGGAGGGTGGGGGGGATCAGGAGCAACTTCCACCTGAGCCCCAGGACCCAAGCATTGCAGCTGTGAGGGGCTTGCCTCCTTGTGCTGTCGGGGGTCCCTCATCCCACAGGCCCTCACCTCCTGTGGTGTCCCTGGGCAGCTTGACCTCGGAGGGTCAACACCTGAGGACCCGAGGGGCATCCATGCCCCCTCCTCCTTCCCTCCAGCCAAAGGTGGGGGGCAAAGCGCAGGGAAGAAAGCACCAGGAGAAAACCACAGAGCTCTCCTTTCCCTTTTAAGAGCCCTGATGACCAAAACCCAGAGCCCGAGGGGAGGGAAAATGTCGGGACGATTCCCTTCCGAACTTTCCGAGTCTTTGTTTGGAAGGCTGCGGGCTGACTTCACCGGGCCGGGCCGCGGGCTCAGCCGTGCGCTCCCGTGCAGCGGCCGAGGAGCCCTGGCGCCCGCCGCCCCGGACACGCCCTCGTGGTCGAGCCACGGACCCCGACCTGGACCCCAGCGCCGCCGGGCAAGGGCGGGAGGGGTAGCGCTTACCAGATCGTCCCGAGCGCGCCGCGGTCCAGGCGGGCACAGCGACGGTCAAGTTCACGTCCGGCCCGCGGGCTGCCCGAGGTCCCCGGGCGCGGCTGGGGCAGCGGGAGGCGCGGGAGGCCGAGGTCCCAGGTGGCCGCTGCAGCCGCTCCCGAGACGCTGCTGTCACCCCGGCCGCGCCCCCCAACTTTCTGCACAGTCGCGGAGCTGGAAGTTTCCGGGCTTCGCGGACGCTGGGCTGGGTTTCAGCCGCGGCTCTGAGGTTGGCAACAAAGAGGGAAAGAAGGAGGAAAAGCAGGCCGGGGAGGGGAGGAAGAGAAGCGCGCGGAGGCCCAGGCGCCGGGAGCCCCAGAACTTCCAGTTCTACCCAGAAGCTTTTTTCGTTGTGTTTTTCTCTTAAGAGGTAAACAAGCAAGTCCCACGCCCCAGTCCTGCTGGGGCCTTCGCCAGTCAGCGCTCTGGGCTCATCTCCCGGCGCCTCCTCGGGGCACCTGAGTGTTTTAAGCCCACTGCCAAGTGTTTTGGACACAGGTTTTTTGCGGGGTGGTGAGGGTGGGCACAAGATGCTTCCTAAAAGGTTGCTGGCACGCAGACCATGGCCCCAGTGACGGAGCGGCAGGCAGGGGCTTGGAGGAACACGCTGTCTTTGTCTCGTCCCCAAAGCACCCGGCCGTAGGTCACCCGTGATCCCTGGAGTGGAGGAACCGTTGTGACCCCTGGTGCTCCAGGAGAAGGGGTTCCATGCTGGGTCCTGGACCTAGGCCCATGGTGCCCTCAGCGGGCAGTTCTCCACCTTCGGGGATGATTTGCTAGCCTGGCCCAGCTCCCACAGCCCAACTCCCACAGCCCAGCTCCCCAGCACCACCATTTTCTACCCTCTTCTCCCTGCCTGGCTTCAGACTCTCCAAGGCCAGGGTCCTGTGGAGACACCTGGGCTGGGGGAGGCAACTGAGTGGCCCCAGGCCTGGGAATCTGCAAAAGTGGCCAAGCCACATCTCTCGAGACTGCAAGGGCCCTGGAGGCGCTGGGAGGCATAGATCTTCTGGCTGCCAGCAGGGCCTGAGGCCGTTGTCCGTGGGGACCAGGGCAGCTCCTCCAGAGCACTGTTTCAGGCTGGGGAGAATGGGGATTTGTTTTCTTGTTTTTTAAAGAAAAATGAACAAGGAGCCTGGTTGGGGATTGGGGTGGGAGGAATATTTGTCCTTTGTCCCCAAAGGCCTGGAGAACCACTCTCTTAAGTGGATATTTTCCCTCAGACGACTTCTCAGACATGATCCTCTCTGAGGTTGGTCCTGGGCTTCCACATATGATTCATGGAAGAGGCCTCAGCCCCAAGAGCCCCTGAGGGTACTGCTCACTCCCCTGGAAACTTCCAGAACCTGACGTGGGACTGAGGACATAGAGGTGATGGGGGTGGGCTGGTGGGGCACTGGCGGGGACAATGCGTGCAGCCCTTGTTTTCAGAGCTGCAGATGCTTGTCAGCTGATGGTTCATTTCCAGCATCCACAGTGGACCTCCTTTGGGGGAACATTTACCCGCCAATGAACCCAAGATCCTTTCCCAGAGGCGGCGGGATGAAGTTTTCCTTTCCTTTTCTTTTTTTTTTTAATTAATATATTTTATTTAAACCAATACATCCAAAATATTATCAGTTCAACATATGATCAAGATAAAGATTAATGAGATACTTTACATTTTCATACTAAATCCTTTTTTAAAATTTTTGTGAGTACATAGTAGATATAAACATTTAGGGATGAAGTTTCTTACTGTGTTTTCCTAGTAACAAGCACTGGCATCAGCTGTCATGATTTCTCCCCAAGGCCTAGGACGGTCAGCCTCGCATGCTCCACAGCAGAGTGACTGAAGCTCTATCGAGGTGTGGCACCAGCATGTTGACCTTTCAAGAGAATCTGCAGCCTCCCTGGTTTTTCACAAAAGCTCCTATGCAGGGCCTGGCCCTTTCCTGGGGAGGGAAGCCTGGCTGTGCCTCCCCCTGCATCCTCACCGGGAACTCCATTCCTGAGCTGCGACCGCTGTTTTTCAGATTGGAAAATGCCTTGGGAACGGCTCATCTTCCTGCAGCTTAAGCCCATTTGTTTTCTGACTGGTGGCCACTGATGAATACAGTGTGTCACAAAGGGAACTGTCACCTTAGTTCTGTCATACACCATCAATAACTCGTCCAGGGCTGACTTTGTGGGCGTTGTGGCTTGCCCCGTGGTAGAGGGTCTGTGTGCAGCAGGGCCCCACACTCAATGTTTGGCTGTCCCCGATCTTAAAATTCTCAGTCATTCTTGAACAAGGGAACCCATATTTTCATTTTGTTCTAGGCTCTGAGAGTTACATAACTGATCCTGATTTTGGCTGTTGGTCAACAGTGTCATAAGGTAAAATAAGGTAAAAATCTATGAGTTTTATATTTCTTTTCCTTTTTTTTTTTTTTTTTTTTTAAGACAGAGTCTCGCTCTGTCACCAGGATGGAGTGCAGTGACGCAGTGGTGCAATCTTGGTTCACTGCAACCTCCGCCTCCCCGGTTCAAGTGATTCTCCTGCCTCAGCCTCCCAAGTAGCTGGGACTCCAGGTATACACCACCATGCCC
This sequence comes from Rhinopithecus bieti, assembly GCF_001698545.2. Taxonomy (NCBI): domain Eukaryota; kingdom Metazoa; phylum Chordata; class Mammalia; order Primates; family Cercopithecidae; genus Rhinopithecus; species Rhinopithecus bieti. The sequence continues at coordinate 5,391,586 of NW_016814436.1, forward strand.
AGTTAATTTTTATATTTTTAGTAGAGTCAGGGTTTCACCATGTTGGCCAGGGTGGTCTCGATCTCCTGACCTTGTGATCTGCCTACCTTGGCCTCCCAAAGTGCTGGGATTACAGGCGTAAGCCAACACACCTGGCTGATTTTTATATTTTTTACTAAATTCTGTTTACAGAAATAATTCCGTATTCTATGTAAGTAAGATACAAATACTTGAACTGAGTATCACTGTATTTAGGGAAAATGTTCACCTTTAAGAGACAGGGGCTGGGTGTTGTGGCTCACGCCTGTAATCCTGGCACTTTGGGAGGCTGAGGCTGGTGGATCGCACGAGCCCAGGAATTCCAGACCAGCCTGGGCAACACAGTGAAACCCTGTCTCTGCAAAATATACAAAAATTAGCCAAGCATGGTGGTGTGCACCTGTAACTCCCAGCTACTCCAGAGGCTGAGGTGGAAGGACTGTTTAAGCCCGGGAGGTCAAGGCTACAGTGAGAGACCTTGTCTTAAATACAAACAGGCAGGAAGTCGTTATAAGCATAATACAATCCTGGGAGTTGGAGTCATCCCTGTCCAGCCTTGGCTTTACCACGTGGGTGCTGAGTGCTGCCTCAGGGACCCGGCTGTCAGCTCCCACCTGCAGGGTGTTCTGAGGAGCCAGCATGCTGGGAGGGCCTAGCAGGAGATGTGGCATAAACCAGGTATTTGATAAATAGAAAGTGCCTTTGATTATCACGTTTATCATTTGACATGTAGGCTCAGGTGCACTTTGATTATTTTTAATGTAAGTATATTTTATCTCTTCCCATTATAAAAGCAATACACACTGTTACAGATGGTTTGGAGAATTCGGGGAAAAAAAAAAAGAAAGAAAGAAAAAGAAAACATTCTCTCCTAGGTCCTCTGCTCCAGAGCCTCCAGCAGTCACAGTGTATTTCTTTACAATTACAGAAATAGATACATGACTGTTACATTTTAAAACTTTTTCTTTTACCTTGACTTATTTTTAAATGGAAACACTAGTGAGGCCCCACAGAACTGAGCAGAACTAATGACCCCCCATGTGGTGGAATAGTTCTGAGCCGGCCACACTTTGGATGCAGCCTTCCCCTGGCAACTCTAAACCCAGTCTCTGTGGCTGCCTGTTCACAGGGACCGTGGACTGTGATGTTTACAGTACGAAAGCACTGGGAGAGAACGCGACATCACAACGTGTCCTTAACCTGCCGCCGCCTCAGCTTTCCCATTTGTGACTTGGTTAAAAAAATTTTTTTTGACAGTTTTAGGCTCTTATTTTAATTTCCACAGGCTGTTGTAGAATCTGCTCAGCCAGGGAGGGGAAAGGAGCCGGCAATCAGGTCTCCTCCTGGGCACCTTTGTGAGGCCAGCTGGCGAGAGTGGGGGGTGACACTGAGGTCCCAGCAGCTCCAAATGCAGGCAGAGCCCTGTCCTCAGAGAAGGTCACAGCCTAGCCAAGCCCAGGCAGGTGGATGGGCCCACGAATGCACAGGAACCTGGAACGGAGGATGAAGGCAGGAAGCACAGTCTGTGACTCCCCAGCTCACTCTGCATTCGACCACTGGGGGCCCAGAAGCTTCAGGAAAGGTGCACAGGGCCACTGGGTCCCAGTACTCCAAACGGGAAGGTCTGGTCCCGGGACAGGGCTCCTCCCGACTCCCCTGTGCCACAAGCACCAGAGGTTCTGCAGTGCCCAGTGGGTATAGCAGTCCCCAAGAATGACCCAGCACTGAAGCTGAGCCAAAAAACTTGGGGAGCGAGCCACACCCCCTCACTCCCTCTTTGTCTGCTCCAGCCTTGCCAGGCGGTTGCTTTTCGTGGGAACCGGGATGTCCTCACCACCCTGTCCCGGGGCCCAGCACCATGTCTCTGGCCTGCTGCAGCTGAAAAAAAAAAAAAGAGAGAGATGTGTGTTCTTATTTGTTTATAAAAGAAAAGTGTTATCATATATATAACATATTATACCCCATGAATAAATACAATTATTTGTCAATTAACAATAAAGAAAATATAGCAAGCAAAAGGACTCCTCTTCCACAAAAAAAAAGTGTTCATTACAGAAAAGTACAAAAAAAAAAAAAAACAAAAGAGGATATTTAGAATTAAGAAAAAACTAAGAGAATATTTAGAATTGACAACTAAAAAGAAAACAATTACCCATGAGGTAATTACTGAGTGCATTTGCTTGAAAGTCCTTCTGCTATATTTTCCAAACTGTATGTGTGCATGTGTGTGTGTGTACACATATCTATATGAATGGACCGTAAGTTATAAATAAATATATTCATGTATATATAATCATTAGATCATACTATAGGTTATTTTACAGTCTTTGTTGAATACGTTGTAAGCATTTTATGTCTATTATTTCCTACAAGATTTGAAAATAAAATATAAATACCAGTTAATTTTGAAATCAACCTTATTGAAGTCTAAGTTCCATGCAGCAAAATCCCTTTCACCTCTACTGTTCGATGAGTTTTGACAAATGTATGCAACCGTGTGACATATCACCAAGATCAAGAAAGAAATATCTATCACCACAAAACATTCCCTAGAGCCCCTTGCAGGCAGTCTCTGACTCCCTGGCAGCCAGCAATCTGAATCCAACCACTGTAGATCAGTTTTAATTTATTAAAAAAAAATTTAAAACTCATGGAGTACGAACTCTTGCTCGGGATCCTGATATCTATGTTGTTGAGTCTATCAATGGCTCATTCCTTTTTACTGCTTTGTGGTATTTTATCATACGCCTATTGGTATTTGTTTGCCCACTCATCTACTGATGGACAATTGAATTGCTCCTGTTGTTTCTTTGTTTTTTCAGACAGGGCCTCACTGACACCCAGGCTGGAGTGCAGTGGTGCAATGTTGGCTCACTGCAACCTCCGCCTCCCAGGCTCAAGTGATCCACCTCGGCCTCCCAAAGTGCTGAGATTACAGGCGTGAGCCACTGTGCCTGGCCTGTTTCTGATTTTTAAAAATGTCTGCTATTGTCACTAGAACTTTGTGAATGCCAATTAATGTTTACAGTGTTTTAATAAGCAATGTCACCAGCACGTGCTATGAATGCCCACGCATGTGGGCACAGCCTGTGTGTTTCCTTCCTGGAGCACTTAAGATGCGGAAACCAAGGGCTAGGGGGTAAAGAAAGGAGCCAGAGGCCACACAGCTGGTTAGGAACAGACTGGGGGAACCCAACCTCTAAATCCCAGTATTCCAGGACAACATGCTGCCGCACTCTCACACACTTGCCTGTATTCAGAATTGCTTGTAATTTTCCCACACAGAAAAATTTCCATGAAAATCAAGTTGTGGGCTGAGAGATGAAAGGCAGCCTCGTGTTCATTAGGCAGGCTTTGGTTTGGTTCGTCCACTGAGCTCAGGAGTGTGTGTGAATCTGTTTTCATACACACACACGCACACACACACACGGACACGTTGCTCACACCCACCAACACCAGTGGCGATGATCCAGTCCAGATCCTTTCTATACTGCCTTCAGCGCATGAGGCCAGACTGACCCGGACAGGAGGCCCTGGCTTGGCTTCTGAGCATCCATTCAGCAGACTTATCCTAAAGGATGTCTGATGATTTCCCCAAATGAAATCTCCCCTCAAGGACAAAGTTCAGGCTGCTGGGGAGATTCAAAGGATGATCTCTCTGCAAAATGGCTGCTTCCAGAAAGGTGTCACAGAAGCCTGGGAGTGGTTGTGCTCAACAGAAGGCAGGGGAAGAGGAGGTGCTCTTTGGAGTACGGGCACCCTGGGAGTCTGTAGAGGATTCCTGAGCCACTCTACAATAGCTCAGCATTGAAACAGAGACAATATTTGATTTTGCTCACTTATTAATTAGCTCCTAGTTATGTGTCCAATGGGGCTATTTCCATGATCTTATGTAATCCTAAATAACTACTGTTATCCTGCTTTTACAGATGAGAAACGTGAGGCCCAGAGAGGTTAAGAAACTTGCCCAAGGCCACACAGCAGTGGGTATTCAGCCAGAATGCCCATTATTTGCAGACACAGACTTCTCATCTGAATTAGAGGTCTCTGCCCATTTGTGGCTAGCAGGCTCCAAAGAACACACGTTCACCTGGAGCTAGTTCGGGTAGAACCCTAAACGATTCTAGTGTGCTTGGAGGACACAAATGGTCCAGACCCCCACTTCCTGTTCAGGTCTCTGAGGGGCCTCCCTCCTCAGACCACACCCCACTGCCAAGCAGACCTCTAGCACTTGTCTTTGCCCCCATTCAAGAAGGCGAGTGTCTGCTCCCTGAGTTGAGCAAAGAAGAATCACCACCTCCCCTCAGCCCTCTGTCCGCAGCCTCCCTGGTCTTGAAGTCAGCGGGCCTAAGGAGACCTCTGTCCATGGGAGATGAAACCAGGAGAGGAAGTGCCCATTCTCTCAGAAAACATGTGTTTTCTGTTTACAGAGGGGCCTGTCCAGTTTCCATGCTTTGTTCTTTAATACGGAGCCAAAAGCAAATCAAATGCGCAGCTTCCGCTCTGAGGTACACTTGGAGGCTAGAAAGTCTGGACTGCTGCGGGCTCATTGTGCTGGGGTGCCCTGTCTGCTGCTGACGTCCAGCATACACCTACCTGGAAAGTCAAGACTTTCCCCCTCTGCCAGAAAACGCCAGACTGCCTCCTCTGCATTACAAGGGAGGGCGGGGTACAGAGGGGAGAGGCAGCCTCGGCACCCTGGGGGCCGGCTTGGCACTGTGAGTGAGCACCCTGGGGGCCGGCTTGGCACTGTGTGTGAGCACCCTGGGTGTGTTCTGTCGTGCACTTGCAGCTCTGCCACCACAGGCCCAGCAGGCTTGGCGCTACACACCGGCCATTCAGATCCTGGGCAGAGGGCATCCTTTCCCACCTCAAGCAAAGGGAGGCACAGTATTGGGAGATCTGGGGTAACAGGTGGGTGGGAATCTCCAGGGAACTTGGGTCAAGCTCAGGGATGCTGGGAGAGGGGCTTAGCTCTGGGTAAGCAGGTCTTCCAACTCGAGGAGGCAGCAGTGAGCTAAGGTAATCAACGGAGCTGACAAGCAGCTACACCTATTGAAGGGTAACTATTACCACAGGATGCCGGGTCCGCGCACAGGCTAACCGCTGAGATTCAGAATCAGGGATCTGGGTACAAATCTAGGCTGTGCCCCTTTGCCCTTCAGAGCCTCTGGCAAGCTGCTTCTCTGACCTCGGCCCCTCATCTGTGAAAGGGGCTGGCATGCACGTTAATATAGCTGCCAGGATTACTGAGATAACACATTTACGGGTAAGTCCAGGATGGCCTGGCACGTGCTTTTCAATACACGGCAGCTGCCGTTGTCATCTCGTGGCTTTAGACTTCACCGAAGGGGCACTCTGGCTAGAAACAGCTCACCAGCTTAGGCTGTGACAGCCACTGGAGAGGGGGTCCCACAATCCCTCCCACCCAGAGCAGACCCTGACTAGGACGGGAGGACGCCTCGCTGGGCCACACCTTCCTCCCTGTGCAAACGAGGTGACATCAGTCACCGTGGTTGACAACGGAGCCTAAGGTTCTGATGTCACTTTTCTGCCCGGGTGGTGGGTCCAGCGCAGGCTGAGACGCGGCCTGGCCCCCGACCCAGTGCACAGGGTCAGCCCTGGCTCCGCGCCTCCGACCTCTCGGGGGCTGCAGCAGGGCGGGGCCGCCTGCCCCTTTCATCTCCGCCTCCCGGCTGTCTGGCTTCTACGTCCCGCGCACCTGGGGCTGAACGGGGACAGCAAAAAACCATCGCAGGAAGCGCGCACAACCTCGTTTGGGATCAGCGCCCCTCCCGGGCGGAAGCCGCGGCGCCTTGGACTGGAAGGTCCCGCCCGCTCTTCCGTCCCGCCCCGGAAGCCAGGACGAGGGCGCGACGTGCGGCGCGGACGCAGTGCCGTAGCCAAAGGGGCGAGGCCTGGTGCGGCCGCGGGGCGGGGCCTTGGCGCGGCCTGTTCCGGAAGCCCAAGCGAGGGTGCGGCGGGCCGTGCTGACGTAGCGCCGCAGCTGAGGGGGCGGGGCCAAGCCTGGGGCCCGGCCTCTACGCGCCAGGGGCGGGGCCTCTGGGTGGCCGTCTCTTAGATCCCAGGCCGCGGGCTGTGCGGATGTTGCGTCACTGTCGAGCGGGCGGGGCCTGGGCGGGGCCTCTGCGCGGCCCGCTCAAAGCTCAGGGTAAGGCTCGGCTGGCGGCGGCTGTGGGGCGGGGCCTAGCTGGGCTGGGGCGGGGCCTGGGCGGTTCCTCCGTGCGGCTGCTGGCCGTGGGGCTGATTGCGAGCTTTCGCGCAAATTGGATCTCCACTTTAAACAACTTTTCCTGTATTTTTCCCCTCCCTAAACGAGGTAAAACCACCAGACGGTGGAGAATTTGTAAAACCTAGGCGAGTACAAAGAAAGAAAAGAAAGAAAAGGAGAAACCTTTCCTAGTCACCAAGCAAAATATTGGCCTGGAGCATCTTTTTATCTAAATATGTAGATATTTACATAATCGGGATAACATTGTATATACGCTTGTGGCTTATTGCATGAAATTTGGAAAATTGGGAAAAAATACAAAGAAAAAAAGTAACCTGAGATTCCCTCACACGAGATCACCATTGTTAACATTTGACATTCTTTCTTTTTACGCAATTATGCATTTGTTGAGACAAAAAATGGATCATGCTCTAAATATTGCTTTGCAACTTTGTCTTCGTAACCGTGGCTATATTCTAAATGTCACACATCATTTAGTGTTCATTCACAGCATTGTTTGTGATCATACAGCAGGGCTGTATTTCATTTAACTCGTGAGATTATTGGATATTGATGTTGTTTCCCGTTTCATCTCTTCTTTACTTCTTTCTTTTACGATAAACATTCCTGCAGCTAAATCTGTGCATATCCAATCCCTAGATGTGGAACTGCTGAGTCAAAGCATATAAACACGAATGCTTCTTGTGCCTCCCTTTTTATGTTTTCCAAATTTAAAAAGTAATGAATTAGTATTTTAACAATTGGTTTAAACTCCAGTACTGTATATACAAAAAATATCTCTCATTTGCAGAATATATAAAGAACTCCTGGTGGGCGTGGTGGTTCACTCCTGTAATTCCAACACTTTAAGAAGCCAAGGCAGGAGGATTGCTTGAGCTCAAGAGCTCAAGACCAAGGCTGAGGCGGGCGGACTACCTGAGGTCGGGAGTTTGAGACTAGCCTGGCCAACATGGAGAAACCCTGTCTCTACTAAAAATACAAAAATTAGCCAGGCTTGGTGGCGGGCGCCTGTAATCCCAGCTACTCGGAAGGCTGAGGCAGAAGAATTGCTTAAACTCGGGAGGTAGAGGTTGCAGTGAGCCAAGATCGTGCCATTACACTCCAGCCTGGGCAATAAGAGTGAAACTCTATCTAAAAAAAAAAAAAAAAAACAAGCTGGAGACCAGCCTGGACAACTTAGTGAGAACTCGTCTTTACAAAAGATGTAAACATTAGCCCTGTTGGTGGAAATATTAGCTTTGTTGGTGGGAATGTGAATGTAAAATTGTGCACCTGCTGTGGAAAACAGTATGAGAGTTCCTCAAAAATGTAAACACAGAACCCAGCAATTCTACTCCTAAGTATATACCCCCCATAATTGAAGACAGGAACACTAACACTTATTTGTACACTTTTGGTACAAAAAAGAAGCAGCATTATGCATAATGGACAAAAGGTGGAAACAGCCCCAGTGTCCACAGGTAGATGAATGGAGAAAGAAAAGGTGATATATATATATATATATATATGAAATGGGATATTACTCAGCTTTCAAAAGGAATGAAGTTGTGACACATGATATGATGTGGATAAACCTTGAAAACATGACGCTCAGTTAAGTAAGCCAGACATGAAAGGGCACGCAGTGTACGATTCCACCTGTACAACGTCCCGAGAGTAGTCAAATTCATAGAGTCAGAAGTAAAGCAGTGCTTATTGGGCACTGGGGAGAGCCGAGACTGAGGGGTTATTATTATAGTATGGAGTTTCAGTCTGGGATGATGAAAAAGTTGTGGAGACAGATCATGGTGATGGTTGCCCAGCAATGTGGATGTACTTAATGCTACTGAAATGGTAAATGGTAAATTTTGTTATGTATGTTTTGCTACATACACACAAAGACATTTCTGGAGGGAAAAAAAAGAAGATATTTCTTAGATTCTGGTCCCAAGAATGCCTGCATGGAACAAGGCCTGCACATGTAACCAGCTCCTCCTGGGTGACCCTGCCTAGGTGGTTGGGGATGGCCCTTCTGGGAAGCCCAGCTCTGGACAAACAGGGTCCAACCCAGGCCTCACACATCTGGCATTTTCCATAATAATTTCCAAGCTGGGAGAGAGAAAACTTGCTTTGGGGAAGCAGTGAGTCATTATGCATCTTTAACTTGGCCTTTTATTTCTGTGCCATTGAGATACACACACACACACACATATACACACACACACGACTGATTCCTTTTGCAAACATGGATGATATATGTTCATCATTTGCAAATTTGCAAACATGGGAAAGCATCTCTGAGACCATAACAAATAGATAGAATCCCAGCTCAGAGAAACACAGCTGACATTCAGTTGGATATTTGTCCAGCCTTTCTTGTCTTTTTATAATATATATTTGTTTTGTTTTGTTTTGAGACGGAGTCTCGCTCTGTCACCCAGGCTGGAGTGCAGTGGCCGGATCTCAGCTCACTGCAAGCTCCGCCTCCCGGGTTTACACCATTCTCCTGCCTCAGCCTCCCGAGTAGCTGGGACTACAGGCGCCCGCCACCTCGCCCGGCTCGTTTTTTTTGTATTTTTTTTAGTAGAGACGGGGTTTCACCGTGTTAGCCAGGATGGTCTCGATCTCCTGACCTTGTGATCCACCCGTCTCGGCCTCCCAATGTACTATATATTTGAAATCACCGTGGTCATATGTCACATTTTACTCTCTGCACTTTCACTAATATGCAGCAAACCACTTACCTCTTCTTTAAATATTTCTAGATCGCACTTCAATGACTGCAGAAGAATCGGTTGTTCAGATGTCCCATATGTAACTTCTTTACCTCACTCTTGATGGTTGGCTGTCTAGGTGATTTACAAACCTGCTGCTATGAACATCTTTGTCATACATCTCTAATAATTCCCTTGGTGTACTCCCAGGAGAATAATTGTAACTTCACTGAGGATTTGCTTTTTTAAAGGCTTTTGAATATGGTATTACCGGTCAGTACTCTAGGAAGAGCGAACAGATTGTTTTTGCGTCAGTATCGCGGGAGTGTGTGTGGACGTGTTTTTTACACAGAGGTGTCTTATCCTACCCGGCAGGGACCTGTTATAGCAGGAATACCACTGTTGGGAGATGGGCCCTGGCTCAGGGGCTTTGGTCCATGGAGGACCGCTGCCTTTTTGTCTTTGCTGAGCTATCAATCCCAAAGAGAGTGAGGTGGGGCAGGGAGAATCTGGGCTCTGAGTTCTGCAGGGACAATGACCCTGAATCCAGGCTCCTGACTCTGGGGAAGGCTCCACTCTGTGACCCTGGGAGCCACAGAATACTTTTAACTGCTTGGTTGCTGGTGCTGTGGGACTGGGCCCTTTCCTTAGGTGTGGGTGTGACATACCCTGCACATTTCCACCTGGCCCCTCCGGCTCTTCACTCTGGTGTGGAGGGCAGCCCCACAATTGCGGGCTCCAATAGTCCTTGATCTATCTTTGCTGGGAAACAGGACGCCCGTATGAAGCAGCCACTACCAGGATCCCCCTGCAGCCTCCCACCATCAGGTCCCTCCATCACAGCAGCATAGGGATGTCTTGCAGGATATTCCAGTGGCCACCCCACTAAGCCCAGTTGCACAGGGCCTCAGCCCCAAACCAAGGCTGACCTGGGGCACCCCTTCCGCATCTGTCCATCCTGAGCGTGAGCCAGGGCCCTGGGGCCAGCAGATGTACAAGTCCTGGCTGTCCTGCCTAAAACCTCCCCTGTAATTCAGCCTGGGCTCCTCCCCTCCCCATGGCCACACTTCCCCTTGCCCAAATAGTGGCCTCCCTAACTGCAGCCTCCTCCCCCGGGGCTGGGCCACTGCCAGAGCGGTTTCCCAAATGCACACAACTCCTGTCCCCACCTAAAAAAAAAAGAAAAAAAAAAACCCTTTTGTTTTAGGAACCAAAGCAGGTTGGCCCCCTGCTTCTCTTTCCAGCCTCTTCACCTCCCCCTACTTCCCCATCGCTGACCACCAACTCCCCGCCCCACCCCACTTGCCTTTTCTCGAATGCTGTTCCCTCTGAAGGAGATGCTCTTCCCACTTGCATGGTGATCAGAGCTTCTCCCCTCTTATTCCCACTGGGAATAACAACAGCAGCTGGCACTAGTGAGCACTTACCATGTGCAAGACTCCACTCAGCTACCGCCTCCTCCAGGAAGCTTTCTAGGATGGATCCCTTGGCCATGACAAGCCACTCCTGAGAAGTAGGCTCTCCCTGCCTCTGGTTACAAGACAGCAAGAACTGTTTTTGGTTTGTTTGTTTGTTTGAGACAGAGTTTCGTTCTTGTTGCCCAAGCTGGAGTGCAACGGAGCAATCTTGGCTCACTGCAATCTCCACCTCCTGGGTTCAAGCGATTCTCTGCCTCAGCCTCCCGGAGAAGCTGGGATTACAGGCATGCGCCACCACACCAGGCTAATTTTGTATTTTTAGTGGAGACGGAGTTTCTCCATGTTGGTCAGGCTGGTCTCGAATTCCTGACCTCAGGTGATCCGTCCCCGTTGGCCTCCCAAAGTGCTGGATTACAGGCGTGAGCCACTGTGCCCGGCTAAGGACTGTGTCTTGAGCGTCCTCGGTGCCTAGCGCAGGGCGTGACATGAGTGTTGAGTCACATCATATTTGTAGGAGCAAGTCTAGGACAACACAGCCTGGTTAAAGCGAGCGGCTGAGCACTGATACATGGGCCAATGCTGGTCAGAGATTAATCCAGACCTCCCGTTTCGAACGTGATCATTTGGAAACAGGATAGCTTGAAATTTGTTCTTGACAAAGAAGGATTAAAAGGCAAAGGAAAGCTGGAAACAAGATTACAAATTAACGTCACCTAATAGAGCAGGTGTTAGCAGTGTAACCCTGCCCCTAATCATCTTCAGGCCTGTCTTCAATGCTGAGCTGTCCTCAGTGGTCACCCTGGGCCTCCCAGCTCTGAGGCTGAGCACAGGATTTCAATGCTAATTACTGATGGTACCCACTGTCTGATCAGCAGAACATCCACAGGACAGCCTGCCTTTGGAAGGGAGGATGAATCTCCTTCTAGAACAATCCACAAGGCTCAGTGTGGACTCTCCACTCAGGCTGGTCATGCATCAGGCATTCCCTCCATCATGGGTGGCCCCAGGCTCGTGCGCACACACACGTTTGCTCCTTGCCTCACACTGTGGGGACAGAGGGCATCTGCGCCTTGTCTCCTCTTCTCTATTCTCATAAGCGTCCTGGTGTCTTGGAGTCAGGGTTGCTTGGGCCCAGGAGGTTGAGGCTTCAGTGACCCCTGCGTGCTAGAGCTGCAGACTGCCCCAGGGGCCTCCCCATGGTGGGCGCTCGTCACATTGGCCAGCCCGATACTCATCTGAGTTGACCTCTGAGAACCGCCAGGTTAGAGGGCCCGAGCGCAGCCAGGGGACCAGCCAGGAAACCCACCTGGTCTAGGGGGGTTCAGGAAACCTGTGGTCTGGGGCAGGAAGGGATGCCGAGAGGAGGCCCCACCCATATGGAGGCCCAGCCCTGATCACGGTTCCAACTGTTAGGCCGGATACCACCGCTAGCTGTTTTCCAACCATCAAATGTGAGGACCATGTGTCAAGTTTTCCATAAGGCTCTGTTTATCCAGCACAAAGGAAGGGCCTTTGTCCTGAGATTGTCTTCTTACTTTTCTTTTTTTTTTTTTGGTTTAAAGATATTCTCTCAAAAGGGAAATTGTAATTATTTTCTAAAGGCCCCAACATAGGAAAATAGAAAGTTGGCAATCTTCCGTAGGTCTGCAATACTCCTTTGAAATTTGACCAGCCTGTGAATTCCGGATGTCTGAGAACCCCTGTCTGCATGCTACCTGCAGAGGCCACCACGGAGAGTCGCTGGGTCACTGCTCCCTGTTTAGAGCCTGCAGTGGCTCCCTACTGCCCTAAGATCTGCAGCCAAATTCCTTATCATGGCATCAAAAACCTAGGCAGGTGGGAAAAGGGAGGAGGAAAGGATCAGGGGCAGCTTCCTGGAGGAGGTGGTATCTGAACCAAGCCTTGCAGGATGAGCTCATTGGCAAGCAGCAGGCTGAGAGGGCATTCCATGGGCAGGAGAGTACCATGTGCAGGACAAAGCTGGGGTGGCTGGAAAACAGCTGGGGGTGGTATCCAGCCAGCTAAGCAGGGATGGGGTTAGGGACGCATATGAAACTGATGCTAGCAACACAGTGCTAGGGAGGGTAACATCCAGGCTTCTAAGTGATTCTTTATTTTGAGACAGGGTCTTGTTCAGGCTGAGTGCAGTGGTGTGATCATGGCTCACGGCAGCCTTGACCTCTTGGGCCCAAGTAATCCTCCCTCCTCAGCCTCTTCAGTAGCTGGGACTATAGGCATGCGCCACCACGCCAGGCTAATTTTGTGGTTTTAGTAGAGATGGGGTTTCACCATGTTGACCAGGCTGGTCTCAAAATCCTGACCTCAAGTGATCTGCCCGCCTTGGCCTCCCAAAGTTCTGGGATTACAGGCGTGAGTCACTGCACCTGGCCTTATTATTATTATTGTTATTATTATTATTTTGTGGAGACAAGGTATCACACTAATGTTGCCCAGGCCGGTCTGGAAGTCCTGAGCTCAAGTGATCCGCCCATTGTAGTCTCCCAAAGTGCTGGGATTACGGGCATGAGCTACTGCATCTGGCCCTGAGTGATTCTTAGAGCAGCGAGGTACGTGTAATTACGTCTACTTCATATTTAAGGTTTGGAGGGAAATGGGAGAGGGCTGGGGAAAGGCTTCGAACCCCCAGGCTAGATTTTCTGCTGTCTGAGGTTCTGTCTGAGGCTGGCTTCCCTCTTCTGGTGCCCATTTCACCACCTCATCTTGTCCCTCTTTCTTGGGCCTGAGACTTGGCTAGGGCTCCTTGTCTACAGGGCCCAGGTTCTTGTGCTCTGGGGAAAATGCATCCTCAAGTGCGATGCCCCCAACACTGGGGGCTGTCTCTGGTATCAGGTGGGGCCGCTGGCTTCAAACGTGCCAGGAGGACAGATGCTACATGAAGCTGTGGGTCCTTGGCAGCCTCATGCCGGAGGCCCCAGGTCTGCAGCTCCAGTCTCTGGACCTCGTGATGGGTATCCTGGCCAGGCACTGTGTGCCTGCACACAGCTTTCTGCAGAAGAACAACTTCCTCACTTCTGCAGAGGCTTGGAGGTGGGGACGTTCCTGTTGGACAATGGAGCCCAGACACCCAGTGGGGATCTCCCAGGAGAAGCTTGCTCCCACCTCCCAAGAAAGGCTCTGAGCCTCTTTCCAAGTACTGGAAATGCCAAATGCGGTGGCCTGTCCCCATCCACCATTGCACAGAGTGACCCACACTGGTGGGCATTCACCTCTCCAACTGTGAGGTCATTCAGTGCATCCTGGGTGCCACTGTGCTGTGGGAATTCAGAAGTCCCTGCCCACTCGAAGCTCCCAGTCTAGTGGGTGAATCATCATATTGCCTGAGCAGGGCTACCTTGTGGGAAGACGATAAGGGTAGCACACTCTGAGGGCCATCCCAACGCGGAACGCTCAGCTCTGTTAGTCCTCAAGACATCTCTGGAGACGGTGACCCAGACTCAGGGCTCAGGGTGACTGTCCACAGGCCAGCAGACTGGATAATGGCAGAGCAGGCGGGAGCTGGGGGAATGCCATCTTTACCACTACCTTACCTGCATCTGCTGGGAGACCCCAGCTCTGGACGTGCCTCTGGAGATCATGAAGGGCGACCTGCCTCATTGTTCAGGGGAAATTGAGGCTGAGAGATGACCACAGGCCCCACAGAGAGTCGTGTCAGAGTCCCAGAAGGGTCCTAGGCCCCAGGCTCCCCAGTCAGCCATTCCTGCAAGGTGCACCCGCCCTTCTGGCTGGGCAGAGGGCACTCGGCAGGTGGAGAGGGGGTCTTCTGGCAGGGGGTGTGGAGGTGGAATCGGGTGGAGGCACCTGGCAGCTAGGGTCGTGGGGAGCCCCTGGCAGAGTAAGTGGGGTCACCTGGCAGCAGGGGAAGCTAGGGGAGGGGGCCTGGCAGGACGGGGCTCCCGGCAGGGAACGTGAGGGGCTCCCAGGCCGGACGACCAGGCCGCCCGCCAGACGCGGGCTGCCAGGGATTAGGCATGGCGAGGGGCGGGCTGGCCGGGGCGCCGCGGGCCCGAGGCTGGCCGTCCTCGCGGGCCAGCTGGCCGGGCCAAGACCAAGCGCCTCACGACGTCGGCGGCGCTCGGCCATTCCGCGCCATGGGGTCCCGGGCTGCGGCGGAAGGATTCCCGCCGCAGGGCGAAAATTAGCTCTGGGCCGGCGGGGCTGGGCCGCCTCGGCGCTCCTGCCTTGAACCTTTGTGACTGGAGGCATGCAAATCGCGCGGGGCCGCGCAAGCCCGAGGGCGCTGCGCCCCCCGGCGGTGTCCCGGGAACAATGCGCCACTGTCCCCGCACGCGGCCGCCGCGGCTGAGAACGGCGCGAATGCCAATGCGGGCCCCCGGCGCGGCGGGGCGCGGCCCACGGGCGCGTGCGTCTGCGGGTGTGTGCGGGTGTGTGCAGGTGTGTGCATGTGTCCGCATGTTGGCCAGGGCTTAGCTGGACCCCGGGCCTAGCCCCGGACCCTGGGCCCTGGCGACCCTCCTGGAGAGCGTCTCTTTGTGACCAGGTCGAAAAGATTTTAGACTCTTGTAGGTGACTGCCTCTCCCTCCTTCTTGCCCTTCTTATTTTTATTTTATTAGGTTGACTTTTAAAGATGCTATAAATGATCAGTAAGGAAATAAAGGCTGCCCCCAACAACCGTCCAAACCCAGATCTGCTGCATGGAGAGGGGCTCCCTCGCCTCCTCGCTCCCCTTGGGGCAAATTCTTCCCCACAGCTCAGGGTGAACTTTTAATTCAGCGTCTTCACTTTTTCCTGGAAAATAACATTTGTCGTCAACCTTTTACCAATGTCCCTTTTAAAAACTGCATGGTCCTGTTTTCCTGGGCTGTGCCGCAGTCCCTGCCACTGGGGTTCCCTGTCACAGGGACAACAGCTTGTCTACAGGGTCTTCTGGGGCCGCAAGCGGATGTGCAAAGAGAAAGGACAGGGACCTCACCAAGAGCTGCTAAACTACAATGTGCTAAACTGAGCCCAGAAAGGTGCCAGGCCCACATGCGGGTCCTGTGGCACCTGTCCCCACCTGCTTAGACATGGTCTAAACAGACAAGACAGAAAAAGCACACGTGCCAGGTAGGCACCTGAAGCTGATTTTTATGCACCTGTGCTTGCCCAGGCGATTCCTGCACCTTCTGTAAATTTGGATTGGGCACATTTGTGATAGGCGACAGAACCACAACCCAGAGTCTGATGTCCCAGCCCCGCAGCTGACTGGCGACCCGTCACTTGTCCTCCAGAGATTCAGTATCCTCACCTGATTAGGGGTCTGTGAGCACTGCCTGCCTATCTTGCGGAGGCAGTGGCTGTGAGGGTCCCTGTGCACACGCACACCTGTGTGGGTGGGGAGCATGCACACAGGTTCATTTCTGTGAAGGTGCTGGGGAGCTCAGCTCTGCCGTGGCAAGGGCTCAGGACAGGAGGAAGAGGTTCAGAGAAGGTGATCTTGGGCAAGATGCTCCCTGTCTGGCCTTGGTTTCCCCAGAGCTAAAAGAGGAGGTTGTAGAGACCTCTAAGCATGCTTCCAGGTTCCCCAGATATACATGAATAAGATCAGTCTTTCAAGGATGGGGATGGTGTACAGGGCTGGATCCTTCCCAGCCAGGGTGCCTGGGATTATTGGCTTTCAGCAGCTGACTCACAGAGGCCTCCTTTGGGCTAAGCACTGGGACAGACCCCTGCCTCCCCAAAGGCTTGAGACACTGGTCTGCCATTTGGGGGCTGAGAGCCTGGCTAGAGGCAGGAGAGGTGGGGAGGGAAGATAAGGATACAGATGGTGAATGTGGTGAGAACAGAAGCATGAGGGGGTGGGCATGGTGCGTGGGACAACAGAGGAGGCAATGGAGGAGTCCAGGAAGCCTTCCTGGGAGGCGGCCGCCTGAGTTGAGCCTCAAGGAAGATGAACAGCTTCTCATCAGGAGAAGAATGTGGAGAGTGCTTTGGGCAGAAAGTTGCAGGCAGAGGGAGCACTGCAGGGAGAAGGTGCACTCAGGGAGCAGGAGCACTCAGAGAGAGAGAACACTCCAGGGAGAGGGAGCAAGAGGGTGCAGGGTGCACTGCAGGGAGAGGGAGCACTCAGGGAGAGGGAGCACCCAAGGGAGAGGGAGTACTCAAGGGAGAGGGAGAACCCAAGGGAGAGGGAGCACTGCAGGGAGAGGGTGCACTCAGGGACAGGGAGTGCTCAGGGAGAGAGAACACTACAGGGAGAGGATGCAGGGCGCACTGCAGGGAGAGGACACCCTCAGGGAGAGGGAGCAGTGCAGAGAGAGGGAGCACTGCAGGAAGAGGGAGCACTCCAGGAAGAGGGAGCACTCCAGGAAGAGGGAGCACTCCAGGGGGAGGGAGCACTCCAGGGAGAGGGAGCATTCCAGAGGAGGGAGCCCTTAGGGAGAAGGAACATTCCGAAAGAGGAAACACACTCAGAATTCACTTTAAAGAAATCCCTTCCTCGGGCAAACTGTCCTATTTCTTTGCATTTATAGACATTCTGCCTCATGGGTAGCCAGCAGGACTAGAAACACCAACATTCAAATAAAATATAGAAGAAGTCAGTCCAGCTAAAGGAAATGTCAGGGTGGGAAAATGAGATTGTGGGAAGTGGGTGAGTTGAGGGAAAACAAAAAACGAAAACAAAAACAAAAAAACAGCCTGCCTTGAACTCTTGAGGAGTTGCAGGTTGGGAAGCCACTAATTTCTCAGTCTCAAGATTTGATCACCTTTAAGGAGCAGCTGGTTGCACAAGGGGTGGGCAGTTTGATTCTGGCCCCAAAAGTTGGAGGCCTGTGAGCTGCATGGCATCAGGTCCTTGCCATGGTCCCCTAACATCAGGACAGGAGGCATATGGGGTGCACCTATCAGGGGCAGACTGAGAGGCAGCTGGGCCCTACATGCCAGGGCTGCTGCTCTCAGAGTAGGCAAAACCAGGAGGGGAGGGGAAGCCTCAGTGTGGCAGGACATGCTGGATAGTGCACTTCAGGGTCTGGAGGACACCTGGGAAGGGGCTTGGCTCAGACTTGGGAGTAAGGGATGGCTTCCTAGAGGAAGTAATGGTGAAGGGTTGGTCTAATTCTGGCAGGGAGGTAGAATCGCTGTAAAATGGGAATAAAAACAGTACCAACCTCCCAGGGTGGGTGGGGAGGAAGCAAGCCTGATGCACAGTCAGTTTTGGTGGCCACGGCACAGCTTCCAAGTCCTCATTTTGCGGGAAGTCTGGCTGCTCCAGGGGCAAGGCTGGGACATCCTGAGGGTGGCTGGGGAGGGAAATCCAGTTCTGAATTCTTGAGTCCTTTGTACTCCTACTAGTAAAATATAACTTCTGAAATGAAATTTATGTCATGATTGATGGATCTTCACTCCCAAAGACATGTTTGGAAAACAAACAAAAGCTTTAAAGGCTGCAGCCCCAAGGTGACTGCGGTGCTGTCAACCTCACTGACACCTGGGTACCTTGGAGAGTCGGAGCTGGACAGGGCCCTGGTTTCTGGTGGACAGAAGGGGAGACTGAGGCTCTGGGGTTCTGGTCTAAAGTCAGGATGGGCCAGAGTGAGAACCAGTCTCCTGCCTTCTCGATCTTTCCACTACTTCACCGGATTCCTCGGATATGAGCAATGGAAAAGCCATCCCACATTTGGGAAGGATGCAGTCATACTTTCCATCCTGGCTGCTTGCGAACACCTGGGTCTCGGTGAGTCCCCCACCCATCCCACCCGGAAAAGCTGGGCTGTGTCACCCAGGGGGCAGTTAATGAGGATGCTTTGGTGGTACTGACATCACAGACAGGGGTCCTGCGTGGATCAGCCGCCTGGGCTCCAGCTGGCAGCAGTGTGACCCACCCCCTTGGCTGCCACCGCCCCAGGGTGGGGCCTTGGGCAGAGGGGCTGGCTCAGTGGGCAGCTGCCAGAGCTGGTGGGGGCTGGCCGGAGGGTATTGAAAACGTCTTAGAGGTTTCTGGGCCCAGGAGAGAAGGAAGGCAGTGTGGACACTCGGCTCCTGTTTCGTGGCACCCTCCCACCTTTGACCTCAGTGGTATGAGGGGAAGGAACCAGCCCTGGAGCCGCCTGCCTGGCTTGACCCTGGCTCGCTACTCATGGTCCTGTGTGCCTAGACAAGCTGTTTCACCTCTCCAGCCTCAGTTTCCTTCTCTGTGAAATCAGATAACAACCATAGGGTGTAAAGTGGAAACTGCAGGGTATTAGGAATTAGGATGGTGCCGGGCACATAGTAAGTGCTTAGTAAACACAAAGATCCTGGACTTTCCCTCCCTCCACACCCAGGCTGTTTTGACCTGTGCTCTGTATTTCTGTTCGCCAGGCCTGAGGTCCCAAACTGCAAACTGCTCCACGTGGATGGGCTGGGAGCTTCCTTTCTCCCTTATTCCCTCCCTCCTCCTTTTCTTCCTTTCCTTCCTTCCTCCCTCCCTCCCTCCCTTCCTTCCTTCCTTCCGTCCGTCCTTCCTTCCTTCCTTCCTCCCTCCCTCTCTCCTTCCCTCCCTCCCTCCCTCTTTCCCTTCCCTTCCCTTCCTCTCCCTCCTTCCTTCCCTTCCTCCTTTCTTCTCCTCCTTCTTCATCTCTCCTGTCTCTCTCTTCCTCTCTCTCTTCCTTCCTGCCTTCTTTCTGTAAACTTGATTACTGTCTGCTTCTGTGCTGGTCTCTATGCTACTTTCTAGAGACAGAAAGTAAAATTAGACAGATATCGACTCTATTATTCTGTGCTTACATTCTAGTACAAGGCAGCGGGCATTGGCCAAATCAGAGCAGCACTGTCCAACAGACCTTTCTGTGATGCTTGAAATGTTCCACATCTGGACTTTCCAGTGAGGCAGCTGCCAGACACGTGGGACTGTTGAACACTTGAAAGGTGGCTCATGTGACCTAGGAGCTGAATTTGGAATTTCACTTAATTTTAATTAATTTGCATTTATATTTATTTATTTTTGAGACAGGTTCTCACTCTATCGCCCAGACTGGAGTGCAATGGCGTGATCTTGGCTCACTGCAACCTCCGCCTCCCAGGCTCAAGTGATTCTCCTGCCTCAACCTCCCAACTGGCTGGGATTACAGGTGTGCACCACTACTGCTCAGCTAATTTTTGTATTTTTAGTAGAGATAGGGTTTCACCATGTTGGCCAGGCTGGTCTTGAACTCCTGACCTCAAATGATTCACCTACCTTGGCCTCCCAAAGTGTTGGGATTGCAGGTGTAAGCCACTGCCCCACTCCCTGCCTGCATTTATATTTAAATAGTAACACGTGGCTAGTGGCTACCATATTAGATGGCACAGATCCAGAGTTACACTCCCACCACATCACCCTGTATTATTTCTCCATAACACTTATTATACTTATTTAAATTTGTAAGCTCATTTTTTGTACTCTGTCTTTCCACAGTGGCGTGTACCATAGTCTGCTTTCCTTGGAAGCAAAGCTTGAGACAAAGACTTGCCTGCAGACATTTCAGCTGGAAATGAGATTCCTGGGAAAACCAATACGAGGATGTTTAATCGAGTCAGTCATGGCTGCAAGAGGCTCATACCTGCTCCTAAGGGGTTTCTAGGTGATCTCATGAAATACATCTCAGAACTGTCCACCCATGAGATGAAAGAGAGCATTTCTCCATCGCTCAACTTGCCACCGGTCAAGGTGGCTCTGTAGACATGAACTTTCCAGCATTCCCAGGTTGCATGAGTGTGACTGCAGAGGGCTCCACCAAGAGCCCTAAGTCACATATTCAGAGAGGCACCTGGACAGGAAGCAAGAAATCTCCAGCATGGGCCCAAGGCAAGGCACTGTCTGGCTGCTGGCACCCATCCGAAGCTGGATGAAGCCATTGTAAGACCGGCTGTGGTGGGAATGGCCGGAGTTGGGGTTGAGAGGACCTTGAAGTGGAGCACAAGAAGGGTCTGGTGCAGTCCACCCCTTGCCTCCTTCACATCTGCATGTGCCCTTGATGATGTCTAGTCTGCCACGGAGTTCCCTTCAAGGCAGCGGCCAGCAGCAAGCTCTGTACGTTCTTAAAACAAAATTACTAGTGGAACAAGTTATGGTCTCCACTGCTGCAGCTGGTCTGAGGTCGTGATCAATAACCTCATCTCAATCCTCCACAATTCCAGATGAGCACTTCTATGGGCCTAGGTTGTGTGGCTGTTGCAGGACCCTCGTCTTCCTCTTTGGGGGGTCTGAGCCCTCATTAGCATTTGCTCTTGCTGGCTATGGTTGCTGCCATTGCCACTATGACCCGCTATGACCACCTTGGAAGTGCCAAGAGGCACTGCAGTGAATTATCTAGTTCTGAGACTGATTCCTCCTTGCCCCGAAGCCGAGCTTCTCTTAAGGTCAGGGTCAATGACTCTGCCAGGATGGTGACTCCTTTCTTTCCCTGTTGATCCACTGGCATGAAGAAGCCAAAACGACCAAGAGGTCATTGAGGCCTCAAGATCAGAGGACTCTAGTTTGTTGCCTGGTGGAAGAATTCCCCTGTGGGAACCGGGACCTCGAACTTCACAGAATCAAAGGCTGTGGGACTGGTGAGAGAAGTTAATCTCACCTCCTGTGCCTAAGCCTTTCCCTTGGTTCCTGGACTTTTGTATTCTTAGTATGGGGGACACAGTATCATATGCCAGGGTTGATCTCTCATCCTTTGGCATTGAAGGGTAGTTGTCACTGACTGTTCACCAGATTTTGAAGGAATGAGCAATCGGTGCCTGAACAGAATGTAAGTTCCACAAAAACAGAATTCTTGTCTGCATTGTTCACTGCTGTACCCCCAGCACCTAAATAGTGTTGGGATCAAAATAAGGACTCAACAAATACTAGCTAAATAAATAATTTCCAGTGGGATTTAGTATCAGATAGTCAAATGAATTATAAAGCAAACATTTTCAAAAAACTTACAGGGCTGTCACTGGAATAAGTAGATCAATAGACAGAATAGAAAATCTAGAAAGAGGTAAAGGTATGGGATGTTTTAGAGATGGGATCTTGTTATATTGCCAAGGCTGGTCTTGAATTTCTGGGCTCAAGTGATCCTCCCACCTTGGCTTCCTAAGTGGTTGGGACTACAGGCATGTGCCACTGTGCCCAGCTTGTTTGGGTACACATTTTTTTTTTTAAATAAGGGATGGATGGAGCAACAGGCAACCATTGAGAAAGATGAAATGAAATTAGAACCATGTCTCTCTTCTTGTACCAAAATAAATTTGAGATGGGTTAAGAATCTTAAGGTAATAAAAAAAAATTAAAAAAAAGAATCTTAAGGTTAAAAAAAATGAAACCATAAATACACTAGGATGAAGTATACATAAATATTTACCTAATTTTGAGGTTGAGCAATATCTTCCTAAGCAAGGAGACTCAGATCAGGGCCACAAAGAAAAGAATGGAGAGCATATATACGGTTTTGTTTCCATGTTGGTAGGAAATAGTATAAGCAGAGTGAAAAGGCAAACAACAAACTGAGAAAAACTATGTGCTGGACAAAATACTTCTGACATAACTGTATTTGTCCGTTTCCACATTGCTATAAAGAAATACCCAAAACTATGTAATATATTCTTTATCTATTTATTTGTTTGAGATGGAGTCTCACTTTTTGCCCAGGCAGGAGTGCAGTGGCACGATCTCGGCTCACTGCAAACTCTGCCTCCCAGGTTCAAGCGATTCTCCTGCCTCAGTCTCCCGAGTAGCTGGGACTACAGGCACATGCCACCACGCCCAGCTAATTTTTGCATTTTTTATGTAGAGACAGGGTTTTGCCATGTTGGCCAGGCTGGTCTCAAACTCTTGAACTCAACTGATCCACCCGCCTCGGCCTCCCAACGTGCTGGGATTATAGGCATGAGCCACTGTGACCGCCCAAGACTAGGTAATTTATAAAGGAAAGAAGTTTAATTGACTCAAGTTCCACATGACTGGGGAGGCCTCAGGAAACTTACAATCATAACTGAAGACAAACGGGAAGCAGGGACCTCCTTCATAAGGCAGCAGGAGCGAGAAGTGTAGAGCAAAGGGAAAAGAGCCCTTTATAAAACCATCAGATCTCGTGAGAACTCACTCAGTATCATGAGAACAGCACGGGGGAACCACCCCATGATCCAATCACCTCCCACGAGATTCCTCCCTGCACCACCTGGGGATTATAGTTCGGATTACAATTCAAGATGAGATCTTGAATCAGAACCAGACCTTATCAGTAACATATAAAAGTCTCTTTGTAAGTAAATAGGACAAAATATTTGCAAAGGATATGGGAAGGAAATTTACAGAAGAGAAACTTCAAATTGCCAATATAACTGTGAAAAATGTTCAATTTCAAAGGATCTAAATTAGACTAAGATAAAATTTTCAGCTATTAGATTGGAAAACTTATAAAAGATCATTAAAATACTTATAAAAAATTATAAGTACCAGTAAGTGTTCAGGGAATGAACATTCTTATGTGTTGCTGGTGAGACAACAAATTCTGAAAATGTAACATTCTTTTTTTTTTTTTTTTTTGAGACGGAGTCTCGCTCTGTCACCCAGGCTGGAGTGCAGTGGCCGGATCTCGGCTCACTGCAAGCTCCGCCTCCGGGGTCACGCCATTCTCCTGCCTCAGCCTCCCGAGTAGCTGGGACTACAGGCGCCCGCCACCTCACCCGGCTAGTTTTTTTTGTATTTTTTTAGTAGAGACGGGGTTTCACTGTTTTAGCCAGGATGGTCTCGATCTCCTGACTTCGTAATCTGCCCGTCTCGGCCTCCCAAAGTGCTGGGATTACAGGCTTGAGCCACCGCGCCCGGCCAATGTAACATTCTTATGTTTGCTGGTGAGACAGCAAATTCTGAAAATGTCCTCAAGGCAAAGTGGGCAACATTAATTCGTTAAACAAATATTTATTGAGCTCCTCTGTGTCTCAGGCATGTGGTAACAACATACAGCCTGTCCTAGCTCTCATTTCCTTTCCAGTGTAGTGCAGGAGATAGACATTGAAGAAGAAACTACACAAACAAGTTCATCATTGATGCAGTTGTAGAAAATACTTATAAATGTGTTTGATAAGGGGTTCTAACCTGGTCAGGGTCATTGGAAAGACTTCCCTAAGGGGGTGATTCTTAAGCCAAGTCTAGCACAATGAGACAAATTTGGGGAGGAGAATAGTGAGGGAAACTGTCTGGACAGGGAAAGTGGCAGGGTGAAAGCTCTGATGAACTCTGGGATGGTTCAGTTGTCTACCCTGCCACACCTGTCATTCCTGGAGTGCTCTGGCCCTGGCTGGTTTTCCCTGATTCCACTCCTGAGTCCAAAGCTGCTATGATATATTAGCTACAATACCCAGTTTTCAACTGAAAATTACTAGATGAAGAAACGGGAAAATACGTTTCATAAAGGAAGCTAACAGTTGTAATCTCTGGGCCCAGAATTTAGATTTAGCAGTTATAGACTTCAAAGTACCTGTTATAAATATGTTTGAAGAATTAAAGAAAAATAGGTTCATAGGAAAATATGTTCAAGGAATTAAAGGAAAATATGATATCAATGAGTGAAGAGAGAATTTGCACAGACAAATAGAAACATTTGTGAGAATTCTAGAGCTGAAAGGGACAATAACGAAATTTTTAAAAATCATTAGATGGGCTCCAGTTCTGGAGATGGCAGAAAAACAAAGGATCAGTAAACTTGAAGACAAATCAGCAGAAAATATTTAACTCGAAGAAAAGAGGGAAACAGAATTGGAGTAAAAAGGCTGGGCATGGTGGCTCATGCCTCACTTTGGGAGGCCAAGGCGGGTGGGCCACCTGAAGTCAGGAGTTCGAATCCAGCCTGGCCAATATGGTGAAACCCCATCTCTACTAAAAATATAAAAATTAGCCAAGTGTGGTGGCAGGTGCCTGTAATCCCAGCTACTTGGGAGGCTGAGGCAGGAGAATTGCTTGAACTCAAGAGATGGAGGTTGCAGTGAGCCAAGATTACACTATTGCACTTCAGTCTGGGTGACAGAGTGAGACTCTGTCTCAAAAAAAAAAAAAAAGGAGAAAAAAGAAAAGAACATCAGTGTCCTCTTGGACAGTACGAAGCACCACAAATACATGTAGTTGAAGTCCCAGAAGGAGAAGAGAGAGACATAGGGGCAGAATAAATTTGAGGAAATAATGGTTGAAAACTTCTCAGTATTAATGGAAAGCATTAACTTGCAGATCCAAAAAGCTCAACAAACCCCAAGCAGAGTAAACACAAGTAAAATCACTCCTAGGCAAATCACAGTCAAATTTCTAAAAGTCAAGGCCTAAGGAAAAATTTTTGAAAGGTTAGGAAGATAAAAAAAAAAAAAAAAAAAGGCTTGTCCAATAAAGGGGAATTATGACACAACAGCAAGTAGCTTCCTAAAAAAGAGGGAGTGCAAATCCAGAGGCTGCCTCATTTATCTAATCAGAGGCCCAAGAGTAGACATCAGTGAGAAAGAAAGATAATTAATATTTAGTGATATATTACACAGGAATCCCCTAGAACTGAAGGAAGAGGTGAGTCCTCAGATTGGAAGAGATCACTGAATGCCAAGTAGGACAAATGAAAGAAGAAAAATTAAAATCTCAACATTCCACTAGAAGGTACCTCATAATGGAATTTCAGAACATCTAGGAAAGAGAGAAAAAAAATCTAAAGCTACAAAAAAAAAAAAAAAAAAAAAATTCATAAATCTACTAATAAATAAAAGCTATTGCTTCTAGAGAAAATTCATCAGATTGACATCAGATCCTCATCAGTCATAAGCAGTGTTCCTGTTTACCAGCAATTGCAAGTTAGAAGATGTAACAAAACTTAAATCTCCTATTTATGGTAATGCTAAAACATACAAGAAGCCTGACACGAAATCTCTCAAGGAATATGTTAAAAAAAAAAAAAAAAAAAAAAAAAAACGTTAATCTCATTATAAATATTTAAAAAAAAAAAAAAAAAAAAAAAAAAAAAAAGATGGGATTTCTGTGACAAGCTGATTCTGTAATTCATATGGGAATGGAAATGTCTAAGAATAGCCAGGACTATTTGGAAGCAGAAGAAGAACTAGATGGTGAGAACTTGCCCTACTAGATTATAAGATGTATACAGGAATTAGGCTGGGTGCAGTGGCTCATGCCTGTAATGCCAGCACTTTGGGAGGCTGAGGTGGATCACCTGAGGTCAGGAGTTTGAGACCAGCCTTGCCAACACGGTGAAATTCTGTCTCTACTAAAAATACAAAAATTGGCCAGGCGTGGTGGTAGGCACCTGTAATCCCAGCTACTCAGGAGGCTGCGGCAGGAGAATCACTGGAACCTGGGAGGCAGAGGTTGCAGTGAGCCGAGACCATACCATTGCACTCCAGCCTGGTTGACTCCGTTTCAAAACAAAACAAAAACATAAGAAAAGCAATACTTTTTTCTCTCTTTTTTTTTTTTTTTTTTTTTTTTTTTTTTTGACACAGAGTCACACTATGTCGTCAGGCTGGAGTGCAGTGGTACAATCTCAGCTCACTGCAACCTCTGCCTCCCAGGTTCCAGCAATTCTCCTAACTCAGCCTCCTGAGGAGTTGGGATTACAGGCGCCCACCACCACGCCTGGCTAAATTTTATATTTTTAGTAGAGACAGGGTTTCACCTTGTTGGCCAGGCTGGTCTCAAACTCCCGACTTCAGGTGATCCGCCTGCCTTAGCCTCCCAAAGTGCTGGGATTATAGGCATGAGCCACTGCACCCGTCCGAAAAGCAATACTTAAGTCAACTTGTAAAAAATTGAGTGTGTTTCTATATGGGTTGCAAAGATGCCTTCAGCAAGGTACAGAAAACACAAATCACAGATGAAACCATTGGTTAATGATAACATCACTTCACAACAAAAGATAGCAAAGTGAAAAGGCAAGTGACATAGAGGAAAAAAATGTCATAGGCTTGGAAATGGACTTACGGGGGGTGTCCTTTCAGTGGTGTGCTGAGTGGCTGAGTGGTATCTGTCTAGTGACCCCGCTGGGAATGATCTGCTTCGATGGGGTCCTTCTTCAACTGCTATGCTATGGACTAAGCTATTTTACCGCTCTGTCAGGGGGGAAGTTAACTTATAGAAAACCAATTATAAGGCCAATGATCCAGCCCATAGAATGCAAATGAATTTTGCTCCATAGAGATTGAATTGAATTCTGTCCCATGGAAAAGATAATCCCAAACAGTACACTTTATTGCCCTCTACTATATTAAGCACTTTGCACCAATAAGCAAATCTGTTTCAGCTTTCCTCGTTGCCTACACAGCTGTCTTTCCAATTCTCCTTTGAACTAGTTTTAACATCTTACTGGTTCCCTTATTAATGAGTTAAATAAAATCTTAGGTGTGTTCAATTTTTATTTGTATGAGAACCATGATTTTGCCTCTAAACATTAATCTTTATCTACAAGAATTTGAATTCATAATATATGTAAGAACAAAAGGAGGTCCTATACATTAACAAAAGACAAAAATCCAATTAAACACGAATGAAGTTTTTATGCAGAGAAGAAATAACCTCATTAGTAATCAGAGAAAGTAAAATTAAAACAACAGCTTCTCATTTTTCACTCACAGCAGGTTTCAGCTGCTCTGAAGTGGTGGCCATTGTCAGGATAGGGCCTGGGAACTGGGGAGGGGCTGGCCGGGGCAGACTTATCTGTGAGGTCTGAATATCTTTAAAAAGAAAGATTCCCCGGGCTCCTGGGGGCGGGCTGTAGGGCCGTAGGGGACATTGGCAGTCGCCCAGGTGAGAGGGTTCAGATCTGGGTACATTTTATTGTAGCAGAGATACTGCAAGGGGGGGGGGGCCGGGTGGCTTGGGGCATCTGGGCCTCTGGCAGTGACATCCCTGGGGGCTGACATCTGCCTCTGCCCTGAGGCCTGAAGAAGGAGTCCAGTCTTCTCATGCCAACCAGCGAGACAGAGGTCAGAAGTCATGAGCAGCCCCCGTCCAGAAGTGGCGGGTGCCCTGGCTCAGCTCCAAGAAGCCCTCATGGGTTGGGACATTGGAAGAGGCATTCTTGATCTCAACAGGGTGACCCAGTGGAGATGTGAGGCTGCTGCAGGTGGCTGGGGGTGGAGGTCTTTTCACTGTGTGAACATAGACAAGCCAGAGACCGCAGAGGTGTATGCCTGCCTCCTGGCCCAGGCCTGCTGCTGCTGGCCCCGTCCTCTCCACCCAGACCTCCTCTTTAGGCAGATGGCCTCAGAAATATTGGAGGGGATGGCCAGGCGCGGTGGCTCACGCCTGTAATCCCAGTACTTTGGGCGGCTAAGGCGGATGGTTCACTTGAGGCCAGGAGTTCGAGACCAGCCTGACCAACATGCTGAAACCCCGTAAAAAATACAAAATTAGCCGAGCGTGGTATCACATGCCTGTAATCGTAGCTACTTGGGAGGCTGAGGCAGGAGAATCACTTGAACCGGGGAGACGGAGGTTGCGGTGAGTCGAGATTGCGATACTGCACTCCAGCCTGGGGGACAAGAGCGAAACTCTCTCTCAAAAAAAAAAAAAAAGAAAAAAAAAGAAAGGAAAAAGAAATACTGGAGGGGACTTGGGGTCCAGGGCTGGGCAGGGCTGAAGGCGTAAACATGTGAGAGTCTGGAGCCGGGTGAGGTCACGATAAGACAGGCGGGACAGGAACAGCGCCGTGGGTGCCACGCGAGACACAGGGTGGGCGGGGCCAGCCAGGCCCGGAGCTGGCTGCCACCGGCTGCGGCAGGAGGGAGCTGGCTGCCGCCATTTCAGTGCAGGGTGGCGACAACCCCAGTCTGGAGGGGGCCGAGACCCGTGCTGGGGGCCGCCCGGGGTAGATCCCGTCTGAAGGTCTGGCGGTGGGAGGGAGGGAAGGTGGCCGCGGGTGGAGGTGGGCGTGGCGCCAAGGGCGGTGTTCGCTGAAGAGCGAGAGTCGGAGCTCGCTGGCTGCTGCAGGGAAGGGAGCGGCGGAAGATGCGGAGATAGAAGGAGGTTCCCAGGAAGGCAGAGGGAACGGGCAGGCCCGGAGGAGGAGGCGGGAATGTGGAGGGGGGTTGGAACCACAGCACAGAGGGTTTGGGCTCACAAAGGTGAAGGATGTCCCCCGGGAAGCCAGCGGGCACGGCAGCGACTTGCCCGGGTCCCGGGCCTGACTTTCACACACCCCCACCCTGCACCTGGACGGTGACGATCTGCTGGGCCCAGTGGCGCCTGGGAAGGCAGCCGGGGGGAGGTCCGAGTTACTGGAAAGTGCAAGTTCCAACCCAGAGCTGCGCTGAGCGGGGCCGGGCTGCTGGGGCGCCCAGGGCTGCAGGTCCTGGCGGGGCCTCTGGGAACGCGGAGGGCGCTGACTCAGGCCCTGACTCACCAGGGGCTGCCCTGCGAAGGATCTGGGTCCGCCGCATCCGCCGGGTCCGCGTAGCCGCACAGGTCTGCCCCCCGGCGACCTTTCCTGGGAATGTTCCAGAGCGGTTCTTACTCCTTTCTGGAGGGTGGCTTCCTTCCTCCTCCCAGAGTTCAAAGCCATTTCCTGCACTTTGCCCCATGGCCTCTGAGCTCAGAGTTCACCCCTCATGGTGCTGGAAGGGACGGTTTCTAGAGAGGCCTCCATGCTTGGACCGGGATGAAAATCCTTCACCATCTTCAATACAACAAAGCTGTTCACGGACCCCCAGTGCCATTCTCTCATTCATGTGTTCATTCGTCCCTCCTGCAGTCACTCATTTATTCAGCCCATGTGTTCGCTGAGGGCCCCGTGCAGGGCTGGGGGTGCTGCCATGGAGGAGGCGGAGGCACCCTTGCCCCGGAGGGAGCTCCTGTGAATTTCACTGCCAGCAATCGGGAGATTGGTGAAAGGCTATGGAGCCTGAGTCAGGCCAGGCTGGGGAAGGCCTCCTGGGTGATGAGGGCGGAGGTGGGTGCAGCGCGGCGGAGTCCAGGAAGCCCCGAGAGGACGCCGCCAAGGCGTGGTGGGTCGGGGCAGGTGAGGGCAAGGGAGTGGAGATGGGCACAAGGCCTAACCGGCGCCGTGGAAGGTGCAGCCACCCAGACCCCAGAAGGAGGCTGTGTGGGGCCGCAGGACACCTGGGGGCCATGGGACAGGAGGAAGACCCTGATGCAGTGCCTGCCGGTGGGTTCCCTGCCCCTACACCCCCCCATCTTGGAACTCCCTCCAGGGCACACAGTCCTCAGCTGTGGTCCCTTCAGGGTTGGCCCGAAGGTCCTGGCTTCCCTCGGTCAGCCCCATCGATCCTTAGCGTAAGGTCCAGCCCGTTCTGCCCAACTCAGGCCAGCTCTGGTCCCTTCCAGCTGCAGAGCTTGCATAGGGTCAGGCACGCACAGGGTCCAATTGCTGCCCCTGCCCACCCCTGTGTCCTTCCCCTCAGTCCCCAGTGTTGACTCCAGGGCGCCCCTGACTTCCTGCTGGTGCGAGCTTGCCTAGGAGGCAGCTTTCGGGGGCCCATGTGGCTGCCGGGTCATCAGAGCATGCTGCTGCCTGCCCCTGGGCTCCACGAGCTCCCCTGCATGGTCGGGTGGTCCAGCCCCAAGTGGGGAAGTGGCAGGGGGAGAGGGGCTGGGAATGCCACTGCCAGGGAGCCCACAGGGACACAGACAAGGGAGCTTCTGCAGGCCTGGGAGCTGCTCTGTAGACAGCACCCATTGCCCTGGGCCCCATCCTTATCTCCTTTCTCCTTAAAATCAGAGCCTCTCTCCTGCAGGTCTGCCCAGTGTCCCTCAGCTCTGGGTCCTTCTAGCCTCAGTGCCCCTCGGCTTCCCACGCTGCTGAGTCACAATGATTGGGATGACAGGGTCCCGCCTCCTCTGCCTCTGAGTTCCAGGACCGCAGACGCCATTGTAACCCACGCACCCACAGAGGCCTCTCTGTGAGCTCCTGTCCTGCTCTGGGTCTCCCCAGAAGCCGGCCCTGAAGCAAAGATTCATGTGAGTGCCCCAGTCCAGGGCACTCTGCTAGTGGAGCCAGCCACCGCCTGGCCCTGGGCTCTGTCTCGGGAGCCTGAGCTGGGAGGGCAGGCCTCTGAGTTGCCCCTGTGGAGGGCTTTTGTCCCCAGCCCCATTCCTCCCTGGGGGAGGGCCGCCTCCTGCACTGCACTCTGGCATTCTGGGTTTGCCTGGCTTGGGGCCAAAGACAGCATCTGTCCACAGCAGCAGCAAAAATACCCTTCACACGTAGTCCCAGGACTGGTCACTCTTTGGGGGTGCCCCTTGGGAGGGTGGAAGGCCCACGGGACATGTTGCTGCTGAGCCCCAGTCACTGTGGCCGGACAGAGAAACCCTATTCCTTTATCCACTGAGATTCTGCTGTCTTCATTCTCCTGAATGGCTGGGCAAGGGAACTGCGTGCCCAGAGGGCAGAACTGGGGTAGTGCCTGCCCCGGCCCTCCCAGCCTCTCCCCTCAACTCCCTGTCCCCACCACCAGCCCCAGCTTGTTCCCCAAGACCCAAGGGACAGGCTGTGGGGCCTGGCAGCTCAGCCCTGACGGGCCTAGTCTAAACCGATGTTCCGCCAGGGAGGCCCATTTGGCCGCCCGGTTGCCTAAACAGCCCAGCCTTTGTCCGGGGCGGTCACAGGCGCTGTTTGCTCAGTGCCCGGCTTGTTTTTCCCAGGCCAGTGAGGCAGGCAGAGGCACCGGAACCATGGAAACAGCACAGACCACCTGTCCTGCCCCAGCTCCGCTCCCGCCCGGTTGCTTTCTCTGTCTCTGTGGACCTCCTGGTGCGCTGGCCCTACCCCAGCTGGGCCCTAGGCAGAGCAGGACTCATTGCCTTGCCCCCGCCCGCCCTGGAACTTCAGCTGGGCCCAGCACAGAGAGAGCCAAGGGGTTTCTGGAGCTCTGGAGTCCCTCCACCTGCTCTCAGCACTCACCAAACACAAGCTCTGTGAACCCTGGGGACTGAAGGCTCCTTCCTCTGCCACCCCCTCACTCCTTCCCCCAGCCACTCTCCTGGGGAGGGGCCAGGGATGAGGTCAGCTCAGGGAAATACTCACTGACCAGAGTTGCCCCAACAGGAAGTAGGCTATATTGAAAGGTGGTGAGTTCCCCATCATGTGAGGCATGCAAGGGTAGACTCCTAGGGCTGCTATAAGGGAATCCTTATTGTATGGGAGGGGACATTAATGGATCGAGTAAGTATAGAAAGAGTTCTTTCTTTTGTTCATTCATTCACTCCATTTATTGACTGACTCATTGATTCATTCAGAAAACACCAGTGGTATGGCATTCATCCTCCAGCCTAGAACATTCAACCGTGAGACTGTAGTCATGACTCCTGCTTTCATGGCAGGCAGAGTCACGTGGGTAAGAGGATGTGGGGGAGACACACATGAGAATGAACAAGGCCTCCAGGAAGGTGGGGTAGGAGCCGAGAGGGATCAGAGAGATTATGAGTTTTATGCCGTATTCCATGGTTAGGGAAACTGAGGCACAGAATGATACTCATGCCACACAGAACCTGGATAACTCCCCAGAGCTTCTGGGTCCACAGTCATCCAAGCTGCAAAGGCCCCTGAGAGGAGGGGAGGCTCCTTCCAGGTGTTGGGAGTGGCTCGGGAGTGCTCCAGCAACCCACATGCCCCAAGCACTGCTTATGGGCCAGGTTGGGCTGGGGAATGCAGAGAGCACTGGGGAGAACCTGTTCTTGGGACTGACTTCCAGGTTAAGACAATCTTGCTTCGAGGGGTTGTGTGGCTGGCTTTAAGTACCAGGAAGTTCTGATCTTCACACCTGTTCTCACCTGTTCTAGTTAATTAGTGCTGCATAATTATCTCCTTTCTTATCCTTATCCTTAACAGACCCAAAACAGGAACTAAAACTATAGCCACTTTATTACGCTCAGGAATTCTGACCTGAAAGGGCACAGTAGGGACAACCTCACTCTACTCTGTGTGGTTCAGTGGCCCACCTGAGACAACTCAACTGGCTGGGGGCGGTGACACCTGCCACTGGCGGATCCACTTCCAAGATGGCTTCTGCATTCACATGGCTGGTGTCTGGGCTGGGCTGGCTAGAAGGCTGGAACTGTCAACCAGCGCACCCCCATGTGACTCCTCATGGTGCTTGGGCTTCCTCACAGCATGGAGGTCTCAGGCTTTTGAACTTCCTTCTTAGATGGCAACTTAGGACTCCAAGTTATAAGCTATATGGCCTTTTATGAGTGAGCCTTGGAAATTACCCAGCAATACTTCTGCCACATTGTCTTGGTTGAAGTAGTCACAACCTGGATTCAAGAGGAGAGGCCATAGGGCCCACCATTCAATGGCAGAAGGACCAAGGACTTTGCAGCCATATTTAACACTGCCACACTAGCCTCCAATTTCCTCCTTTCCTCTCTGAAAATTCTACCACCTGCCAAGGTTGGGCTTAAGTTCCAAGCCAGAAAAACTTTCTGCTAATTCCTAATTCTTGGTTATGGTTGCTCTAATAAGTAACGGGGACAGTCATGAGTGTGATGCCCCACACTTGGCAACCATGCCCATGCGTTCACACATGTATGTTCTTCTTTGGTTCTCAGAGCAATCCTGTGAGGCATTTTAGATGGGAGAGTGGGCATCTCACATGGAGTTTTGTGGGGTGAGTAGGAGTTTTCCTGATGGACAGGGTTTGGAAAAGGGTATGATGAGCTTGGGCACATGTACAGTCGGGTGGGGCTGGAGGACAGTGTCACTGACTTGCGGCAACAGGCTTCTCAGTGGAGAAGTGCTCCACACAGTCCTCTGTTTTAGGAAGACTCCTCTGGCCCAGACAGTATGAAGACTGGAGGATGACCTGGGAGAGCTGGCACTGAGGCTCACTCATGGACCCCCACAAGTGCCTGTCTGCCTGTGCCTCCTGTGTGGTTTCATGAGTCCTTTTAACCATTATCTGGGGTGGGTATTGTCAACCCATTTTAGATGAGAAAGCCGGGCTGGGTGCGGTGGCTCACGCCTATGATCCCAGCACTTTGGGAGGCTGAGGCAGGAAGATCGCTTGAACTGAGGAATTTGAGACCAGTCTGGGCAATACAGGGAGACCCTGTCTCTACAAAAACGAACCAACAAACAAAAATTAGCCAGACATGGTGGTGTGCACCTGTGGGCCCAGCTACTCGAGAGACTGAGCCGGGAGGATTGCTTGAGCCCAGGAGGTAGAGGTTTCAGTGAGCCATGATCTCAACCACAGCACTCCAGCCTGGGTGACAGAGAAAGACCCTATCTACAAAACACACACACACACACACACACACACACACACACACACTGCAGATGAGAAAACTGAGGCACCAAGAGGTGTTTCTGGAATCCAAACTGGGCAGAGCAGGGTTGGGAGCAGCCCTTGTCTCCTCCACAGGCAGGAAGCTCGTCCTCCCTCCCCAGCACCTCAGCTGCCCCTGCTGCCCCCACCCCTCTCAGTCCTGACCCTGTGGTCCAGAAAGGCCTCTGGAGGCCGGCTGCGGGTGGCAGGGCCTCTGGCTTACACCAGTGGGCACAGGGAGTGTAGTCACCTGTTCACTCGTGTCTGGTGCTCTTTGTGGCTATAGGAGGCAGAGGACAGGTGCTGGGGTGAGGAGGGCTGGCCTGAGGGGAAACTGAGTCCTGGGACTGTGGGGTCAGGGCTTAGTCTCTGCTATTGAGTGTGCACCTGCCACCCCCATGCCTGGCTATTTGGTTCTGGCTCTTGAGACAGATCCTTTGCCCACCTGGTAGCTGGCCGGCCATGGGCCGTGCCACGCCACCTGCCTGCTGCAGCCCGGCCCGGTCACCCCGAAATGCTGACAAAAGCCAGCTGCTCTCCCAGCAGTCGCTCAGCAGGCAGACACCCGGAGGCGTGATGCCTGCCCTCGTCTGGCACCGAGGCTGCCAGGAGGGCGCTGACGCAGCTCTCCCCACTCCCACTCCCAGGGGCTCTGCAGCTCCTTTCTGGAATGGCTTCCCGATGAGGTAATGCAGCTCGGAGCGCAGGAGGAGGCCACTGGGAAGCGCTGCTGGCCAGGCCCCAGCTCTCCGGGAAGATGGCTGCCGCGGCCTCCCTGCCCTGCCTGCCCGACGCCACCGCACAGGGGCCGGGCAGGCTGAGAGCGGGAGCCGGACTTCAGGCCGGATGCTTGCCAGCCTCACTCTGGAGTGGCTGGGGGACCCAGACATTTACTCATCTCCCGGCCGAGGTGGTGCAGGCCTCAGCCTGGGCCTACAGCCTCGCTCTGTTCCTTAGAGGCCCCTGCCCTGAGAACACGCCACCCCCACGCACACGCGGAGAAACAGGGGCCGTGTCCATGGTCATAGCAGAAATCAACGTCTGTTCTCGCCCTGCGGCCCTGGGGGCAAGGGCAGGCCTCCCTCCAAATGCATCGCATCGGGTCTGGGAACAGCACCATGAGCTTGCTCCGACCTGCCAAGCAGCTTTTTCCTGGAACATGAGTCTTTTCCGGGCACAGAGCAGAGCGTTCAGGCCACCGGCCCTCCTATGCTGGTACCAGGGGGAGATGCCAGGTGGCCGAGCAAGGAGGCCCCTGGGGCTGTCCACCCAGTGTCCCTCTCAGTGCCTCTCTTGGCCCCATGAAAAGGTGGCACTCCCACCCCTTGTCTCTCCTAGCGCTGCCAGGCCCCCCCTGCAGGTGTGACCTGCCTGGTAGAAGCTGCTGAGAGGCAGGAACTGAGTAGGGAAGTGTCTCAAAGGGTGAGTCACTTCCCTCACCCACGTTTCCCCCCTCCCTGCCAGGCCCTGTGCTGGGCGGGCCCTAGGGCCACAGGAACCAGCATGGCCCGGCAGCCCTGGACCTCCCAGGTGGAAGGAAGGACCTGGAGAACTGGAAACGTCCTTGCACAGCAGCCTCTGAGTCGGAGGCAGCCACTTGGCACCTGGCATCTGGCCCAGGGGGGCCTCCTGTGGACTTACGTGGGCTCTGGGAGGTGGAGGAGGGTCACCTCCCCCAGGGGAGGGCGGAGTGGGCTGGCAGGACCCTGCTATGGGTGAGACTGGGACTGTGCTGGGCCCTGCGTTGGCCAGCAGTATCCTGAGTGGGCCTCGGCGCCAGCTGGGCCTATTTCTGACTCGAATTTGTTGCGAAACGTCGGCCAATCCCCTGCCTTGGCTGGGCCTCAATTTCCCCATCTGCAGACAGGAGGCGCGCAGGAGGGCCCCCTGGACTCCAGGGCTGCAGCTGAATCTCCGGGTTGGAGATGGCTGGTCGGGTGCAGCACGCCCTGCAGGCACAGAGGGCCGGGCTGGCTCGAGGCATGCGAGAGGCAGCAGTGGAGCTGGGATCGGAGTCCGGACTCCTCTGCTGGCCTCGAGTGACCCCGTGGGCCTCCTTGACCCCCTCCTTGCAGGAAGCACAGGCTCCAGCTCCTGAGAGCGGAACGGCTCCCCTCTGCTGCCCCCTGGTGGCTGCAGTGACACATGGCGGCCCAGTCCAGAGCCGGGGCACCCCCAGGACCACCCTCAAAGCCGTGAGCTCCCCGGGGCAATGGGTGTCGTAGGGCTGGGGCCACCCTTTCTGGGAGCCCTGGGTGAGAGTGTCACTTGTGGTATTTCATTGAATCTTCACCCCTCCCACACACAAGAGAAGGATGGTCATGACTGCCACTTCATAGCGGGCTTGTCAGTTTCAGGGGGCAGAGTCTGAAGGAAGCAGGGGCCGGAGAGGTTTGAAGTCAGACTTCCAGTGGAAAGTGTCCCCTCCCCTCCAGTCAACAGCCACCTGGGGCTTCAGGCTCTAGGAGGGGAGGAGTGGGTGGGGAAGGGCGAGGCTTATTATTCTTTGGGGTGTGGGGGGTGGTCACTAAAATGGGACCTGGCAGCTGGGCACGGTGGTTCACGCCTGTAATCCCACACTTTGGGAGGCCGAGGCAGGCAGATTACCTGAGGTCAGGAGTTCTAGACCAGCCTGGCCAACATGGTCAAACCCTGTCTCTACTAAATATACAAAAAATTAGCTGGGCGTGGTAGCACACACATGTAATCCCAGCTACTTGGGAGGCTGAGGCAGGAGAATTGCTTGAGCCCAGGAGATGGAGGTTGCAGTGAGCCGAGATCGTGCCACTGCACTCCAGCCTGGCCGACAGAGCCAGACTCTGTCTCAAAAAAAAAACAAAGATGGGACCTGGCTTCCTAACTGAGGGAAACTGAAGAGAAGGGCCCAGTTCACAGGAACGAGGTGCCGGTTTGGGATGCCCCTGCAGGGTCCTAGGTGCAGGGGACAGGGCTGGGGGGCAGGGGGAGGCGCCAAGATGGCCAGACCCCCCGCCGTTCTCCTGGGGAAGAGGGCCAGTACCCACGCCCACACCTTGGATCCCCAGGGCAGCCAGGTGGAGCCATACCACCTCCTTGGGCTTTGCCTGCAGGCCTAGGCCCTGTGCTCACTGAGCCCCCATGCCCACCAGGCCACTTCTAGAGGCCGTGCATGCCCTCTGCCCGGATCCAGGAGAGGGGCTTTCACACAAGGAGGGAGAGGCTCAGAGCCCTGGCAACCTACCCAAGGCATAGCACATGGGGCTACACGGGTGGAAGCTGGGTTGGCCACCTGAACCCCTGAGATCCTGGTATTTCCAATGTCACCATCAGAATGGAGGATGGGGGCCAGGCGTGGTGGCTCATGGCTATAATCCCAGCATTTTGGGAGGCTGAGGTGGGCGGATCACCTGAGGTCAGGAGTTCGAGGCCAGCCTGGCCAATATGGTGAAATCCCATCTCTCCTAAAAACACAAAAATTATCCGGGCATGGTGGTGGGCGCCTGTAATCCCAGCTATTTGGGAGAATGAGGCAGAAGAATCACTTGAACTCAGGAGGCAGAGGTTGCAGTGAGCCGAGATCACACCACTGTACTCCAACCTGCGCAACAGGGTGAGACTCTGTCTCAAAAAAAAAAAATAAAATAAATAGAAAGATAAAAGAATGGAGGATGGGAGGGCCACACCATACAGGTGCTGGGGTCCTGGCATTTCATTTTCAATGTCACCATCAGAATGGAGGATGGGAGGCCACCCTGTGAATGGAGGGTGGGAGAGCCATGCCATGCCAGTGCTGCCTGCGTGGGTTCCCGTGCTGGGACTGCCTCTCTCATCTATCACCTCGCACCTCCATCGCTGTGACACCCTTCGCCCGCCCGCTGGGCCTCCACAAAGCATGTTTGGGCTCTGCAGCCAGACTCTAATCTCGCCCACCCACCGGCTGACTCCTGGACCCCCAGCGCAGTGCGTGCGTGACAGGACCCCGCAGAGCCACTTCCTGTTAGAATCAGAAGGGCCGTCAGCCACTAAACCCAAGTGTCAACTTTTGGTGATGGAGAAACAGATCCAGATAGAGGGAGGACTTGACCAGGCCCAGGGTGGCCAGAGACCCTTTGGACCGGGAGCGGAATCCCAGCAGCCTGTCGCTGGCCTAGCGGCTGAGGTCCTGAATCCCTGGGAATCAATGAAGGCAGGCAGGTGGGAGGCTGGAGGCCTCACAGCCCACTGAACCCACATCCACCAGCATCTCATGGAGCCTCCCCAGCCTGGGAAGGGAAGCGAATGACCCCATCACACTGGTCTGAGGGATGAGTGAGCGGCACCTGGGAGGCCGGAGGTGGGAGGCTTGGCCTGGCCAGCAGGGAGTGGGCGCCTTGGGCTGGGACCGGGTTTCCTGCTCCACTCTGTCTAGGCTTCTCCTGGGGGACTTGGCCTTGGAGGCCAGCACCGGAGGGCCTGGCAAGGCAGTCAGTCTTGCTGTCACTCCCAGTGCCATCTTGTGTCCTCTCTCCCCAGCCCCCTCTGCTGAATGACTCGAATGAACAAGAATCTGGTGAGTGAGCACCTCGGGAGGTGCATCCTGTGTGGGCAGGATTCCGACCAAGTGCTCCGACATGGAAGGAAAGAATGCACACTCAGGCAGTCTGGGTGTGACCACCTTGCTGTCCTGTGATCTAGGGGATGCGAAGAGGTGACAAGACCCAAGGGGGTCGTGCTGCAGACATGCCCAGGCCCGGCCTGCATGGTCAGCCGAGGGTCCTTCAGCTGCCGGTCTCGTGTCCTCGGGTAGGATGCCTCGTGCCGGGAGCCCGGCCGCCCAGCACCCCTCCAGCCTCTGCTGACTCCAGCTGTGTGTCATCGGGCAGCTTACTCAACCTCTCTGTTTCTTGTCCTTCTGTGCCTAGGGTCATGACAGACCTTGCTTCCCAGCATGCATGGAAGAGGCCGCGAAGAACAGCTGGTGCCCAGGAAACGGGAAAGCACTGATAGGTCTCAGTGCTGTGGCTGTTGGTGTTCACACCATTGGCCAAGGCGAGGGATTCACAGAGACATGGGATGGGGGCCCTGCTCCAGGGGCCTCCCAGTCTGAGGGCAGACATGTGGCTGATGTCAACTCTCTTGGGTGGCCTGGGGTGAGAGAGAGTGACTCAGCCCTGGGGGCCTTGGGGACGGCAGCCCTAGGAGGGGACTCCCCTGGCCCTGAAGAGGTGCGTGGTATCCCAGGGAGAAGGGCTGGAGGGGTACAACCCACCGCCATGCCCCGAGCACGCTGAGGGCTTGGTGTAGGGGTGTGGGGGCACCGTGGGGGCCCAGGAGAAGGTCTGAGTTTACCCTGTGGGTGGCCTGAGGCCCGAGGACTAGGAAGGACCATCTGTCTGTCCCTTGGCAGATGGCCATGGTGCCCAGGGCAACAACAGGGTGAGCTCTGCTCACATGGGTCCTGATGCAGATAGCAGGTGTCTGGGCCCCTGTCACCCCTGTGGAGTCTTCCTTGCCTTCCTCCGGGCCAGTCTTCTCAGGTCTAGTTCAGGAGCATCTGGGAGGGGAGGTGGCCTGAAAGCTTGGAGGCCCTGCAAAGCTGGCTGCAGTTAGGAAAGCTACTAAGTCGTTATTCTGGGGTTAAATCAGAACTAATCTACCCAAGCCAATGGCCGGGTCCCCTCAAGGGAGGACACTCATGACTCAGCTGCTTGAGCCTGGGGAAGTTGTGTCCCTGAGGTCCAGGAATGTGAGAGAGGATGACACCATCCACCAGGCCTGGCCCTGCGGGAGCAGCTGGTGTGGCTGCCTCTCACTGTGCCCACCCCACCCTCAACATCCAGTGCCGTCCACCTCTGGCCAAGGCCCACTGTGTTTGGGCTGCACTGTTGTCCCGAAGCCCTCCACACCCCAGCAAGAGTCTCCCTCCCTGGCCTCTGTCCCTCCATTTCTCCATCAGCGGCCACCAGGGCAGTTTTCTTTTTCTTTTCTTTTCTTTTTTTTTTTGTGAGATGGAGTCTCACTCGCCCAGGCTGGAGTGCGGTGGCACAATCTCAGCTCACTGCAACCTCCGCCTGCTGTGTTTAAGCAATTCTCCTGCCTCAGTCTCCCGAGTAGCTGGGACTACAGGCACACGCCACCATGCCCGACTAATTTTTTGTACTTTTAGTACAGATGGGGTTTCACCATGCTGGTCAGGCTGGTCTCGAACTCCTAACCTTGTGATCCGCCTGCCTCAGCCTCCCAAAGTGCTGGGATTATAGGCATGAGCCACCGCGCCCGGCCCACCAGGGCAGTTTTCCTAAAAGGGGACCATGCCTGGTCACGGTAATGGCTCTCCTGCTGCCCCTGGGGGCAGTTCAAGCCTTCAGGGCAACTCTCAGGGCTTCCAAAGCACACCCCCACCCCTCGTTTCTCCCCCCACTGCCCCTTCCCCTTTGACACCCCCTGCTGTGCTGGGCTGGGGATGTAGGATCTGAATGTGCCATCTGGACCTGCCAACCCCTCACCCAGGCTGTGCACCCAAGAGGCCGCACTGTGGGACAAAGGAGCCAGGGTGGGGAAAGGGGTGGGGGGCTGCCGCCATCTCCACTGAGGAGTACGGCCCCACCCTTGGCCTTGAGCAGCCCCCAGTCCGGCGTGTGGGACAGCCAGGCTGCAGGGGGCCTGGACCCATGGCGGTGGCTGTTGATTCAGCTGTCTGGTTGGTGCCGGCTCCCCCGCTGGGGCCGAGTCTTTCTGGAGTTAGAGCCTGCAGCCCTGTCCCCACTGAGCCAGCGTGAGGGCAGTGACCGTCTCAGGGCAGCTCTTCTCCGTGGAAGTCTTACGGGGCCCCTTGGCCGGAGACCCACGAGTGACAGCTGGTGGCCCTCTCAGCTCCCAGGGAAGCAGACAGTGTGGCCCCTCAGTTTGGGCCACTTAAGGAGCATTTAAAAACAGGACAAAGGCATGGGCCCAGCTCAGGAAAAGCTAGGAGGGAAGGAGCCATTCTCCGGGGCTGGTGGCCAAACGGGGAGGGAGCTGCAGCCGCTGGTGGCAGGGACCCTTAGGCCTCCTACCAGTGCCTCGCACTGGCAGAGGCCATGGGCAAGTCCCAGCACAGGGAACTGGTGAACGTGCCCACAGGGTCGTCCTCTGGGCCGACTGGAGCAGATGCAGTGAGAGTCTGGGAAGGCGTAGAGAAAAGCGGCAGCACGGCTCTGAAGATGCAAGCCTGGTGGCTGCAGCATGTTCCAGTGAGGGACAGGCAAAGTGGCCAGGGCAAAGGGCGGATTTCTTGTTGCAGAAGGAGTGGAGGATGCTTCGGAAGTGCTGGCTCTCCCATCCAACGCGTCTCCTAGAGTCTCACCATGCCCCATCCAGGCCAGTGCTAATGCTTCTCCCCTGGGTCGGCTGGGCCTGTGACCACCCTGTGAGTGGGTGGTGGAGGTGCCATGGGAGCCCTGGACTGGGCTGGGAAAGCCCCTGCTTCTGCCTGGCTCTCCAGGGGTGCTGGCTGCTGGAGCCCAGCTGATACCAAGTGAGGAAATCTTGATTCTAGCCCAGCCCTGGAGCTTCCTCCAGCCAAGGCCCCCACTGCGGGGAACAGAAACCAGGCACTCCCACTATGGCCCATGGAGCATAAGAAAGTGACTGTTGTCAGCGTCTATGTTTTGGGGTAACTGGAGCAAGCTCCAAGGCTTC
This sequence comes from Rhinopithecus bieti, assembly GCF_001698545.2. Classification (NCBI taxonomy): domain Eukaryota; kingdom Metazoa; phylum Chordata; class Mammalia; order Primates; family Cercopithecidae; genus Rhinopithecus; species Rhinopithecus bieti. The sequence continues at coordinate 5,432,827 of NW_016814436.1, forward strand.
TCTGGTTTCCCTGGATACTCTTGCACCTTCTGGCCCATGTGGCTCAGGGCTCTAGAGGCCACAGTAGGTCAAACGAATGCCACCATCTGTGCTCACGCCGGGGGACCCCGTGTCTTTGGCCTCGATCCACCTGCATCCAGGCTTGGCCTGTATAGAGCCATCATCTGTCCAGGTTGGAAGGGGCAGGGGACGTCGAGGGGTGGGGTGGGGTGGAGGAACTTTCTCTTACAGCCATGTGAGAGGCCTGGTCTGCCCAGCGGGGTCCTGACCTATTGGTTCTCCAGGCACCTTCAGAGTCACTGGGCTGGGGGTTGGCCAGACTGAAGCGACTGGATGCTCAGGACTGTGCTCCCTCCGCACCTGCCTGACCTGCAGGGAGGCAGGAGCCCCACTGGCCAGTGGTCGGGTGAGGACAGTGGTGAGGGTGCTAGAAGCAGCCACCAGACACAAAGCCAAGTCCCTCCGCACAGGCCCCTCGTCCGGGAGGCACCCGGATGGGAGGACAGGTCTGCTCAAAGAGGCGCACACATGTGGGGCTGTGGAATGGGGTCCCTGCACAAAGCCAGCGTCTGCATCACAGGGGCAGACGGACCACCATGTCCTCATGGGGGGCTGACTTCTTTCCTTCCACCTCCTCATTTATAGGATTGAAAGAGTGACAGCTGAGACCCCGACCTCAAGTGCCCAGCCTCTTGTGAGGAAGAAGCAGGAGGCTGTCACAGGTACGGGCTGAGGGCCTGGCAAGTAGGGGCTGTTTCACGTGGAAGGCCCAGAGCCCAGGACAGTGTGATGCTCTGAATGTGTACAGGATGGGAAGGAATTCCACATGCTCTTTTCCTGTGGTATCCCCAGTCCACCATGGAAGGGAAGCGTCAGGAGTAGGATGTGGTGCCTTTCATTGTACCCATAGAATAGTAATTTGTGTAAACTGTCCCTTTCCCTCTTAGCCTCTGTTGCTGGAAAACTTGGAGTCAAAGCGGTAGGCCCGACTCTGGCTCCACTTAGACCTACCTTCTCTCTCCCTTCCCTTCATCTTTCACTTCTACCTTTAAATACATGTTCTCTGGCATCTTTGTTGCACCCCCAAATCCCTTCTGGACAAGGCGACCCCTGGTTCCTTCCTTCGAGCTCTTTGGTTCCTACAACACTTAAGATGCCCCCACCCCACAGTGGAGAATTTCACTGTCTAGGAAGCGTAGCAGCCGGTGCCTGGGACGCGCCCACCCGAGCCTAGGCTTCGAATCCCTGCCCCCTACTCCACGCAGGGTCAGTGTCGCCTGGCCGCCTGCACGTCTGTTTCGTTTGTGCTCAATGCATTTTCTAAGGCAGGTGCCAGGTGGTAGCTGTCCGTGTCATTTCTGTTTCTGCTGCTGATTTGCTTGTCTGCTTCTCTGACTGCCTGGCCCCCAGGCTCCTGAGCTCAGCAGGCAGGAAGTGCATACAGCACATCCCCCACCTCTGAGCTGTCCCCTCTCATTGGACAATGCCCCTAGACGGCACCTCAGGCCTCTGTCCTGGGGGCTGTGGGAGTCTGGGGGCTGGTGGAGGCTGTCAGGAGAGGCTGCCCGGGGGAGATGGTGAGACCTGAGGGCTGAGTCGGGTCAGCCAGGGCAGGGAAGGCAGAGGAGAGCAGAAAGGTGGCTGTGAGGAGCGGTTTGGCCAGGTGGGTGGACGGCCCCTCTGAAGCCAAAGAGTCTAGAAGGTCCTTTGAACCTGTCCCTGTGAGCCTGTGCTGATCAGGCAGAGGGGACCACATGAGCAAAGGCACGAGGAAGGGCTCCTATGTGCCTGAGGAAGGGGAACAGGGGAGAAATAAGACCCAGAGGCTCAAGTGTGCTGTGCTGAAGAGCAAGGCCTGCAGGGAGGCAATGGGGAGCCACAGAAGGTTATGGGGGGAGGGTGCACAGCAGGCTTTCTGATGCTTACATTGAACACACAATTCCAATATGATTATTCACTTGAATCCAGTGACTCTTCTGGCAGTGGGCTTGGCTGTCCTTGCCTGGTGTGGGGGATGTGACTTTCTCCCCAAGGTTGTACCTCCTCCAGCCCCAGGCAGCTGCATGGTCAAGGGCAGTACCCAGCAAGGGACGATGGAGATGCCGGCCAGGGTCTGAGGTTAAAGTATACTTTGAAAAGCGTGGCTAACGTTTGAAGGCAAACAGCAAAAGAAGATTCTAGAAACCAGATCCCTGGTCAACAGGAGTCTATGTTCCAAACAGTGTCCCTGAAGACACAAACAGCCAGGGCCCCTGGGTGGGTACTGCTGCCAGCCCTAGGGAAGGGACCAGGCTAAGAGGGCTCTCAGACCCTCAGGACAGGACAGGGTGGGCTCTGCGGGCCGGGCAGGGCTGGCCTGTGCCCACCACTTGGGGGAACTCAGCCGGTGGGAGCCGTGTACAGGTACACAGCTGGGCCCTGGTGGGGGTGGGGACGAGGAGCGGCAGGTCCGGGAGTGGCCGCAGGAGCAGTGACCCAGGCATGGGTGACCCAGAGGGGCTTGGCCCATTAAGGGGCCTCGGCAGGCCTGCCAGCCTGGAACAAGAACCCCCAGAGGACACCTGCCTCGACAGATGGTGTGTAAGGCGGGCACCCGACTGGGATGCTGTGAACGTCAGTTGCCACTGGGCACTGAACTGACTCAGTTTTCACACCTGAGCAGGATCATACACGTTCAGCTGTGGACAATGGAATCCATTTCCCACCTTGAGGCTTTTACCATCTTTCCTCAAAGGATGAGTGACCCTGGCCTCGTGGGTTGGGGTCGGGGAGGGGTAGGGGGTACAGGGTGGTGACTGTAGAGTCAGGCTCAGGGCCCAGCCCAGGGAGGCTACCGTGGGGACCAGGGGACACTTATGGGTTCCCAGGTCTGACCTCTGCATTCCCCAGTCCCTGCACCTGAGGTCTGGGGTCCAGATTCCCACAGGGCTGGTGGCGGAATTCTTTGTCTTTGGGGAGGAGTAGGCAACCAGGCATGGAGTCATTTCCTTGTAAACTAGGCCTTGGCTTCTCTCTCTTCCCCTCCCTCTGGGCGGAGAGGTGGCCGACATCTAGTCAGGGCAACTGTGGGTCAGACACTCACAAGCTGGATAACCAGATGGTCCTGAGAGTCTGCAGGGGACTGGGCTGAGTTGGGTGGGTGGAAGGACAGGGAGGGTTCTGGCCGGGGTTGGGGGGCCCGTGCTGGAGGCAGGGTGGGTCTCCATGCCCAGCCTCTGCCCCCCAGGTTCCAGTGGTGGAGGGGGTGGGGCAAGTGGAGACTGGGCAGAGGGTGGGGGTTGGGGGGCCCAGGCTTCCTCCAGCAGGCTCCGCCCGCCCCGGCAGCTGCTGCTTCCGCCGCTGGCCTGGCAGACAATGCGCTGGCGCTGGCGGGGAGCAGTGGCCCGGGGCCAGGGCCGTCCATCCCCCTAGCTACACAGGAAGACAGAACTCAGAAGACCAGTGTGTCCTGGAGTGAACCCGCTGCCCAGGCGCTGTAATTTAGGCCACAGATTCCCAGAGGAGGTGCCTCCAGTTTGAGTCAAACTGGTTTCTTTCAGCCTTAAAATGGCAGGGCCCTGGGACCCTCTGGCAGAGGGGTTGAGTTGGGAGGGATGGCCCTGGGAAAATCTCTGCCTCATCTCTCCCCTCTCCTGCAGCCCTTGCCTTCGGGCTGTGTGGGTGGCACCTCAGCCCTCCCACCGCAGGGCCTTTGCACGGCTGGGCCCCCGCCTGCCGTGCCCTCTCTTGAGGTCCCTCAAGCCTGCTGCATCTGGGTCTCAGTCCAGGGGCCTCCCGTGTCCTGCCTGCCTCTCCATCCTCGACTTAGAGCCTTTCCTGTCCCCTCTCCCCAGACACGGGCCCTGAACTGTGCTGTGATCTCCTGTCTGGGTCCTGAGGTCCCCTCAGTCATTCCTGCTCCTCCTCTCCTGCCTACTCCTGCTCCTGGCACTCTCCCCTGAACCCTCAGGGCTCAGCTCCTGTGGTCCCTAGGCACGCTTTCCCCCAGCCCGTCTACCTACGTGGCTCATGGCCCTCCATTGCCTGCACACCACGTCGCAACACGCCTGTGTGCTTGCCAGTCTCCCTGGCCCTAGAAACACCCTGGAGGGGCGGGGCCACTGCAGGAGCCCACCCCTGATGCCAGGCCTGGGCCAAGAGAAGAGGAAGGCTCTGCAGAGAGGTCCCGGGCAGGCAGCATGGGACCTGGGCTTCCCCTTCCTCAGCACAGACCACAGCTGGCCACCAGGCCGTGGACCAGGAGGGCGGCCCCACCGAGCTCCACAAAGTGGAACCGGCCCTCTGAGTCAGTGCAGAGAGCAGAGTCCAGAGTCAAGCAGCCCTCCTTGGATGGGGGCGGCCTGGAGCTCCCCTCCCTGGACTGGGATGGCCTGGAGGTCCCCTCCCTGGATCTGGGCACCCTGGAGGTCCTGGTGCCTGCCCTGGCCCCACTGCCACAGGCCAGGACTCAGCTCTGTCCCAGGCCTCAGGCCCAGCCCTGCCTGCTGCTGACCTCCTTTTGGCCCGAGTGTCACCCCCGGGGCCTTACATGGAACTTACCCTGTGCCCGCAGGTGGTTCCCAGGGCCCAGCTATCCCCTCCTCACCTCTCAGACTCAGCCAAGTGGCCCTGCTTCAGGGAAGCCCTCCCTGATCCGTCTTCGGCACTCCCTATTGCATCGGACGCCTTCCAGCTCGGAGGAGGGTGGTCTGTCTGTCTGTCTGGCCGACTGGTCTCTCTCTCCTGCCAGACTCTGAGCTTGATTTAGCAATTCATGCACTGAGGGGGACTGCTACACTTTGGTGCTGATTTTGGTATCTTCAGAGCCTCTCAGCACAGGCCTGGCACATAAGGCCCGCAGGGAGCTGCTTGTTGGTTGACACTTGCAGAATGAGTGAGCTCTGGAACTTTCCTTGATGCTCCGAGCTCGCCCCTGCCTGCCGACCCACCGCCCCCTCGCCCTGGCCACTCACAGTGCGGGGCTGACTTCCAGAGCCCTCTCCTTCCTGAGCGTGAGCTCCCAGTGGGGGAAGAGCACAGGGTGGGAATCAGCCATGAGAAGGAACGGATCACAGTGCAGTACCGATTCACTGCCCCTGATGCTATGACAGCAACCGCGGTGAGGAATCATCCAACCGGAGAAAGTAGGGGAGGGCGTGGAGAGATTGGAGCCTGTGCACACGCTTGCGGGTGGGAAGGTGAAATGGTGCAGCCACTGTGGACACCAGAGAGAAAGCCAGAGCGACCGTGGCATGAACAGGTTCCCTCCTGCGTGTCAGTCGGGAGAAGCAGCCACAGGGACTCACCACCAGACACTTGCACCCTGAGGTTCACAGCCGCACCACTCACAGAAGCTGAGGGGACACAGCCCCGGCGTGCTCCCAGGGAGATGGAGGAACAGAACGGGGCCTGTCCACACCTCCTCTCTTGCCACCTCAGGGCTGGGCCTGGCCCCTTTGGTGTGCTGTGTGTCCTGGGCGGCCAATGGGGTGCTTCTGGGACCTGCAGACCCCTCAGCCCCTTGGGGACTGCAGATTCAAAAACACCCTACTTCTCATGGGGACAGCAAGGGCCTCAGATGTCATGTCCCCACCTGGTCTCAGTCTCCCAACATGGGATAGGGGTGCAGTCAAGTGTCCCCCGGTCCTACCGGGCCCTCCTTGAAGCCCCCCAGGCAGGCAGTACTACGGAGGGACTTGCCAGAATCATATGGCCCAGCGGCCTGGAAGCTGGGTCTTTGGGAATCCAGACCCCGCACTCTCCGGCCCTGTGTCTCCCACAGGCGGGACAGACTCCCCTTGTCCCAGGAGTCCCGGCTCCGCGCCCAGGCCTGACGCCGACCAGGTCCTTTCCCTGCCCTTGAGTGCCCTCTGGTGGGCTTTCTGGGCATTGTCAGGAATGAGGCGGAGGAACCAGGGCCACCCCAAGGTTAAGGACAGGGTGAAGGGTCAGAGGCCAGGGACTGACTGGGGATGAAGAGCTGCATGACTCCTGGGGTCCTGGGGGAAAGACCTCCGCTTTCTCAGGAAGCGCTGGCGTCACTGCCCCATTGTGCAGATGGAGCCTGGGACCAGGAGGTCCCGCGTTCAGGCTCGATGTTCAGGGTCTGGTCAGGAGGTGGAAATGGGGTTGGTGGGGTCCCAGGAAGGAGCTTTCAGTGCCCTGAGGCCCTGGATATCACCAGCCTCACCTCAGAGCTGCCCCTGGGTCCTTGTCTTACAGGGAGCCAGGTCATCCTTTGCAGGGGACATGTGGACTCCAGCCCGGGACAGGCCACTTGCTGGCTTGCAGGCTCAGGCAGCCGTGAGAGCACAGGCTGGCCTCTCCCACCTTTACTGCCCAGCTGTTGATCTGCAACCCTGGTCCTGACTCTACCCACTAAGGAGAGAATGACCTCTCCCCTCCCCCCACAGAAAAGAGATCCTGGGACTCCAGGACTGAGAAGAGTGCCCTGAGGTCACCTAGCACCCCACTCCCCCACCCCATCACTTCCATGGAAAACTGATGGGTAAGAGGACAGCTCATGTCCAGAGACTGTAACATGATGAGGGCACGTCCAGGTTCCAAACTGGACCCAGTGGGTGGAGAAGAGATCTTCCTCTTTTTAATTCTCTAAAACAGCACCACTACCAACAAAACACCACCATTACTGTCACTATCTCCACCATCAGCCCCCCACCTCCATCACCACCTCCATCACAATCATAACCACCACCTCCGCCACCACCACCACCATCACTGCCACCACCATCATTACTATCACCTCCACCATCACCTCCATCACCACCGTCATCACCATCACCTCCACCACCATCATCATCACCATCACCACAATTATGACCGTCATCTCTGCCATCACCTCCACCACCATCATCACCACCACCATGACCACCACCACTACCAGTTCCTCCACCATTAACCCCCTTACCTCCATGACCACCTCCATCACAATCATAACCATCACAACCACCACCACCATCACCACCATCACCCCATCACCATAATCATTACATCACCTCCACCATCACCTCCACCACCACTACTACCGCTTTCTCCACCATCAACCCCCCTACCTCCATCACCACTTCCACCACAATCATAACCACCACTTGTGCCATCTCCACCATCATCACTATCACCTCCATCACCTCCACCATCACCTCCTCTACCACCACCGCCATCACCACCATCACCATCACCACCACCATTACCACTTCCTCCACCATCAACCCCCTTACCTCCATCACCACCTGCATTACAATCATAACCATCACCGCCACCACCACCATCATCACCATCACAACCACCACCATCATCACCACTACCATTATCACCATCACCACCATCATTACCATCACCTCCACGCCTACCACTACCACTTCCTCCATTAACCCACTTACTTTCATCACCACCTCCATCACAATCATAACCACCACCTCCACCACCACCCCATCATCACCAACACCACCATCATTACCATCACCTCCACCTCACCTTCACTACCACACCACCCATCATCATCGCAAAAAGAACATTTGCCAAAAAAGCCCTCTCAACGGTCATCACTGGGTAGCCCATGGCAGCCGTGGCCATGCTTATGTGTCTCCCACACGTACCTCAGGCACCTCTCCGCACTCGAGGTGTTGGGCGAAGGTAGAGTGCAACAGCACTGGCCCAAGACCTTCCCGGAAGCTGTGCCTGAAGAGACAGAGACAGACACCGTGCAGTGGGTCCAGGCTGAGATGGGAAGGCAGAGAGCATGTGGAGGCAAGGGAAGGGAGCATCTAAGGTTACCTTGAACAACCAGGAGGGCTCCCTGGAGGAGGTGTCAGCCACCTCAGTAGGCTGAAGAGGAGTCTCCTGGTGAGAAGGTTGGAGGAGGGTGCTCTAGGCAATGTGCCCTAAAGAGAGCATGAGGGGTCACTAGGGACAAAGAGTAGTGGGAACCTGGACTGGAGGTCAGTGCAGGTGGGTTTGATGAGGGTGGGTGCAGGGGCTGTGCTCCTGGGAGCCCCAGGGAAGTGCCTGTAGGGGCCCTATGGGGGCAAGACAGGCCCTGTCACCCCATTTTAGAGCAAAAGACTGAAACTTCTGGGAGAAGGCCACTCACCCAATGCTGGTTTGAAGCCGATGCCTGTGTGGCCCCATGCGTAGCTCCGCAGGATTTGCTCCTGCTCACCTCAGTGCTATCCCTCAGCCAGGAAGACGGTTTCTTGGACTGTCTGCCTGTCTCACCCTTCAGGGCTCAGTAATGGCTGTCCTCCTCCAGGAAGCCTTCCCTGAAGACCCCTGTCTGCTGCATGTTTCCTTGGGGCTCTCATGGCACTGGGCTCTTGTTAGTTTCTATGGCATCTTCCTTCGAAGGCAGAGCCACCTCTGATTTCTCCCCAAGTCCCTGGGGCCCGGCCAGCGTGGCCTGCCCATAGAACATAGTTGATGCCACCCCTCCCTCTCCTGTTGCCACCAGTCCTGTTGAATGAGCCCCTGGCCCAAATGGGTGAGGATTCTGCGTCGACAGGCTAGAAGCTTGCCCATGCTCTCCCCGCTGGGATGGGACTGCAGGCCCCTCTGCGTGTCCCTCATCTGGCCTTTTCCATGCCTGCCTGGCCTGTGCCACAGGTCCCGGTGGGAGTGGAGGAAATCTCAGCATCTCATAAGTCTGCAGCTCTTTCCCTGGGCTTTTATTTTATCTTATTTTTTAAAGACAGAGTCTCACTGTGTCACCCATGCTGGAGTGCAGTGGCGTGATCTCGGCTCATGGCAACCTCTGCCTCCCGGATTCAAGCAATTCTCCTGCCTCAGCCTCTGCAGTAGCTGGGATTACAGGTGCAAGCCACCATGCTCAGCTAATTTTTGTATTTTTAGTAGAGATGGGGTTTCACTGTATAGGCCAGGCTGGTCTCAAACTCCTGACCTCAGGTGATCCACATGCCTCGGCCTCCTAAAGTACTGGGAGTACAGGCACGAACCACTGCTCCCGGCCCTGGTGGAACTTTTAAAAGCCCAGAGAAAGACTGGGCGTGGTGGCTCACGCCTGTAATCCCAGCACTTTGGGCGGCCAAGGCAGGTGGATCACCTGAAGTTAGGAGTTTGAGACCAGCCTGGCCAACATGGTGAAACCTCATCTCTACTAAAAATACAAAAATTAGCTGGGTGTGATGGCATGTGTCTGTAATCCCAGCTAGTGAGGAGGCCGAGGCACGAGAATTGGTTGAACCTGGGAGGTGGAGGTTGCCATGAGCCGAGATCGCACCATTGCATTCCAGCCTAGGCGACAGAGTGAGACTCAGTCTCAAAAAAAAGTTTCCACCACCAGAAACAGCCCTGCTGGATGGATCCTGTGCAGTAATATATCTGTTTTAATAACTCAGTGGTCCGTGGTGCCCTACGACTACAGCACCAGCTGTAGGCAACGTAATTCAATTCAGTGCCCAGCCAGCGCCCTCTGAGCTCTCAGTTTGACTTGCACGTGTTTTAATCTCCTGGGATCCGGATCAATTTCCTCCTGGCCTGGCTCAATGAGAAGACCACGTTTCAGCCATGTTAACCAGTGAGGAAATTAGTTTGATGTGTATGTTTGAGGCATGTTGATTTGTGTCATGATTCCCACCCCTCAAAATCTTTGCCATGTTGGCTCCAGTTCCTGAAAAGAGTGTTATAAAAGCCCCAACCCCTGCTTTTGCCAGGGACTTACATGTACCCATTTCCTGCCAGGCAGGGAGGGCAAAGGCACCTCGGGCGCTGAGGGGTGGCCCAAGATGCCGCACTCAGGGTGATGTGAAATGCAGCTGAGTGTGTGAAAAGTAGGGAGGGTTCGGGAGCTGCAGCTCTTTGTGGTCTCAGGGGGCCAGGAAATAGGGTACATGGGCAGGACCCCACTGTCCCAGAGGCTAGGTCCTGTCCCTGGCTTTGGCCTGGACTTTCTTACTGCCCGCTTCCACAGGGTGTCTCACCTATGCCCTCCACCCAGCGCCTCCCCAGGAACCCTGGCTGCCCACCTGAGGGGGGCGACGGCTGGGCTGCCTCCCCTACGTGCCATCTGCTCCCTCCTTTGGGCACAGCAACTCTGAAGAGCAATCAGCCCCAGCCCAGGTGGGATCACTGCAAATGCGGTGTTCAAACTCCAATAACCCTGGCAATGCCCTGGTCTCCACAGTTAGTGTGACTCGCTGGTTTAGCTGAACACTCAGTGTGTGCCAGGCCCTAACTTAGGGCTTCATGTGCTCGAAGATCAAGGTGCTGGGTGCCCTTTCACAGATGGGGAAGCTGAGGCTCGGGGTTACAGAGCCTGGTGCCCCACTGTCCCCGTCTCCAGACTTTGCCCCCAACAGCCACTTTCTGTTCACCGTGGACCCAGGATCAGCTGTCACAGCTCCCGAGGAGGACCCCAGCACCCTGCTGGGTAGACGGTGTCATCTCCTTAAACCTCCTGGTGATGTGGACATTCACACCTTTGGTTGAGGTGTCCTGGAGAGCAATGACTTGCCCGAATCCCACGGCGTGTACACAGAGGGCCGGGGTTCGAATCGGACTCAGTCTGAGCTGTTGCCCGAAGCCTTCCGCAGTTGTATAGCCTTACAGCTATGAAGCCATTTTCTGGGCCTGGCTTGGAGCCCACCCTCACGCCCTGGCCACTGCCTGCTGATGGCCTGTGTGCATTTTCAGGCTGAACTGGGGACCCCTGTGGAGAGGGGCTAAGGAGTCCAGGTCTGTGTGCCAACCTCCCTAGGCCCCTGCAGGGAAGGAAGATTGTGTGGCCCAGCCAGGGACCCCAGGTCATGGGTCTGATGCCAGATCTGACAGCTGCAGTCACCCAGTAGGAGATGGTGCAACAGCCCTGGGGGACCCCACTGTCAGCACCAGAGTCCCTGGCTCCTGGGGCAGCATGCTGGGGCTTAAACCCCTGCTTGATGACTGTGACCCTGCAGCCTCCCTGGGTCTTGGCCTTCCCACCCTTAAAGCAAGAGGTTCAGACCAGATCAGCGGTTCTTGGTCATTCATGGGACTTGTGTGGTGTGGGGTGAGCAGGCCGGTTTCCAGGCACCGATGCCATCAGTGGTCAGGCCTGGGGCTGTGACTCTTGGTGCCTGAGACTGAAACAGACACCCCATGACTTTCAGGAGATCACCCTGACAGGTAGAATCGTGGCTGCAGGTTTGCTTAAAAGGAAATTGTGTATTTGGGCTGTTCTGATTCCTGCAAGCAGGAGCTCAGACGTGCCTGTGGCTCAGCGTAAGCCTGACCAGCCGGGCCCTGTCCTGGAGGTGTCCACGAAACAGGATGAATAGAATCTGGATCCTCCACACCAAAAAGTCCAAAGCTCATATCTTAGACCAGTGGTTCCCAACTGGAGCCCATTCTGCCCCCCGGGAGACATTCGGCAATGTCTGGGGACACTTTTGGTTGTCATACCTCAGGGGCTGCTGTGTGCTAAAAGCGTCTAGTGGGCAGAGGCCGGAGGCGCTGCGGAACATCCTACTGGGCACAGACGGTCCCCGCCGCAGAGAACGATCCTGCCCTGAATGCCCACGGTGCAGCCACAGGAAGCCCCCGCTGCACAGGCAGCTGAGTGCTCGGTGTTGGGCCCTTGCCTAGAAGGATGAGGTCCAAGTGGTGGCCTGGCTTTTGGTGGCCTTTGTGGCCTAACCTAGCCTCAGCCCTGGGCACTGGGCACTCTGGCGTCATGGGCTAGGTTAGTCCCACTGGGTCATGGCACTTGTAGAGTGTGGGCTTTGTGCAGGGAGCTCTGGAAGGCTCAGATCCAGGCTGGGGCATCCATCTTCTCCCTATGAAGGACTCAAGCAGGAAATCAAAGGACTCTTCATTCTGTGGCGGGTGGCACTGGGAAGGGCCCTCCCTCCTCCTCTCTCAAAGCTCGAACCTGGATCAGTCCACCAGCAGCCATCAGTGCAGGGTGGAGGGCGGGGAGGGGAGGGCGAGGAGGGGAGGGTCAAGGTGACCCTCATGGAAGGAGGAGGTAAAGGACTGCCCAGGGCACATTGCTTTTGCCCACCAGCAAACCCGGCCTAGCCAGGGTCCTGGAGCGGCCCCATCAGGGCGGTGCTGGTCAGTTGCCACAGGCGAGGAGTGACTGTGTGTTGGGGTCAGGGAGGGCCAGGAGCATCCCTCTCCAGACTCAGGTCCTTGACTCTCTTACCAAGGAAGGGGTTCATGGATAAGCACAGACCAGGCCTCACCTGGAACCCAGATCCTCCTCTGCACAGATGGGGGCTCGCCCCTGCCTCAGCCTCACTCAGTGCACCTGGCCCTCATCACCTCCGCTCTCGGCCCACTGCCAGGCTCAGGCAGCCTGGAGTTTTGGTCAAGGTGCAGCTGGATGTGCTGGGCAGCCTTACTTCAGCTCTCCTGGTCCTGGAGGGGACTTCTGTTAGAGACACAGAGCATTTGTTTTAACATAGAAAACGTGAGGCGAGCCTCACTGGGGACCTGTCCCCTTCCTCCCAGGAATGGGCCTGCCTCCTGCTGCCATTCATGGTGCCAGGGCTTGGTCCTGACTTTGCTTTGAGATCAAAGCAGGCACTGACAGCAGGGAAAAGCCAGGCAGTGGGAGAAGGCACTTGCAAGACTACGAGAGCAATGGGAGCCTTCCCAGGTCCTGAATGCAGAATTCCTGAGTTTTCAGTGGCTGCAGCTGTGCCTGGGGGGGGTAGGGCTCTTGCCTGCTCCTGTCCCCACAAGAGCACAGGGATGCTCGGATCTGCAGCCACAGTTTGGGCGGTTGCAGCTCCACCTAGGAGGGTGGGGCTCTGGCCTGCTCCATGGAGTGTGCAGCCCTGGCCGTGCCTCCCTGCTGCAGTCTGCGTGATGGCAATGGCAGGCCATCTTGGAGCAGCCACTGCCATCACTGGTGCTCACCCCTTCCTTTTGTTCCCTGGGCTCCTGGATAGCCCTTAGCTTCTGCCCTGAATTGGGTCAAGCTCCTGGATTTGCCTTTTGGGGCTCCTCATTCTCCCTCCAGAAACACCAGAGCTCTGTCTGCCCTTCTCTGGATGAGGGGTCTTGGTGGGCACACACAGGCTCCTGCTGGAATGAGGAGGCATGATGCCTGCAGCCTCCTCCCCAGGTGGCCCCCGCTCCCCATCCCCAGTGGGGGCTCTGTCCCTCCTGGGAGGGACTGCTTCTTCCCTAGGAGCCTCCCACCTCCCCTGGCAAGGGCTAGGAACCCCATAGGGACTCAGGGTGTACACTGAGAGGACTTGGGGTGTGGACTTTTCCACGGAACTTTCTGCAGTATACACGTTTGCCAGAAGTATAATTTTCCATTTGTGCTTGATCTCTGGTGCCACCCGAGTGTTGATTAAACATTCAGATTCCTAGCCCTTTCCCTGAGATATTTCAGAGAAGTAGGCCTGGGGTGATGCTAAGAATTGGCTGGTCAGGCAAGCTGGGGACACCCCATCCAGGGTCCACCTCTGGTGCCCCCTCTCTCAAAATCTTCAGTAACTTCAGTGACCATAAATAATGTCCTGCTCCCTAACCTGGCACTCCGGCTGTCTGTGTGCCCCTGCCTCCCCCTTTCCTCTGCTCCATGACTTGCTGGGCCCCCAGGAGCCATTGCTTTCAGGGCTCCATCATTTCAACTTCTGCTCCCCATCGCCACACGGCCAAGCCCTCCTGTGCTTGTTTTACTTGTGTATATATTACTACAAACTGCGTGGCTTACAACCATATCTATTTATGAGCTCATAGTTCTGTACTTAAAAACTCCAGCCTAGTGTGGATGCCTGCACTGCTCAGGGTCTCCCAAGGCTGCAATCAAGGGATCCCAGGCTGGATCTTATCTGGAGGCTTTGGGAGGGATCCTCTTCCAAGCTCATTTGGGCTGTTGGTAGAATTCAGTTCCTTGTGGCTGTAGGACTGAGGTGCCCATTTCCTGGTTAGCTGTCAGCCAGGGACCACTCTCAGCTCAGAGAGCTCCTGCATTCCTCACTTCGAGGCCCCTCCATCTCCGAAGCCAGTGATGGCAGGGCTTCTCATGCTTCACAGCACTCTGAATGGCCCTTTGGTCACAAGTCAGTAAAAATTGCGCCTGGAAAGGGCTTGCGTTATGGGGCCAAGCTAACTGGGAAAATCTCTTTTGACGAACTCAAAGGCAACTGTATTAGTCGGGGTTCTCTAGAGGGACAGAACTAGGAGGATATATGTATGTATGAAACGTAGCTTATTAAGGAGGATTGAGTCAGATGATCACAAGGTGAAACCCCACGATAGGCCGTCTGCAAGCTGAGGAGCAAGAAAGTCAGTGGTGGGTCAGTCCGAGTCTCCAAACCTCAAAAGTAGGGAAGTCAACGGTGCAGCCTTCAGTCTCCAGCCCGAGAGTCCCTGGCAAACTGCTTGTGTACGTTCAAGAGTCCAACGGCCAAATAACTTGGAGTCTGATCTTCAAGGGCAGGAAGCATCCAGCATGGGAGATAGATGAAGCCTGGAAGACTCAGCAAGTCAGCTTCTTCCCCTTTCTTATGTCTGCTTTTTCTAGCTGCATTGGCAGCCCATTGGATGGTATCCACCCACAGTGTGGGTGGGTCTTCCCGAGGGTAGGTGCTCCCCTCTGTCCACTGACTCAAATGTTAATCTCCTCTGGCAACACCCAGAAAGAATACTTCGCATCCTTCAATCCAATCAAGTAGACACTTAACCATCACAGCAATTGATCAGCAACCTTCATTACATCTTTTGCCACGGACCATAACAAAACCATGGGTGTGACGTCTGTTCATACTTATGGTCCTGGGACTAGGACAGGACATCTTGGGGTGGTTTAGGATTCTGTCCACCATACCTTGATTCCCTTCCAGGCCCCCTGCACCTGCCTTGGTCCCGCTGGAGTATGCCCAGTGACGTCATGGGCTCCTCATGGCCTCATGTCCTCTTGCCATAGGACTGGTGGTCCTGGCAGCAGATTGTGAACACTTTACCCCATAGTCCCCATTCCAGGAGGCTGGGCCATGCAGTGGAAGGAGCTCAGGCTCTGAGCCTGACAAGCATGGGTTCAAATCCCAGCTCCACTAGCTGTGTGACTTCAAGCACTTCCTTCTCTAACTCAGTTTCCTCATCTGCACAATGAGTCCAGTAGCACCATTTCACAAGACTGTGCCAGGTCCAACAAACAAGCACCTGCTCCTTACCTAGAGGAACCAACACATGCCCAGTGTCACCCAAGCAGGAGTTGCTGGGGTTCAGGAAATGCTTGTCAGTCACACCAGTCATAAGATGCAAGAAGGTAGCTGGGGCAGGGCAGCAAGAACCGGGTGACACTGGAGATGCCGGGTTGGGCTCAAAGTGAAGTTCAAAAAAGTCCAGGTCAGGTCTCTGCCCTCTCCTCTATAACAATGCTGGATATGTATGCCAGCTGCTTCCTAGAAAATCGTTCATTCATTCATTCATTCATTCATTCGTTGCTTCACTGAGTACTGACTATATGCCACGTTCTGTCTTATGTCTTGGGGATAGAGCAGTAACCAAAGCAGGTGTTGCTATGCCCCCTGTGGAGCTCATGTACTGGTGGGAGACAGACAGGAAAACTAATGACATAATGTCCTCAGTGTCACAAAGGGAGCAGCAAGTGTTATGTTAGCAAATATCAGACAGCGTGTTTGTAGGGAGGAGTGTGGGCCCCCTCTGATGTGGGACATTTAAGCTGAGGCAACATAAAACCAGGGGAAGAGCCCTGTGCTAGAAGGGAGAGCACATACAGAAGTCCTGGGGCAGGAACCACCCTGGACTCGTTCAAGCAACAGAAGGAACAACATGGAGAATGACAGGAGAGAAGAAGCGGGCTCATTTATATGATGAGGCTGGGGGACAGGCGGGGGCCAGAAGATGCCAGGCTGCAGGCCAGATCAGGACTTTGATTTTATTCAGAGAGCAATGGGGAGCCATAGAAGGTTTAAGCAGGAGAAATGCCCTGATTTGGCTTGCATTTATGAAACACTCCTCCAGCTGCCGGCTGGAAGATGCACTGCAGAAGGTCAAGAGAGGAAGCAGAGGAGCAGTTGGAGCCTATTTCATCTTCTGGGTGGACTCAGACCAGTAGGTAGCAGTGGTGGAGGTGGGAGGGTAGGAGCACGATCCGTTTTGGAATGAGGGTCAAAGGCCTTGTGAGTGGATTTGGTGTGGGTGATGGAAAGGATGAGGAAGTAAGGGCAGCTCCTCGAATTCCATCTTGAGAAACTGGGATGAGGCTTTGGAGTGGAGGAATCAAGCTTCCAACTCCAGTGACAGTGACACAAACACACCCTGCAGGCAGCTCCTGGGGAGGAGGCTGGGTTACATATGCACTCACAGGTGTGAGTGCTGGGCTCGGGTCCCAGGCCCTAGTGACCTCTATGTCCTTACCTCCCCCTCCAGCCTGCCAGCCCCCCAAAGGCAGGGACATGTTCTCTCCACATCCCAGGACCTCACTCCAGACTGGAACATCATGGGTGCTCAGGAATGCCTGTCCAGTGGGAGGACGAATGAACCCAGAGCACGAGGGTGCGGACGGGTCCTGCTTTGCAAGCTCACGAGGACTCAGGGGGATCCAGCAGCGGGGACAGGCCTGGCACAGCAGCTGTTCACTAAATGGGAGCTGTTACTATTATTTAAATCACTTTTAATTGTCCCATTCCCACACAAAACACATCCCAGTGTGGCCAGTCCAGAAGCCCGTTGCCGGGGCACCAGAGAAACTGTCTGTACCCACGAAAATACTAAAGATGAAGTCATCTTTCCTTTTATAATCTTAGATCTAGGGTGACCAACCATCCCTGTTCTCCCAGTACGGAGGGGTTCCTGAGATGTGGAACTTTCAATGCGAAAACTGGAAACATCTCAGGCAAACCACACCTAGACCTGATTCCATCATTACAGCCCACACTCGTCCACACCGAGCAGAGTGAGGGTAGGGGGCTGTGCTGTCTCCTCCCTACATCCATCCTGTATTAAACATCCATCCGTCCATCCGTCCATCCATCCATCCATCCTGTGTTATCCATCCATCCATCCATCCGTCCATCCATCCTGTATTAGACGTCCATCTATCCATCCATCCATCCGTCCCTCCATCCATCCTGTATTAAACATCCATCCATCCATCCATCCTGTATTAGACGTCCATCTGTCCATCCATCCATCCATCCCTCCATCCCTCCTGTATTAAACATCCATCCATCCATCTATCCATCCTGTGTTATCCATCCATCCATCCATCCATCCATCCATCCTGTATTAGACGTCCATCTGTCCATCCATCCATCCATCCTGTGTTATCCATCCATGCATCCATCCATCCATCCATCCATCCATCCTGTATTAGATGTCCATCTGTCCATCCATCCATCCCTCCATCCATCCTGTATTAAACATCCATCCATCCATCCATCCATCCATCTATCCATCCTGTGTTATCCATCCATGCATCCATCCATCCATCCATCCTGTATTAGATGTCCATCTGTCCATCCATCCATCCATCCATCCATCCATCCATCCATCCCTCCATCCATCCTGTATTAAACATCCATCCATCCATCCATCCATCCATCCATCCTGTGTTATCCATCCATCCATCCATCCATCCATCCATCCATCCATCCTGTATTAGACATCCATCTGTCCATCCGTCCATCCATCCATCCATCCATCCATCCATCCATCCTTCCTGCATTAGACGTCCATCTGTCCATCCATCCGTCCATCCATCCATCCATCCATCCATCCATCCATCCATCCTTCCTGCATTAGACGTCCATCTGTCCATCCATCCATCCATCCATCCGTCCGTCCGTCCATCCATCCCTCCATCCATCCTGTATTAAACATCCATCCATCCATCCATCCTCCCAGTATTACACATATTCATCCATCCTTCCATCCATCTTTTACTCTCACCAAACCCTCATCTCTGTTTTAGATGCTGGGAATGTGGGGCTAAGTCAGATGTGGCACTGACTTTGAGACGTCTAGCCCGGAAAACACAGATGAGGGCCCTGGCCAAGGGCCAATGTGGTGTCATGGGCACATTGTCTGTCTAAATTGGAAACCTGACCCCGTTGCTCCCCTGTATGGAATCAATTCATGGCTCACACCGTGCTCAAGGTCCAGCCCAGGATCCTTGGGTGGGCAATCAGGGCTCTGCCTCCACTCCAGCCACACGGAACTCGTCTCTCCCCACAGGGGCCATGCTCTTCTGGATCTCAGCTTCTTGCAAGTCACCTCCTCCAGAAACCCTCCAGAGTTCGGAGCTGGGTGCTGTGGCTCACGCCTGTAATCCTAGCACTTTGGGAGGCTGAGACAGAAGGATCACGAGGTCAGGAGATCAAGACCATCCTGGTTAACACGGTGAAACCTCGTCTCTACTAAAAATACAAAAAAATTAGCCGGGCGTGGTGGTGGGCGCCTGTAGTCCCAGCTACTCTGGAGGCTGAGGCGGGAGAATGGCATGAACCCGGGAGGTGGAGCTTGCAGTGAGCCGAGGTTGCGCCACAGCACTCCAGCCTGGCAGGCGACAGAGCGAGACTCCCTCAAAAAAAAAAAAAAAAAAAAAAAAAAAAGAAGAAGAAGAAAGAGAGAGAGAGAGAGAGAGAGTCTGGCTGGAGTCCTTGCTTCCCAGAGAAAAGAAAGAGGCCCCGGGGCACCCGTGAGTCCACCATGGGCCTGGCAGAGGGAGGTGTGGTGGGCTCCTCCCCTACACTCTGTACTTCAAGGAGACCTGGGCAGGACACATGGATGCCTGCCCCAACGCCCCGTTCAATTAGGGACTGGTCCTGCTTACGGCCACCCCACAGTCAGCTCCTCTGAGCCCTCTCTGGGAACTGTGGGACTGGCAGAGGGAGGTGGTCTGGCAATGGGATCTGGCCCCTGGATTGTCCTGCTGGGCCAAACCCTAAGCTCTGCCTGGCACAGGCCTGTAGGGTCAGGACATAGAACATTGACTGATTGCCCGTGTGCGCTGGGCACTGTACTCATTTTTAGGTTAATCATTTGTTTTTTTTCTTTTTTTGAGACGGAGTTTTGCTCTTGTTGCCCAGGCTGGAGCGCAGTGGTGCCATCTCAGCTCACTGCAACCTCTGCCTCCCAGGTTCAAGCGATTCTCCTGCCTCAGACTCCCAGGTAGCTGTGATTACAGGCATGTTCCACTATGCCCAGCTAATCTTGTATTTTTAGTAGAGACTGGTCTCTACTAAAGACCATGTTGGTCAGGCTGGTCTTGAACTCCCGACCTCAGGTGATCTGCCCGCCTGGGCTTCCCAAAGTGCTGGGATTACAGGCGTGAGCCACCGCGCCCGGCCAGGTTAATCATTTCTGAGTTAACTCATTCCCCCGTCGGAAGAACCCCATGGGGTGTGGACTCATGATTACTATGCCAGGGCTGGGGACATTGACACTTCTACCTGCGGTCACACACAAACATACACCACACACAACACACACCACACACAAACACCCCCCCCACATCACACACATGCACACACACTACACACAACACATACACAGCACACAAACTTACAGCACACACACACCACAAACACACCACACACACAACAAACAACACACAACACACACATACAACACACACATGCACACACACACCCCACACACAACACACAAACATACAACACACACCACACAAACACACCACACACACCACACAAGCAACACACACCACACACAACACACACACCACAGAAACACACAGTACACACAGGTAAGAAGTAGCTGAGTTCCATGGAGCCCAAAGGTGACCATCCGGGGCCCCAGGTTGTCCTGACTTTGGAGACATCAGGCCTTGGTGGGTCTCTGTGCTGGCTGGGAACCAGAGAGGCTTGCACTCCCAGCAGAAGCACAGGCTCCACCTCCCCTCACTCAATCACCCCCTACCCACAACAGGCGTGGGGGCCCTTGGGCCTGGATCTTGGCCACCCTCACGTTCGAGATGATCAGAGCCATGATCCCATACAGGGGGACAGTGGACCTGCCTGCCTGTGGTTACACAGACCTCAGAGGCCTGGGACCAGCCTTCAGAGCCCCAGCTGGATGGAGGCTCAGGCACAGCCGCCCTGTTGCCCTGGGGATTCCTGCTGCCTGTGTGTGGTGTGTGTGTGGTGTGGTATGGGTGCATGGTGTATGAATGTGGCATGTGTGTGTTGTGTTGTGTGTGTGGTGTTCATGTGTTGTGTATTGTGTGTGCGTTGTGTTGTGTGTGTATTTGTGTAGTGTATGTGTGGTGTGTCTATATGGTGTGTGTGTGTTGTGTATGTGTTGTGTGTGGTGTGTTATGTGTGTTGTGTGTGTGGTGTGTGTGTGGTGTGGTGTGTTTATATGTTATGTCTAATGTGTGTGATGTGTTATGTTTGTTGTGTGAGTTGTGTGTTTTCTGTGTTTGTGATGTGTGTGGTGTGTAGTGTGTGGTGTGTAGTGTGTGTGCGGTGTGTGTGCATGGTGTGTTGTGTGTATCGCATTGCATGTGTGTATTGTGTGTGTTGTGTGTATGGTGTATGGTGTGTTTTGTGTTGTGTGTGGTGTGTATTGTATTGTTTGTGTGCGCTGTGTGTGGTGTATGTGTTGTGTGGTGGCTGTGTGGTATGTGTTGTGTTGTTTGTGTGTTGTGTGTTGGTGTGTGTTGTGTGTTGGGTATGTATTGTGTTGTGTATGTGTTGTGTGCCTGTTGTGTGGTGGCTGTGTGGTGTGTGTTTGTGTGTGTGGTGTGGTGTGTGTTGTGTCTAATATGTGGTGTGTGTTGTGTTGTGTGTGTGGCGTGGTATGTGTTGTGTTTTGTGTGTTGTGTGTTGTGTTTGTGTGGCATGCGTCTGGTGTGTGTTGTGCTTGCCTGTGGTGTGTGTTGTGTGTATTGTGTTTTGTATGTGTTGTGTGTATTGTGTGTGTGTGTCATGTGGTGGCTGTGTGTTGGGGGTTGTGTTTGGTGTTGTGTCTGTTGTGTGTGTGTGCTCTGTGTGTAGTGTGCGGTGTGTTGTGTTGTGTGTTGTGTTTGTGTGATCTGTGTGGAGTGTGTTGTGTTTGTGTGGTTTCTGATGTGTGCTATGTGTGTGGTATGTGTGGTGCTTGTGTGGTGTGTGTGTTGTGTGGTGTATGTTTCTGTGTTGTGTGTGTTATGTGTGTTGTGTGTGTTGCATGTGGTGTTGTGTGTGTGGTGTGTGTTGTGTTTGTGTGTGGTGTGTGATCTGTGTGTTGTGTATGCTGTGTGCTGTGTTTCTGTGTTATGTGTGTTGTTGTGTGTTGTGTGGTGTATGCTTCTGTGTTATGTGTGGTGTGTGTTGTGTTTGTGTGTGTTGTATGTGTGTTGTGTATGTGTCGTGTGTGTTGTGTGTGGGGTATGTTTGTGTATTGTGTATTGTGTTTGTTGTGTGTGCGTGTGTGTGGTGTGTTGTGTGTTTGTGTTGTTTATTGTGGTGTGTCTGGTGTTTGTGTTGTGTGTTGTGTTTTTTGTGTGTTGTGTGTGGTGTGGTGTATGTGTGATGTGTGTGTTGTGTGTGCGTGGTGTGTGGTGCGTGTGGTGTGTGTTGTTTGTGTGTGGTGTGTGTGGTGTATGTTATGTTTGTGTGTGGTGTATGTGTGTTGTGTGTGTTGTTTGTGGTTTGTGTTGTGTTTGTGTGTGGTGTGTGTATACTTGTGTGTGGTGTGTGGAGTGTTGTGTGCGTGCGTATGTGTGTTGTGTGTGTGCTGTTGTGCGTGTGCGTGTGTTGTGTGTGGTGTATGTTGTGTTTGTGTGTGGTGTATGCTTGTGTGTTGTGTGTGTTGTTTGTGGTTTGTGTTGTGTTTGTGTGTGGTGTGTGTATACTTGTGTGTGGTGTGTGGAGTGTTGTGTGCATGCGTATGTGTGCTGTGTGTGTGCTGTTGTGCGTGTGCGTGTGTTGTGTGTGGTGTATGTTGTGTTTGTGTGTGGTGTATGTTTGTGTGTTGTGTGTGTGGTGTGGTGTACGTGTGCTGTGCGCGCGTGGGCTGTGAGCGCCTCCCACCCCACATTTCCCCAACCTTGGAGTCAAAGACCCTCGGAGACCACCCGGAGAAACCGGACCCGGTGGTGGGAGCGACTCGCTGGGGTCGCCCGCAGCCGGGACCCCGCTCGGTCCCGCCCTTCCCCGCGCGCCGCCTCTCCCCGCGGCCGGCAGGGGGCAGCACCACGCCGCGGTCCCTCTGCGCTCCGAGGCGCGGCTCCGCCTCCCGCTCTCCCGGGGAAACCGAGGCACTGAGACGCAGCCGAGGCGGCGAACGAACCCGGGCATCCCGCCCGCCCACCGTAACCCCCTCCTCTCCCGGATGAACCCCGCCGGGCCGGTCCCAGAGCCGTCGCCACCTCGGGCCGGAAGCAGATCCGGCGGGGGTCGGCGCGGCCGGGTCGGGGGTCGCGCGCCCAGACCCGCAGCGGGGAGGTCGCCGGTGCAGCTCTTGTGGTTCCAGCTCCGCCACAGCCCGACAGCTCCTGGCGATCCGCCCCAGTAACGGGCGCCGAGACTGAGGCTGGCGCAGTGGGGACAGGAGTCCCGGGCTCCGGGAGGGGATGGGGTGCCTGCCCGCCTCGTGGCCCCGGCGTGGCTCCGCCGCCCGCCACCTCCAGCCCCTGCGCGCCTGAGTCCGAGAGCCCGCAGTGCCGCCGCCGGGTGGCAGCATCCGCCCGCGCCCGAGCTGCGCCCGCGCCCGTCACTGTCTGCGAGAGCCAGGCCCGACTCTCCTGCTCCCCGTGCCCAGCTTCCAGGCCGTGGAATGCGGGTGGCTGCCCTACAGTGGGGCTCCGGGGAGCAAGGGTCACCCAGGGGGTGGAGCTGCTATTGCCATTTCACTTATTCCTGTGCCTCGGTTCCCCTGCCTGCGCTGATCGCCAGCGTACGCCCTTTATCTGGGAACCCTCCCCATCGGCGCACGGGGCTCGGCGGCACCGGGGACCTCAGATCCGGGGGTCCAGGAATGACCTGCATCGGGGTCGTGGCAAAGGTTCAGGGATTTGGAGGGATTAAGAAGGGATCAGAGGCAGGGGGTCTGGCGGGACTACGGGAGGGGCAGAGGAGGCAGGCTCTGAGCTCGAGGTCCCTACCCAGGCTTGGCCAGGTGGGAGAGGGCAGCCGGATGCACACACAGACTCTCCCCTTGGTGTCCTCAGTCCCTCTGGTCCTCCGGGACTGAGCTCTTCCCTGTTCCGTCTGCCTGCAGCACCGGGAGCCATCCAGGGCAAATAAATCACAGAGCAAGCGGGGAGCCTGGCCTGGACAGCGATCTGGTCGTGGGTCTGAGTCCTGCCCCCTGAGGGAAGACCAGGCTTGGCGCAGCAGGGTCTGCGGGACTCTGGCGCTCGTTCGCCCTGGGCTGAATCAGGCTAGATGGGCTCTGGGTGTGCGAGGCACCGAGTCAATCTGACTTCGGGCTCTCCTCAGGGAATCTGAACACAGCTAGGGGCTGCTGAGGAGGCCACGAAAACCGTGGCGCAGGGGCAGGGATTCTAGGGGCCAGTAGCCTCCCCCAGTGCCCGGGAAGCCCCTCAACCTCCTTCCACAGGCCTCCATCACGGTGCTTGGCCAATGGGTTCTGCAGGAGGTCACGCATGCCATCTCCCTGCATGTGGCCAGGCTAGCCTGTCTGTCATCTTTCAGGTCCCAAAGCTGGACTAGCGCAGGTGGCAGCGGTGCTGGGACCTGGGGTGGTGGGAATCTCCCATTGAGGTTTGCTGGAGTGGCAGCGTTGCCTGGACTAAGAGTATGGCCCCAGAGTATCCCATTGATGCAGATAATTTTTGGGGGTCGGGGAAGTGCACTCGGAGAGGCAATGGGAGTGGGTGGTCTCTCCCTCCCTCACCGGAAACTGGAAGCCAAGTGGCCACTGCGACCTGTACCGGTCGTTTCCCGCCCCACCTGTACCCCGCCCCTACCCCGCGTGCGCGGAGGAGCGCAGGTGTCTCTTCCGAGCCGCACCCTCCCCATACCCCACCACCCGTCGCCTAAGCCCGCTTCCCCCGCCCAGTCCCCGGAGGGCAATCGGAAGGGAGCTGGCCTGGGGAGGGGGGGCCCAGGGGGTAGATGCGTTTGTGTGTCACGGGGGAGGGAGGAGAAAAGGGAGGGGAGAGCCAGGGAGCGAGGGAGAGAGAGCGCTGCGAGCGAGGAGGGCGGGCGGGAGGCGGATCCTCCTACCTGGGGCGCGCTCGCTCGCTCGCGGCTCGCTTGCCGGGGCCGCGAGTCACCTGGGGAGGCCGACAAGTGCGGACACATTGGCCGCCGCGGCGCTCGGCGAGGCGCGCACGGCCTCAGGCGGCTGCGCCCAGTGGAGGCTGCACCCG
>NW_016814436.1:5458139-5519727 GCF_001698545.2 Rhinopithecus bieti
CTCTCGCCGCGCTCCCCCTGGCGCGGCCCGGCGGGCGGGCGCCCGGCGAGCCGCGCTAGCTGCGGTAGCTGCTCCGAGTCGTATTTCCACATTCCTGAACCCAGCCGAGTCCTTACCTGTTGAGCCGCGATCTCCTTTAGACAGAATCTGTCTCGGCCTCGCTCAAAGTGGGGGTGGAGAAACGGCATGACGGAGAGGGGTGCGGTGCACCTCGCCGGGGCGCCCACCGCCGGTTGCCGGCCCCGGGCTTCTCGCACCTGCGGGGACCCGCGCCCCGCCGCGCCCTGCGCGCCTACTGTGCGCCGCCCGCTGCCCCGAGGCAAGCCACGTCCAGGCCACGGGCAAGGCAGTGAACAGACCCGCGGGAAGGGCAGGTCCCGGTACCACTGCGGGGAGACGCGGGCTACCAGGCGGAGAGGTGGAAGAAGGCGCTGGGAATCGTCTCTCCATCACCCTCCATCCCATCTCTACTCCGCCATTTCACAGGTGGAGAAACTGAGGCCCAAGGCCTGCAGAGACTAAAGCCAGTGGCCTCAGAGGCAGGAATGGAAGCCCCCGTCCTAGCCTGAGCCCTGCAGGTCTGGGCGGGCGTGCCTGCGGCTGCCGGTAGCCGGTAGCCCCGGTTATCATAGGTCTGTGGGTAGGCTATGTCCCAGGGTGTTTGTTTATGGAGGTGAGGGGTGCGGGGCATTGAGCCTGCTGGGCTGGGGGTGGAGTGGGCAGGCTGCTCTTTTCCTGCATCTTCAGCAGTCCTGCAATGACTCCCGCTGGGCCTCTCAAAGTGATGGCATCCCTTAATGAGGCTTTGTCCCTGCAGCCTGATTCTCAGCGCTGAGGCCTTCCCCCTCCTGGCACCCCTAGGGTTAGGCGCTTTTACTCTCTCAGCTTCAAGGATTAGGAAACTGGGCACAGGACCTAAGTCACTGTCCTCAGGATTCAGTGACAGAGCTGGAACTGCAGTTGCTTGTGGCCCCCGCCCCCGCCGCCGCTTTTCCTAGTGCCCATTCTTCTGAATCAGTCATCAGAAAGCAGCCCTTCCTCCCATGAGTGAGCGGGTGGGAAGAGCTCTAGGAACCCCCTTAGGCAGCAGCAGGAGCCAAGGGTCCACCCCAGCCCCGCTCCTGGGGCTGCTTCCAGGGCTTGAGGTTTGTGTGCCCTTCCCAAGCCTCCTGGTCCCTTCTGTAAACAGGGATTGCAGCTCTGGCCATCCTGAACAGGATGGTGGCCAGTGTCTGAGAGAGGTCTGAGTGAGCAAGACCCCACCGGGCCTCCCTGTAGCCCAGCCTGAGCCCCAGGCACCTGTGTCAGCCTCCCTCTGGGAGTGGGGGTAAGAGCCAGGCAGTGGCTGAGCTTCCTTCTGTGTGGCCCTGGCTCTGCCCTCAGGTCCCACCCAGGACCCCTGGAGGGGAAACTCCTCCCCCTGGTGTGCCAATCTAAATCGCACACTCCTCACCTCCAGGATCTCCAAAATGTGACCTCCCAACACCCTGTGGAATGGCAAGCAGGAAAGCCGGAGATCTACCCTGGGATCTGCTAAGGGAAGGAGAGCCAGTCCCTCCCTCGAGGCTCAGCCCCTGCTCACCAGGATTGGAGAGAAGGGCCCTGCTTTCTTGGTGAGCCATCTTGGCTACACGCAGTGGTCGAAGGGGGAAGCTGGGCCCAGGTGTATCCTAAGGGGTTAAATGACCTGGAAGCCCATTACATTAAGGAGGAGGTTTGGGAGTCTGGGACAAATGGGCTGTCTGTTCTGTCCTCTTGTCACTCCTAGCCTGTGGCCTTGAGTGAACCTTTTAACCTCTCAGCCTCCCTGTCTTCATCCAAAATATGGGGTCACAACACCCCCTTCACTTCATGCTGCCCGTGTTAGTCCTGGGGGCCTTTGCCCTGCGGGTGGTGGAGATATGTGTCCCAAGAAACACCTGTAGACACCAGGAGACTCTTTCTTATTGTTAATGACTATGATGTCACCGGGACTGACACTCTGGGGACTTCTCCAGATGGTGTATTCCAGGGCATCTGCATCTCAGGAGTTGGGATTTTCAGGGTCACAAAATTCTGACCAAAGATCAGAGGTTGTATATGCATGGGGGGGGGGGGGATATTCCAGGATCACTCTCCTGCATGCTGCCTGTGTTTCATTACTCGGGGGGCCACCTGGGCAAGTGTAGCCATCACACACATGTGCCCCTAAGCCTGGTGCAACTCACAGGTACAACCTCTGGAGGAATCCAGTACCAGCAGAAACCAGAACTCAGCCCTCACAATCCCCTTAGGGGTCACGGCCCTAAGAACAGATGCACCTGGGATTTGGAGCAATTTGAAAACCTGATGGCTTCAGGGAGTCACAGTTCCTCACCCAGGGCCCTTTTTGGACTGAGTGGCCTTCAGCTCCAGCCCTGGAGGAGGCCAAAGCAGAACTCAGAGGAGCCCGTCTGAAGTCTGGACACCTTCTGCTCACTGGAACTAGAGTCACTGCAGTTCTAGGACAAGTCCTGTTGCAAGCCTATCCCTGCCTTTGGGGCCAGAAGCAGAGGGGCCCGAGAGCCCTGAACTGGGAGGGATGAAGGTGGAGGAAGTGACTGCTTTCTCCTGGGTGATGAGCCTCCACACCAGGTCTAGAAGTTAGAAAATCCTCTTCCTCAGGACAACGGGCCAGACCACCCAGCCCTCCCTTGTCTTGCCATCTTCCTGCTTTGCACTGTGATTCAGATGTAGAGGGATGGTCAAGTGGAACCAGGATTGGCTAACAACAGGAGGTGGGACACTAGACCTGTGTTTCCGGGCTTAAAAATAAATAAATAAATAAATAAATAAATAAATAAATAAATAAATAAAACGAACTCTAAGAGGGAGAACGTCCTTGTAGGTCTACTTCTCCCCAAACCCGTCCCGACCAACCGGGATGGGGAAGCCAGAGTGGGGACGCCTCTGTGTGAGGAGAGCAGCACCTGCCAGCGATGCCTTCCCACTGGCGGTCTCTCCAAAGAAGTGCCCAGGCAGGGTCCTGCAGTCTCAGCATCAGCTCAAGGCTGGGCTTGGTTAACCATGGCAGTGCCTGTGTGCGACCCACAGCCAGCCTCACTAAACCCAGGGCACACGGGGGCAGAGGCTCAGGACACTCAGTGCATCTGTGCACACACACCTGTCCTCACAGACCGCCCACGCTCCTGCAGGCACACACAGGCACATGCAGGTACATGCATGCACACACGCGCATACGTTGCTGAGCACAGCCCCCAAACACAAGCCTCCGCGCAGTTCCCCAGCGGAGTCGCCCCCAGGTGCACCTTCCGGAGCCAGGCCAGAGCTGTGTGGCTTCCTAAAGATGGGGGTGCGGGTGTCCCGGCCAAGGCAACTTGGGCAAGCCCTGGAGGCGGCTCCCACCGCACGCTCCGGTCAGCCTCCCCTTTAAAAAAACCCGCCGGGGGAGGAGGCGGATGTAGGGACGGCCCGTCCAATGGCAGCTGCGCGCCTCGGGAGACTTGGAGACGTGAGCCAGTGCGAGCGACAGAGCCGGTTCGCACCGACAGACAGACGGAGGTCCAGACCGCAGACAAGGCGCGCCCGCTGCCCCCGGCCGGGTCCCCGCCCCGCACTCCAGCCCCAGCTCCCACCGCTGCCCCAGATCCAGCGCCATGCGCGGCCCTGGCGGCGGGGCACGGGCGACAACTGCGCCCGGGTCCACGAGACCCAGCCCCTAGCGCCTGGCGCCGCCGCCCTGCATCGGGGAGCTCCGCGGGGACCCCGGCCTCAGCTGGCCCAGGCGCTCTGCCCGTGGAGCCTGCCCAGCCCCGCCAGGCGCGCCGGCCCACCATGCTCCTACTGTCGCCGCGCAGCGCGCTCGTCTCCGTCTATTGCCCGCAGATCTTTCTCCTCCTGTCCAGCGGCAGCTACCTGTGAGTGCCGCGGGCGGCGTGCGGGGTGGGCGGGTGGGCTCCCCTCGGGCCTCCAGCGCTGGAACAGGGCGGGCAGGGAACGCGGCAGCGAGGCCCCTGGGCGGGGCACCGGGTGACCATCGCGCGCGGGAGCCGGGGGACTTTAGGTCGCTTCGCCAGCCTAAGCTGCCGAGGTGGAGCACTTGGCGGCCAGCGACGTCAGTGAGAAGTCCTGGCTCTCGGGTCAAAGAAAGGATGGCCTGAGAGCGGCTCGACTGCCGGAGTAGAGCAGGCTGTGCACGCCCAGCGCGAGGGCTCGCGGGCACGCAGGCGGCGCCGAGATTCCCTGCGCGTCCCAACAGAGTCCTGGACCAGTGGAGGACCCCTCCCCATACTAGCCCACGCGGCGCGCAAGACCATGCGACACTTGGGATAGCCGCACGCACACACCCGCTCCCTCGTGCAAACACCGGCACGCATGTGCACGCCGCGCTCCACCGGACAGCGCCCGGACTGCACCCCGAAGTCGCTGCGGCTTCTCGCGCCTTCCTGCCGCACTGGGTGACCTGATCCCTGCCCCTGCCGAGTCCTCACCTAGGGGCGAGGTGGACGCGCATTGCGCGCTGGCGGCCGCGTTCGCCCAGGTGTCTCGGCCGAGAGAGAGCACGGAGCGTGGGTCCTCCTGTGTGCGTCCAGCGGGGCAGAGCCCACTGGGCTCTGAGAAGCTCCGGGCAGGGCCGAGTCCAGCCCAGTGAGCCCGGGGGGGCGCAGTGGTGGCTTCGCTCGATTCCTAATAGGACTCATATGCTCTGGCCTCTGACTCAAAAAGAAGTTTGATTTATGGAACCGCCGTTTGGGGGAATTTAAGCTGGATGCTACTGATTAAACCTCAGTGCCTGCTCTCCCTCCCCTTCTCTTCCCTTCCCCTCCCCTCCTTTACACGCGGGCCACGTCCGGGGTCGCCTGACGCGGCCAGAGGGGGCAGCCGCTGCCTTCCCGCTCGCTGCGCTACCCCTTCCCCCCGTGCGGTCGCAGTCCTAATACAGCGCCGCGCCCCCACCCCCATTTAATAAAGACGCAGCCAATTTCTCCTCTTGCTCCTAGGAAATTACTATCCTACCAGTTTTCCTTCTATAAATAGTCGCGCATCTTGAAACAAAAGTTCGCAACCGCAGCCAGATGCTGCGAGGCCCGCGGTTTCCCGGGCTGTGGGACATAATTACAAGGTCCCGGCACAGAGAGCGCTCCAGGCCCGGCGGGCAGCCCCGGCTGCGGAGGCATCGCCTGAGGGGGGCGGGGTAGCAGGGCGCATGCGGGTGGGGACCGCCTGAGCAGTGGGGACCCAGGCTATCAAAGTGCCAGGGTCCCTGGGTCCTGCTTCTGGTGTCCTTCCCAGGAACTGCATCAACCAGGGGGCCTTGGAATTTCAGCCTCTGGCGGTTGGAGGCCAGGAAGCCTCCCCCTCCCCAGAATCCTGGCATTTCAGCCTTAAGCCTTGCTGGAGAATTGGCAGCTCCGGTGCTTGGGAAATCATTTTTGGAGCCGGCTGGCTGAGGTTCGGTGTTCATGAAGAGGTGTCCGGGGTGGGAAACCAGGAGTCCTGAGGAGGTGGGGGCGAGGGAAGGGGGGATTGGAGGGTTGGGGTAAGGGTCGGAGTGAGGGAGGTGCACAGGAGCCCCAGAAGCCTGGTGGGAGTTGATGCCAAGGCAGCAGTGAGGGGCCTTTGGGGTAAGGTGGTGCCCAGTGTACCTCTGCAGACCCCAGGTTTATCTCAGGGCTGTCCTCCTCATCTGGGCCTGCAATGACTACAGCCGCCAGGCTTGTTCCTGGAGTGTGCACTGCCAGCTGTGTTGGCAGAAATTCTCCTAAGGAAACAGCTTTTCCAGACATCCCTGGGCCAGTGCTGGGGTCCGGCCTGGGTCGTGGGGGACAGGAAGGCAGGCTGCATCCCTGACTTGCCCTCAGCAGCTCCTGCACCACAGGGAGGAAAACGCTGACGCCAGCCTTCCCCAAGCAGAGAAGAACCCAGACATGTTCCAGGAGCGAGGGGGGCGGGCCTCAGGTTTCCCCTGCCCCGTTTGTTTGGTGGGCACAAGGCTGACCATAGGTGGGAGTAGGGCCTGCGCAGTTCAATTTGAATGAAAGTGTGCAAAGTGAGAAGACCTTGGTTTCAGTGTTTCTGACCCAATGGCTGCACTTGGGGGAGGCAGCCAGCAGGCAAGTCCTTGGAGAGCTGTGAGAGGTGGGGGTCAGTGTCAGCCCACCCTCAGCACTGCAGGCACGCTTGATGGCGTTGGCCTTTGGATCTGAGGATGCCTAGGCTAGGAGGGTCGCTGGGTGGAGGCTTCATTCTGCTCCAGAGAACTTTCAGGAACTTTCCAGATCCCATTGCTGGGATCCCAGACACTGGCTGACAGCTGATCCTCCTCCTTTCATCTGGGCTGCTCCCCTAGCTCCCTGTCCTGGGCTGTGGTCTGTGCAGCCAAATCCCAGACGCATGCCTGGGCCCCTGCCGCTGATCAGGTTGGACGGGTGTGTTGGCCTGGAAGCGCCCTGCGCCCCTGCTACAATGCTGACTTGCAGTGGTGCTAGGCGGCTCTGGCTAGCCCTCGCCTTCTCTGTGCAGAGCTCTGTTGTCGGTGCAGGAGCTCCCAGGGCCAGCGGGGATCAGTCAGGGCCCAAGGGAGGGCAGGTGGGGGACCGCAGGCCAAGAGGAAGGCTTGTGGTGCTGGGTCAGCTGGAATGGGGGCCTGGCTGAGGCCTTGACCAGGACCAGGCTCAGCTTCTGTCCCAGGCAGGTCTCTTCCGGTCTCAGCCTTCCTCTCCCAGATGTGGGGGTTGGCTCTGACGACCCCCCCAGGTCTTCCGGTAGGAGCCTCTCATGGTGACCGCCCGCTCTGGGGAGCCAAGTGAGTCATGGGTGACGGGGCGGTTACTCACCGACCACCTGGCTGTGGTAGGGTGGGGGGGCGCTTACCGCTGCCCTGCCAGGCCAGGCCTCTTCCCGGCTTTGTCAGCGGTGCCAGCCACAGTCCCAGAAGTGCTGTGGCCATGACCCTCGGGGGGAGGAGATGAACCAGGCCCACTCCCATGGTACCATGGCCTGTGTGGGGACAGGATGTGCCCTTTGGCTCAGGCGTGTTAAGGTTGCCCTTGGGGGAGGGGCAACTCCCAGCCTAGAGGGTCTGCATCTATCCAGGTCTGGGAGGGCTCTGCTATGTGCCCTGAGCGGGTCCATGGGCCTCTCTGGGCCTCAGTCTCCTCATGGGTCACTTGGGATGGTGATCCCTCCCCCAAGGCTCAGACCAGGTCATGTGTAGTTGGAACTTGAAAGTGTAGAACGTTCCATAGAGGGAGTACATGTGGAATTCGAGCTGGCAAATCTGATGAGATCTCAACTGGGGACCCTCCACGGGAGTGGACAAGTGTAGCCCCCCTAATCACAGGAAACTCCCCAGAACTCATCATCATGTGGATGAGACCCACCAACCATTGGCTAAAGGGGAGAATGTGCATCGTGGACCATCTGTCTGCTGAGGGAGGACAGGAGGTCCTGGGATGGTGCTGGGTGCCACAGTTGTGCGCAGAGGCCTGTAGGATAATGTGCCATTTTCTAACATGATTTCCCTTGAGTCTTCGTGAAGCCAAGGGGCATGATAGTGACTCAGATCTGGGTCCTCATCCTGACTCCACAGGGCCCTCACTGCCTGGCTGTGTCCCCAGGCCCAGCTCTTCCCTCTCCAGTGCAGATGATGGGAGCACAAACCTCACTGGGTGGCTGTGGGAAGCTCTAGCTTGATGCCTGGTGCGGTCAGTGCACGGGAGACTGGCCATTCTCAGCTATCAGGAATAGGGAGGTTGGCCACAGGCAGCACAGAGGGAGGCCCAGTGGCTGTGTTCATTCAGGAAGGAGTGATGCCCCCTAGGGCATCTCAGAGGGCTTCCTAGAGGAGATGACTCTCAGACAGGGTTTTGAAGGATGGATAGGAGTTGGGCAGACTAAACAGGCACATGAAAGGGACCCCTAGACGAGAGAATAATACTGTCAAACACATTCACCAGGGCTTCCACTCCAGGGAGCCTCAGAGCATCTTGCTGAGGTGGATCCATGGGATGCCAGGATCCAGAGAAGAGGCTGTTTCCCAAGGTCACCTTGGAGCCCAGGGGTTCAGCCTTCCTAGTTCCAGCTCCTCATGTGGCACCAGCACTGCTTCTGAAGGGAAGTTCCCCCTATGCAGTCCCACAGGGAGAGGAATCAGGATCTCCCAGGGCCTCAGGCTCCAGCCAGTGGTTGGAGGTGCTGATGGGAGGCGAGGTGATATCATGAAGTTGCTGATTTTTGAGGCGCCAACAGCACATTATTGTTCCCTCATTCACACACTTCCGTGAGCTTCTCTGGGGACAATGGCCAGGCACGTCACACTCCCGGCCCTTCCCCTCCCACCCACCTGGAGCCTTGACTCACCCTGGCAGGGCAGGTGGATGCCTGTGGGGAACCCAGGGACCCTGCTTGGGTGTGGACCAAGGCTCTGTTCTCGGAGCACCCTGACAGACTCTGGGGTGTGGTGGTGTTGGATGAGGTAGAGGGCTCAGTTGTGGGTGTCCAGGCCATGAGCCCAGGGCCAGGGAGCGGAGCCCCTGGAACTGAGAGCCACATGCAGCAGAAGCTCGAGCCCTCACTGCTCACACCGCTCCCTGTCATCCTGGGCAGATGGAGCGGCTGTAGCAGGCTCCTAAGGCTGCCGCCCTACACGGCCCTGGGTCCATCTCAGATGGGGCTCAGCTCCCCTCCCAAAGGGACAGGAGGCCGGGCGCCCTCCCTTGTCAGATGAAACCCCGGCCCAGGGCTCCTTCAGCCTGATGAAAGGGTCATTGTGTAGTGCGGGCCGCCCGCTGGCCAAGGACAAAACCACCGTTTGTCCTCCGTCCCTGGCGCGGGGCTGGGGGCCTCACCTCAGGCTGGCCGGCAGGGGTGGGGGTGGGTACAGGTGCGCTCCCTCCTCCCTTCCTTGTCTTCCCACTCAGCCCGCCTGGGGCCCCTCCCCCATCCCTGCCCCTCACCCAGGGCGTTCTCATCCTCTGAAGGTGGGTCCTGAGGCTTGGGTCAGTTCCGCTGTTGGCAGAGAGGCAGTGAGTTCTCCAGCCCCAGAGGCATACAAGCAGATGCAGTAGGAGTGAGGGCCGGGGATGCTGGGGAGGGTCCCTGCCTGGGCAGAGAAGCAGCGCTCACAGTTTCTCTGTGCAAGCAGCCAGTGGAGTGGTTGGCCTTTCCACCGAGGCCATCCCACAGTCTCAGTGGTAGAGTGGCAGGTGAAGCTTGGCACAGGGCCATCAACACTTCCTCCATCTCCAGGCTGGAGCAGGTGGCAGCTGAGGTGCTGGGGCTGCCACGAGGCTGGGTCTGAGGCTGTGTGCAGACGACACTAATGTCCTGCTCCCCCATGCGGCCTTTGCAGATTTAGTATATGAAGCCTGCAGGTGCCCGGAGCTGGGCCTGGGAGGAAGTCACCCCACCTGCCCAGCAGCTCACTGGGTGTCAGCAGTAGCGGAGAAGAGCCTGAGTGAGCATGCCCTGGAGTCCCACCCCATGACCCCTGCGGGCTTCCATCGCTTTTTGGAACCCTCCTGCACTGTGATCCCTGCTCCAACCCTTCTGTACCCAGTTGGAGCTTTGAATGGACCAGACCCCCTGGAGGGAGGGAGCCCGGCCGCAAGGACTGGTGGTGTCTCAGCTGGCCTCCGCGCAGTGGGTATTGCTGTGGCCAGGGTGAGGAGGTGTCCAGAGCTGAGACTTAGGCCTGTGCAGTCCCAAGCGGTGAGACAGATGGCAAAGCCCCTTCCAATGGGAAGTCCTCCAGAATGCACTGCCTGCCTTGCAGACCCCTGCTTAGGGAACACAGGATGAGGCATTCCCACTTCTGGAGGACTTGGGTTCCCCAAGAAGGCCCTCCCTGGCGGGACTGACGTGTGCACAGTGCCCAGGGTCTGCTTTGGGATCCGTGTCCCCCTCGGGCTCCCAGAGAAGGGGAGCTAGGAGAGGCCTGTCTGCCGTGCTAGGTGGTGGAGTGAGGAAGACAAGGTCAGGGTGCAGAGTCACTTGCCCAGGTCAAGCAGCTGAGCCCAGATTTGAGCCCGGGGCCTCCTGGCTGTCGGGTCCATGCCACTTGTCACGGTGTCTTAGCAAGGCGAGTTTTCAGCCTTGGGTGAGCTCTGTCCCATTTCCTGCCTGTCCTCTCCAGGCAGAAACCAATGCCTCCGGTTGCTTAGAACTGTGTATTGACCAAGAGTCCCCGGGGCCCTGAGCAAGGGTCTCAAGGTTGCAGGGGCTGCCTCCAAGGTTAGCTTTAGGATCAGAGGTGCAGCTCTCCTGTGGATACGGGAAGCCCAGAGGCCTTCTGTTCTGGGCCTTGTCCTGCTTCGGTCCCTGAGCTGGGGGCTCTGAGACCAGCCTGGCCAGCGTTGTTGGGTCAGCGTGAGTGTGGTCCCAGACGCCCAGGCCCTGTTCCTGGCTCAGCTATGGGCTTGCAGCAACCTTGAGGCATCCCTCCACTTCTCTGGGTCTCAGTTTCCCCATCTGGGTGGTAGATCTGGATGCTTCCCCAGATCCTCCTCCTCCCTCCTCCCCTTCCTGCTGGCCCCACCACCACCCTGAACTTTCCCTTCATGCCCACAGAGTGATGGCAGCCCCCGTGGGTGGGTGATCAGGGCTGGCCGGGTGTGCAGGTGTGACTGGAAAGGAAAGCCCCTGCCTCCCTCCCTTCCAGCGTCGTTTACGCAAAGCCCTGTGGGACCCACAGCAGGAGCTCTAAGCTCCTGGTCGAGGGCGGTCCGGGGAAGACCTCTCAAGGAAGGCAGCCTCTGACCTTGGCCCTGAAGGACCTGCTGGAGGGAAGGAAGGTGGGTTCCTGGGAAAGGGACAGACGTGGGCAAAGGCCTGGAGGTGTGAAGAGGTTGTGGCGACTGGGCATCAGAAGTGCGGAGCAGCAGGTTAGAGTGGGCTGGGGCAGGGGAAGATGAGGTGGGGGCGGTGCCAGAGGCAGTGACCTCAGGTCTGGGGACCCCAGGGCAGGGAGGAGTGGCTTCGGCAGAGCTTTAGAAAGAGACTTCTGGGCAATGAGGTAGAAGATGGGGAAGCAGGGAGGAGGCTGGTCCTGCCCACCAGCCGCAGATG
This sequence comes from Rhinopithecus bieti, assembly GCF_001698545.2. NCBI lineage: Eukaryota > Metazoa > Chordata > Mammalia > Primates > Cercopithecidae > Rhinopithecus > Rhinopithecus bieti. The sequence goes on from NW_016814436.1 coordinate 5,469,186, forward strand.
CAGGACCCGGGCCACTCCGGGGCTGAGGAGAGGGGATGACTGAGTCTGCAGGACTGTCTGGTGGCAGGGGTGCCGGGGGAGTGTGCTTGGCCAGGTCTGGGGTTGCAGGGTTGCCTACCTCCTCCCCAGCACTCAGGGCAGTACCAGGCACTCACTCAGTCGGTACTCAGCACATCTGTCAGAGGGTCTGATGGCCACTTCTGGGTCTGGGGCCCCAGGAACTCCCAGGTCAGGGCCCATCGCCCAGGGGTGGCAGAACCTGTGGTGGCCCCAGGTGTGCTTGGCCCCCAGCGGCACAGGTGGGAAGGGGGAGTGGGTGACCAGGGGCTGGATGACTTCCCAGCTCCCCTGACTCAGGTCTTCCCAGGATGACTTTACCGCTGGCGGGAAAGTGCTGGGAATTTCCAGGTATGGCCGACACCGCCCCCCAAGGAAGGCAGATCCATCCCGGGACTCCTCCTGTGTGCCCCATGGCTCCCCTCAGCCTGGGGAGGGCTGGCCTTCAGAGGCCACACTCCTGTGGGCTGAAGCGCTTGCTCAGCTCCATCACTGCCCCTGCAGGGTTGTCACCCGCCTTGGTGGCACTGCCCTGGGGATAGAGTCGCACGTCAGGCACGCCTTCCTGAGCGTCAGGGTGTTCAGGGAGTGTTCCTGGGGGTGACAGGCCCCGGATCCCTGGATGCCAGGCAGGCTGGTGTTGTGGACAGAGCACTGGATAGGGAGTCAGTGACTCTGGACTCCAGTCACTCCGTGTCTGCAGTAGTCCAGAGTGCAGAGGGACGCAGGGCCTGAGGACCTGCGGGACGTAGCCCCTGAAGTGGCCAGCCCGGGATGCTGTGGACCTGCACCTGGGGAGGGGCACTGGGCTGAGGGCTGCAGACTGCACATGGGCCCCATCTGCTCTCTCTCAGAACCTGCCTTCCCAGCATATGGCCTGGGGGCTCCCCTCCAGGCTGCAGCTCCTGGAGGTGTGGGGGATCACCTGGTACCCCGTCGTGCTCTTGTATTTCCTTCTGGCATCTTTAGGAGTCAGGCAGTGTATGTGGTATGATGCTTCCCTCTCCTGCAGGAGTCCTCCTGTGGTCTATCCCTGCTTTGGAGCAGCCTCGGAGGGGTGGTTGGGGCTGGTCCCCTACCTTCAGAGGCTGGAGAGAGCCCGGCTTTGCAGTCAGCTCTGACTGTGAGCCCAGAGCCCAGCCCGGCTTCCCCTTACTGCCTTCCTTGGTGGAGATTCCTGTGGCAGGCAGGACGGGAGGGTGGGAAGAGGCAGAGCCCAAAGGTGGGGGAAAAGCCACCGGGTCTGGTCTTGCTCTTGTCGCTGATACCAAATCACTGCCACATTGCTGTGTGGCCTTGCCCGAGATGCTGCTCCTCTCTAAGCCGCCTCTGTAAAACGGGAATGATGAACTCCAACTGCGGGCTCACCGTGGGGAAGGCAGGGATGGCGCTCAGGACCTCGGGCCACTTCAGTCAAGGCCCCTGGAGTTCTGAAGGCTCCATAAACACTCACTCAGCCAGGCTGACGAGAGGCGGAGGAGGGGAAATGGGCACTCTGGGCCACAAGGCATCCAAGCTGAGCAGTTGGCTAGGAGGCCGTGGCAGCCTAGGAATTCTTGGAGGGAGCATTCCAGAAAAGTGGGCTGCTTGAAAGATGAGGGGGATGTGGAATTATGCACAGGGGGCTTGTGGCCCAGAATGGGTCCCCTGCTTTGGAGAATGCAGATGGCCTATGTGGGGCTGGCCTGGCTCCGGCTCACGCTCTGTCTGAGGCGCTGTGTGGCCCAGGCATGGACTGGGCGTGGCTCCCATTTGTTCCTAGAAGGAGGGACCCTTCAGGACTATGGCCTGAGGTTCAGTCTCAGGGCCGGGAGCTCAGCCCTATCTTGCAGTCTGCAGAGAAGTGATGGCTCGGCCCCCAGACTTGCCATTCAGCCAAGTTCAGAGCGGCCAGGAAGGCCAAGGTGCTGGCCCAGCCACAAAGCGTCCAGACTCCTATCCTGGCCATGGGCCAATGGGGCCTGCCAGCTCCCTCCAACTTGTTCCACTTGTCTGTCCACCCACCCATCTGTCCTGAGGTTTCAGGTTGGCATCCTGGTCACCCAGGCCTGCAAGGCACCCCTGCGTCCAACAGATCTGTGGCATCAGGGCCAGGGCTGGGGCTGGGAGTCCCATCCTTGCTAGGGTCTCAGCTAGCTGTGTGGTCTCAGGTGCTGTGGCATCTCTGGGTGTTTCTGTCCCCATCTGTACTGTGGGAAGCAAAGAGAAAGGCCAGGGTAAGACCTAGGGAAGGGTATAGCTGAATCTCAGTCCCAACGGCTTCCTCGGGAGCCCAGTACAGATGTGATCCTGTAGGGAGTGGAAAGGAGAGAATGGAGAGAGATCCTAGTGGACTTCTTGGAGGAGGAGGCACTAAGCTGGGTCTGGAATCTTGCCTGGCTGCTGGAGGGGGCAAGCTGCCTGCCCCTGGATGGGGAGGAGCTAGTCCAGTGTGGCCAGCACCTGGTGCATCGTGATGGGCCCTGGGTGCTGGTAGAGATCTGGAAGGTTCTGAAGTCAGAGGTCAGTGTCCTGCGGTTTGGGGATCACAGTGAGTGGGTGAGGCTCTCATTTCACAGATTTAGTAGATATGGTGGCTGGGAGTGTCTGCCCTTGACCTCATTAGCTGTGGGCTCCTTGTGTTGGCCAGGGGTGCAATGGATCCCCTGGCTGTGGCTCATCCACCTGTAGCAGCCTCAGCCCTGCCTGGGGCCCCCAGCTCTTCGCCAGCTTTTTCCCAGGCGGTCTGGTTCTTCTCCAGGGTGGGGTCCCAGGCTGCCAGGCCAGGAATGCCAGCTATGTGGGGAGGGTGGGGGGGCAGCCGCCCGCCGGGGGCGTGAGGGAGCAAGTGGACGCTCTGATCCCTTCCCTGGGAACACTGTGAGCTGAGAGCTGAGCAGAGCAGTGGCGTGGAAAGAGTGGCAGGTGGGACCGCAGTGGAGGGCAGCCTGCAGGATGCCCCACCCACCAGCAGGGCGTTTCTCCCCATTGGACAGACAGGCAAACTGAGGCTCAGGGAAGCCAGCGAGAGCCAGCAGCTGAGCAGAACTTGAACACAGGACCCCAAACCCAAGCAAACGAGCAAACCTCTTTAGGACACAGCTGCAGGTACCCAGATTGTCACCTCAGCCCCTCACTACACAGATGGGAAACTGAGGCCAGGAAGGGCAGGGAGGGGCAGAGGGATGGCCTCATTCCCGAGCTGGGCCCTGGGGGTGTCAGCCCTCTGCTCTCCCCAGCCCCTTCCTTGCCCACCCCCACCCGCCCAGCTCCCTTTGCCTCCTCTAAGGATGCACTGTCCCGGCCCCCACCCACACTGCTCTCTTCTGGCTATTCTCTCTCAGCCTCAGTTTCCTCATCTGTAAGGTCAGGCTGGCAAGGACCAGCCAGGGGAACCAGAGTGGGGAGAGGGTGGGAAAGGGTGGGAAATGGTTCCAGGGCCCCACACACCATGAACCCTGCTTGGAAAGGGGAGCGCTTTGGGCCTGTCCCTTTCCCACAGGTGTAAGGCCCCTTCCAGGCCTCACCTGCCACTTGCCAAAGGAGGGCTGATTGTCCCTTGCTCTCAGATGAGAAAACTGAGACTCAGAACAGCCTTGGGGTGGCTGGGCAAAGCCCCTGACCCAAGCCCCCCGCCCCATCCCACAGAGCTGGGCCCTCCTCCAGGAAAGACGGGGCACCAGCTGTGGAGCCCAGACCTGTCCTAGTCATTCTCTCTGGCTCCTTCCCACCGGCACGCCCAGCTCTGGGCTGCAATGCCTCCCTCCAGCTTCCTCTGAGGGCAGCGCTGGAGCTGCTGTGGGGTCTAGGCATTACGGGGCAGGTGCAGGTGGAGCTCTGTTCTGGATGAGTGGGGGTGTCTGACCAGTCTGCAGCCTGTGGCTCATGGGGTCTGCTGAATGACCCCAGACCTGGCCCACATTCTTATCCCCATTTGACAGGCAGGAACACTGAGGCCACCACCAGCCCCTGCCCCATACTCAGCCCCAAGGAACCCTGCTGGGCTCCAAAGCCATAGCCAGCCCCTGTATGGATGGAAAGTTCTGGGCCAACCCTCTGCCCACCTGAGGAAGAGGCTGGCGAGGACTCGGCCCTGGATGGGCCTGGGGGCCAGGCGCTGTCCTCCCGGGTATCTGCTGAGTTACTTCCTGGATGGGTGGATCCAGGCCTGCCTCCCTGGCTGATCACAGATAATTGGAGCATTCTTCAAATATTTTTGCCAGAAGATGCCTGAGAAGGAAGAATTACAAAGCGCCCCGGGCCAGGAGCGTGGGTTGCAGGAGCCCGGGGCAGTCCAGCAGCCAGGGCCAGGGGCCGGGAGGGAGGCCGGAGATCAGGCCCAGGCTCAGCCAGCCTGTCCCTGCCACCCAGAGAGCTGGGGAGGGGGCTGCCCATGCTCCCTCAGCTGGGGGGATGGAGTGGCTCATGCCCATGTTGAGCTTGGGGCCTGGCCGGGTGCTGGGCAATGCTGGGGACCCCTGCCCTGGGGAGTCTGCCGCTGACACAGTGGCTTTAGGACAGCCTGAGAGGTCAAGCACAGAGTCTGGGCTCTCCCAGAGGGGGCTGGTGGGTGGGAATGCCTCCCCAAGGAGGGGTCTCTGCAGTGGAGAGCTCAGCAGGTCAGGGGCCAGCATGCTAGGAAGGAGTGTGGGCAAGAGTGAGGACTGAGGGGGCAGGCCTGGGGCCACCTGGCCAAAGTGGCCAAAGAGGAGCAGCCTAGGCTGGGGCCAGGAGGTGGCTCAGGCAGGCCCCAAGGCCACGATCCTGCTGGTGTCAGGGTGGGGCGTGGACCCATGCCAGGGGTAGGATGGTGGGTGCCCTGGGGGCAGAGCAGGGCGTGCTGGGGAAAGCCTTTCTGACCTCCATGAGCTTTTTGAAAGAGGTGCCTGTTATCTGCGGGGGAGGGCAGGCGGCCCCAGGGTTCTGCTTCTGGCTCCTGTGGCTCTGGGGGGTCTGGATGCTGAGTCCCGGGCAGGCTCCAGCTGGGTTCCAGGAAGAAGTGAGATCTCGTGTCTCCCAGACGGAACGCTGCCCTGGTCCTTCTCGGGAATGCTTTCAGTGGCGGGGTGGGGCGCTACTTCCACCCTGAAACTGGGTGGGATGGACAGCACTAGGACTGCTTGGGTGCCGTGTTGAGAGCTGGTGTCCAGTCCAGATTGAGGTGGGAGAGCGGGGGTCCAGCCAGGCTGTTGTGGGGCCATTTGCGCCCCGCCCCCCCCACCTCCACTGGCAAAACAGAGCTGGGTTGTGGTTTGTGGGGTCGGTTTTTGGGAATTTGGAGGAGAAATGGGATACTGAGGTGGAGGTGCCTGGCTCCCAGGCCTCCTCAGGATACGAGCCCACATCTGTGTCATAGCATAGCCGATTTCTCCCAGGCCTCATCACCAGAAAGACACAGCTTGTCCTGTTGCTGGCGGGGAGCTGTGCCCTCTCGAGGGGTACTTTGAGTGGTTTCACCCCCATAATCCTCACCACCCCATCACCCAGTTTGAAACGCTGGGCCGTGACATGGACTGTGGGCATTTTCTCAACCCTGTGTGAAGTGGGGGTACAAGCTGGTTTCAACTGACCTGTAACGCAGTCTGAGTGACAAGGGGACGCCCCATGGCAACCTTGCTGCCCACCCAGCCTGCAGCCCTAGCCCCTGCCTGCACAGGCAGCTGAGGCCCTGCCACGCCTGGCCTTGCACCAGGCCCAGCATATGGTGGGGAGTAAGACAGGGTTCTGCCATCCTGGACCCAGCCACGGGGGCTCAGACCTGTTTGGGGAGGGCCCATCAGTCAGTCTGGAGCCTGAGAGACTCCTTACAGCTTGGTGCATGTCGGGGGGCTTCCTTCTCCAAGAGCTCCTCAGGGAAGGCCCAACCCCACACAGCCTGGCCCCAGAAGCAGCCTCCTGCCCCTAGAGACTTACATGGGAGGGTGGCTCTCCAGGAGGACGAGTGACCACACTCTGCCCATCCTGCCCCCGCTGTCTTTGAGGGTCAGGGATGGGGTATCTCCCAGGGGAAGGGTTGATGACAGGGCACTGGCCAGCCCCGGGACGGGAGGGGTGGGTTCCAGCCCTGCTCGCTCCCAGCCTTCCTGAGCTACCAGGAAGGCTGCTGAACCTTTCTGGACCTCCAATTCCTGTTCTGAGGGAAGAGTAATCATGATTATTGTCACCATTCTAGCCCTTGGCCCCCCGAACTTTGAAATAGCAGCCCTGAGGGGACTCTGAGGCCAGTCAGGCACGCAGTGGGTGTTCACTCTGCCTCAACCACTGAAAACCCTGACAGCATGAGGGAATTAGGTTAGACGCCTACCTGCTGGGGGAGGCGTTGAAGCAGGGGTTACTCCTGAACACAGCAGGGGTGTCAGGGAGAGGACAGGGTGGCTCTGATTCTGGGCACAGGTGAGATGCTGCCCACCCCCTGCCACCTGGGCTCAGGGTACCCAAGAGTGAGATGATAGGTTACCCCAAAGCTCCTGAGAATGTTGGAGGAGGGAGCCCCCAGGCTGGGCCTTGGCAGAGATGGCGCCGCCCAGATGAGGGTCTTAGCCAGAGGGGCCACGTCCCACAACCCTGTTCCTCCCCATCACTGCTGATGGCCCTGCTCCTTTGGGAGGAAGGATGGCCGCTATGTGGCAGCTCTGTCCACTGCCTGAGTGCCAGGCTGGGCATAGGCAGAGCAGGAGGGCACTCCACCAAGGGCTATGAGCCCCCACAACTCCCTGGGGTCTCCTGCACTTAACCTTCTCACTGCCTGGGAGCTGCTGCAGTGGGCTGTTGCCCGCATTCAGGGTCCACAGAGGCTGAGGGCCTGGTAGGGACAGGCTGGCTGATGGGCACAGGCTGAGGCAGAGGAGCCCTGGCAGGGCATTCTGGCTCAGCCCAGCTCTGCCTTAGGTCGGTGGCTGGCCCAGCCCAGCGGCCCTATGGAGCACGTGTGCAGGAAAGGCTAGCACCCCCAAGGCGGGCCAGGCACACACAACACACGGGCATGATTTTTAATGTTGGCATTTGAATTTTGAAGTGTGTTTTCTGGTTTTTTGTTTGTTTGTTTTTTTGAGATGGAGTCTCGCTCCCTCACGCAGGCTGGAGTGCAGTGGCGTGACCTCGGCTCACTGCAACTTCCGCCTCCTGGTTCAAGCAATTCTCCTTCTTCAGCCTCCCAAGTAGCTGGGATCACAGGCGTGTGCCACCATGTCCGGCTAATTCTTGTATTTTTAGTAGAGATAGTGTTTCGCCATGTTGGCCAGGCCAGTCTCAAACTCCTGACCTTAGGTGATCCACTTGCCTCGGCCTCCCAAAGTGCTGGGATTACAGGTGTGAACCACCGTGCCCGGCCTGTTTTCTGTATTTTAATTATTATGAGAAGCCTGGAGTTTCCATTCCTGCTTTATTGCCCCATTTCAATAAAGTCACATACTGTAATACTTTACTTTTATGCTGAGATATAATTTACGTAAAATGCAGAAATCTCTAGTGCACACCTTGACGCATTTTTACATACGCGTGCACTCATGCAACCACCACCCGGCTTGGGACAAAGAACATTCTGGCATACCGGCAGGCTCCCTCTGCTCACTCCCAGTTGGTGCCACCCACCCAAGGGTAACTATTCTGATTTTTCTCTCTAAGATGAGGTGGGCTTGTTCTGGGTATTTTTTTTTGAGATGGAGTCTCACTCTGTCACCAGGCTGGAGTGCAGTGGTGCGAACTTGGCTCACTGCAACCTCCAACTCCCTGGTTCAAGCGATTCTCCTGCCTCAGCTTCCTGAGTAGCTGGGATTACAGCCACACGCCACTACACCCAGCTAATTTTTGTATTTTTAGTAGAGATGGGATTTCACCATGTTGGCCAGGATGGTCTCGATCTCCTGCCTTCGTGATCCACCCATCTCAGCCTCCCAAAGTGCTGGGATTACAGGCGTGAGCCATGGCGCCTCGCCGGAGATTCTTAGAAGTGGTGGAATCCACACATCCTCTTTCCTGGCTTCTTTCACGCACCGTGATGTCTGTGAGGCCCATCCGTGTTGACGCGGGTCGGCAGTTTCTTTGCTGTGTAGTCACGCTGCATGAATGGACCACACTTAGTTTATCCATCCTCCTGTTGACAGACGCCTGGGTTGTTCCCCATTTCTGCCATAGACCCATGTGCGTATCCTTGGGTGATCACAAGCATGGGTTTGTCCTGGGTACAGGAGAGAGATTGCTAGGTCACAGGGAAGGGCTGATCTGGGCATGGACCCACTGGTGGTGGGTGCAGTGGCTGATGTGGATACCCAGTGGCTTCACAGTTGTTGGTCTCGGGCTTGGGGCCCCATAGACGAAGCTGGTCCCTGATCTCCACAGGGAGGCTGGATCCTGGGGGTCAGATGTTGTGTGTCCAGTGAATGAATCAGTAATGAACTTTGCAGTCTCAAGCTTCAAGGGTTAATGATGAGGGCTCTCACTGTAGACCAGCGACCTGTGCTGTGGACGTCACAGGATGGGTCCTCCCAGCGGCTCTGAGATGGATATGGGCTGTTATCACTCCCATTTTACAGAGGAGCAAACTGAGGCACAGTTAAGAAACTTGCCTGAGTCATACAGCTAGGAATTTGCAGACTCAGGCGCCCCAGGGTTGTGGGGCTGGCCTGGCACCTGGCTAACACTGCCGCCAAGGACTCACCTTCTGTCCACTTCTGCTCTCATCTGTCACCTGGCAGTGGTTGAAGGGGCTGGAGTGTCCTTACCTTCCCCTCGCCCCCACTGCAGCCACCTCCTCCTGGAGGCAGCCCCACTCCCTTGGGGAGACTCTGCCAAAGAGCAAGATTGTCCCGCTACCTGGCGGCAGCCCCTCCTTGTACACAGGGCTGGCTCAAAACCTGCGCCGGGATGCCTCTCAGGAAGCTCCTGGGCCTCTGCTGGCCGCTGGCCTGAGACTGCAGGGCCTTGTCCACAGTCCCTGGGGAATGAGGGGGAGGCTTCTTGTCTGCAGGGCTAAACTCTTCTCCCAGCAGCGCCCTCCCTGCAGCGGACTGGCCCAGGCTGGGGTAAGGAAACTTTCCCAACTTGCAACCTGCCCATCCCACCTGGCATCTCGCCTGTGTCCCGAGGCCCCATTCAGTGCAGGGGGATGAGCCGGGGCAGAATTTTCCATGGAAAAGGTCAGCGACTGAAACATGAACGCCCCCGCTCCCAGCATCTCTGCACTCACAGCCACTCAGAGCCTCCTTGGCCAACCTTCCCTGGGCACCCAGGCGAGCAGCTGAGGACGAGGGAGCCACCCCTGAGAGTTTTCACACTTGGAGCGAAGCTGGGTCTGCTCCACAAGGTTTGCTGAGAGTGTCCATGGCCAGCCCATGCTCCCCAGTGGCCCCATGCCCCTCAGTGACCCCACGCTCCCCAGTGACCCCACACTCCCCAGTGACCCCATGCCCCTCAGTGCCCCCACGCTCTCCAGTGGCCCTGGGGAGAGCACGCTACCCGCATGGCTCTCTGGCCTCCTCTAAATCGCTGGCTATTTAGTTGGTAGATATTTTTCCCCCACTTCCCACGCCAACCATTCTCTAAGGAGGGCCAGTCCCAGTCACCCCTCTCCCCAACCCCTCGCCTCCAGGTGGAAGGAATGGCATGGGCCAGGTCTGGGGTATGGCAGGGCCAGGCCACCTCCGGGAGGGCAGGGGTCAGACTGGACAGTGCCCGGGGCAGCAGTGGGAGGGCAGGGATGGCAGCTGCATGGGAGCCACTTGTGTACCTGGAGTGAATTGCTGTACGGCCTGAAGGATTTTAAGCAAAGGAAGAACTCAAGCTGTTTTGAGAGTGAAAAGCCAACCCAGTGCCTGCTCCAGACCGTGTTCCCGCGTCTGTCCCACACTTACTACGTGGCACTCCTTCTTCTACCTGAGTCCTGGACTCAGAGACTGGGCTTCAAACCTGGCTGTGCAGCCCCAGGCAGGTCCCCTAGCCTCTCTGAGCTCCAGTCTGCACACCTGCAAAATGAGGATGGCACCACTCACCTAGCAAGGTGAGGATTAAGTGATACACCGGTGAGGTCTGAGGTCCCAACGGCCCAGAGTCGACCCTCAGAATGGGAGCACCTGGTATTGTTAGTGGGAACACAAACACCCCCACTTAGTAAGGGAGACAATTTTGAAATTATTTCTGAATTATCAACCATATCTAATTATTTATACTCCTGGCACAAAATACAGTGCAGGAGCCTGTATTCTATTCCCCGATGCCTTTACTTCCCCTTTTACCTGTGCACGGGCACACAGGGGCTACTGGGGCTCTAGTCCCCTGTTCCGTCAGCCCCACACACCCCGGGTAAGTGTGCAAGACAGCAAGCAGGACGTCGGCTGGGTGGGCCTCTCACATCCCCTTCAATTGGGACCTAATCTTCACTCGGGTGCAGAGTCCTGTGTATAGATAGAGTTTTTTAAATCGTGGTTAAAATACGTAAAATAAAATTTACCACTTTAACCATTTTTAAGTGAACAATTCAGTGGCATTTAGTCCATTCACAATGTGGTGCAATCACTACCCCCAGTTCTAGAACTTTCCATCACCCCTGATGGAAATTCCATACCCCTTAGGCAGCCACTCCCCATTCCCGTTTCTCCACCCAGCCCTGGCAATCACCTTTCTACTTTCTGTCTTGATGGATTTGCCTATTCTGGACATTTCATATCCCTGGAATCACACAGTATATGGTTTTGGGGTCTAGCTTCCTTTATGTAGCATTGTATTGTTGAGGTTCCTCCACACTGTGGCATAACCCAGTGCTTCGCTCCTTTTTATAGCCACATAATGTTCCACTGTATAGCTAGATCACATTTGGTTTATTCACTCAGCTGTTGACAGGCATTTGAATTTTTTCCACTGTTTGGCTATTGTGAGTAGTGCTACTGTGATCATTTGTGTACAAGCTTTAGTCTAAACACCTGTCTTCAGTTCATTTGAATATATACCAAGGGGTGAAATCGCTGGGTAACTCCAGGTTGAACTTATTGAGGAACTGCCAAACCATTCTCTGCAGTGGCAATACCATTGCACGCTCCTATCGCCAGTGTATGAGGGTTTCAATTTCTCCACATCCTTGGCAACACTTCTTTCTTTCTTTCTTTCTTTCTTTCTTTCTTTCTTTCTTTCTTTCTTTCTTTCTTTCTTTCTCATAGCCATCCTAGTGGGTGTGAGGCGGCATCTCATTTTGGTTTTGGTTTGCACTTCCGCAGTGATTACTGAGGCTGGGCATCTTCTCCAGCTTGTTGGCCATGTGTATATCTTCTTTGGAGAAATGTCTACAAGCGCTTTGCTCACTGTCACACTGGGTTATTTGTCTTTTTGTTGTTGAGTTGTAGGAGTTCTTTCAGATTTGGTTCTTAAGCACTGACTTGTTCATGTATTCATTTATCTATACCTCAAACACTTGAGATGGCTATACCTGGCAGCCCTGAGACCTGACTGAGCAGACTTGACACTGTCCTGGAGGGCCCACTGTCTGGTGGGGAAGCCGAGCACGGACACGGTGACTGTGAGGGGAAGCCGGGGACACGGTGACTCTGAGGGGAAGCCGGGCACGGACATGGTGACTGTGAGACTGGAGAATGGTCTCTACACCTGCAAAACCAGCGCCCACTGTGCTCCCCCTCAGTGCCAGGGAATAAGGAGCTTGAGCACAGTGGAGCTTTCACTTGGGCCCTGAAAGGGAAATGGAATATGTCAGACAGAAAAACGGAGAAGGAGCAGCACCCAGGGGAGGGACCAGCAGACACAGCTGGGAGGCAGGGTCACCCGAGGCCAGACCCCAAGAGGCCTCTAGTTCCAGGCACAGAGGCTTGGATAGTCCCCTGGGCAACGGGGACCTAGGGATGGGCTTTGAGCAGAGGATTGACATGATCAGATCTGGGTGCTGGCAGGGCTGGTGGTGGACAGCTGCCTGGAGGTGGGAGGCCAGGGCTTTGGCCATCGCAATGATCCATTGCTGCCCCCAGGGTCCACACTAAGTCCTATCAGGGTCCCCCCAGCAAGGGCATCTACTGCAGATAATGGGGGTTTCTCAGCCCTGAGGCTGCGGGGAGAATTTGGGACTGGAGAGTGTCCCTCAGGCCAGGACTGAGACAGGCTCTGCCCCCCGGCAAGCAGGGTGCCCGGCGGGGTTCCCATCCATCTCATTTCCCCAGCTCGCTTTTCCAAGGATCTACAATTACTTTGGGCTGAATTCCCCGGATTCCAGCCCGCTCCCAGCCCCACCCATCCAGATGCTCTTCCTCCATGCCAGCCTGGGGCTTTTCTGCCCATTGTGCCCGTGGGAGACCCAGGGAGATCTTGGCCAGATTAGTGGGCGGGCCGGGCGGGCCTCGGGGATTGAGTGTCGCCCTGGCGGCCCGGCTGCAGCACGTGCTGTGGGCTCAGGCCACACGGGGACTTTCCAGCTGCCTGTGGGTGCTCGGCCGCCCTGGAAAATCACTGACTTTTTTCCCTCAAGAAAAGGGCGGGCGGGCAGTAGGTAGAAGGGTCCCCAGCACACTAGGGGCCCAGGGCCACGGGCATCAGCTTCGGGGAGCCCCTGGCGGTCCCCCCAACTCCCACATCTTTCCCCCTCACTAAACAGGCCCGATCTGTTGTTTTGAAGCCAAGCACTGTGCTGAAACCCGCTGTTGCCTGCAGGTCTGCCTGAATCCAGCTGCGCCCCCCCTCCTTCCAGCTCACTGCCCCTTCCATGGGTGCTTAAAGCCAGATGACTGGGGCAGCCGCTGTGGAAGGCAGTCCGGCAAGTCCTCAGAAAGCGAAGGGACCACCTGACCCAGCAACTCCTAGGTCCTTGCCCCAGAGACTGAAAACAGAGGCTCAAACACAAAGCTTACCCGCACGTTCATGGTGGCATTACTCACAGTAGTCCAAAGATGGAAACAGCCCAAATGTCCACCAGCCATGAATAGATACACAAAATGTGGTCTATCCACACAATGGAATGTCATCAGCCTTACAAAGGTATGAAGTGCTGACCTGTGACCACGCAGATGACCCTTGAAAACATGACACTAAGTGAAAGAAGTCAGACACCAAAGGTCACGTGATGAATGATTCCATCCATAGGAAACGTTCCGAATGGGCAGATCCATGGGAACAGAAAGCAGACTGGTGGTTGCCAGGGTCGGGGAGGGGAGGACGGGGAGTGACTGATGGGTGTGGTTTCCTTTTGGGGTGGTGGAAATATCTGGGAACCTGACAGTGCTGGAGGTTGCACAACACTGAATATATTAGATGCCACAGAACTGTACACTTCAAAGTGGTTCATTTTATATTATGGGAATTTCACCTCATTAAAAAAACACACAAGGCCAGGTGCGGTGGCTCACACCTGTAATCCCAGCACTTTGGGAGCCCAAGGCAGGCAGATCATCTGAGGTCAGGAGTTCGAGACCAGCCTGGCCAACACGGTGACATCCCGTCTCTATGAAAAATACAAAAATTAGCCTGGTGTGGTGGTGGGCACCTGTAGTACAGCTACTCGGGAGGCTAAGGCAAAAGGATGGCTTGAACCCGGAATGTGGAGGTTGCAGTGAGCTGAGATCATACCACTGCATTCCAACCTGGGCAACAGAGTAAGACTCCGAAACTCTGTCTCAAAACAAACAAACAAGCAACGACAATCCCTCTTATAACACTTGAAGTAGAGTGAGCGGGGCCTGTGGGTTCCTGTCTGGGGCTTCAGGTCCTGAGAGTTGCTAGGAGATTAGTGACAAGGCTCCCTGGGGGACCCCTGCGAAGCTGCAGTCTTGCAATAAGGCCCCTGCCGAGCCCAGCACACAGTAAGTGCTCAATTTGCTGCAGGCCTAATTTCTTCCTCTGCATGCACCCTGTCACCCCGACAGGAGAGAAAACAGCCACAGCCACCATTCCCGGTGCAGCCTTTCTCCCTGTGGTCGTCTGAGCCTGGGGATGGGTGGTTTATACCCCCATTTCATGGGTGTGGAACCTGAGGCTCAGACAGGGAGTGCCTTCTCAAAGGTATACACAGGTCAGAGCTGGAGGCAGTACTGGGTGGGCTTGGCTGCTGGTCTACTCAGCAGTCCACCTGGCCCAGGTGCCACGGAGGGGCCATCAGGGAATTTATAAATGAGGGGGAAGCCCCATTGGTCGGGGAGTTGGGGTCTGCCGCTTGGAGACAGCTGCAGACAGTCCCGAGTTGGCGGCTGCCACATCCCACGCATGATCCTGTCTAATCTGAAGGGGCTGTGTATCTGATTCAGCGGCCTGGAGAGCTGTAGAACTTGCGGTTACGGATTCTTGTATTCTGAGGCTCAGAGGCCTGGGTGTGTGTGGCTGGGGTCGCGCGTGTGAGTTGGGGTGACACGTGTGGTCACGCGTGTGAGTTGATGGGAAATGGCCCCTCTGATGGCAGGGATCTGCTTGTGCCCTGGTGGGCGGTGCTAGTGCAGGTCTCGCGACTGAGAGGCTGAGTGGGGGAAAGGTGGTGGGGGTGAGGAGGGGCGCTGGCCGCCGCTGTCTCACAGCCTCTGTCTCCTCCCCTCCGCAGAGCACTGTCATCAGTGGTGGCCCTGGGAGCCAACATCATCTGCAACAAGATTCCTGGCCTAGCCCCGCGGCAGCGTGCCATCTGCCAGAGCCGGCCCGATGCCATCATTGTGATCGGGGAGGGGGCGCAGATGGGCATCAACGAGTGCCAGTACCAGTTCCGCTTTGGACGCTGGAACTGCTCTGCCCTCGGCGAGAAGACTGTCTTTGGGCAAGAGCTCCGAGTAGGTAAGGGCGCCTCTGGGCTCAAGGGGCCCAGCCATCGCGGCCGGGGCAGTGGGCCAGGCCACTCACTGAAGGCCAGCCCAGGCCACTGTTCCGCACACGCCTCCCGGGGGGTCGATTTCTTTGCCTTCCTGTGAGCCCTTCCGCGTGCCTGGTCTGGCCCTAGGGGGCACTGCCGCGTCTGAGGCCTCGATGGGAGCCAGGCTGTGTGCAGATGAGGGTCCTTGCTTGGGGCTGGAGGACATTGTCGTGACGTGGCCGTGGGCCCGTAGGCTGGCGGTGTGGTGGTGCTGGCGGTGACGTGCAGTGGTTGGGACCCACTCTGATGCTGCCTAGCAGCTGTGTAGAGGGAGGCACACTGCCTCTTCTGGCAGCACCTCCGTTCCTGTTATCTGGAGAGTAGTGAATAGTAATGCTTACTGCAGGGGGTAGCTGGGGCACAGGGAATGCTGCGTGAATGCTGTGGATTCTGAGAGTGGAGGGGCTTCCAGGTAGAGGGAGCTGAGTGAACTGTGCAGGATGCTCCAGCATGACACGTGGAGCACGGAGAATCCGATGGCCGGAGGGCAGGGCGGGTGGGCGGATGTGCGGAGTGGGCGGGCCTCTGGTTTGATGGACACCAAGAGATCACCAAAACCTGCCGGGTGGGCTGGCAAGATCCCTGCCAACTGTGCACAGCCCCTGAGGCCACAATCCCTCCCTGTCCTCACAGCCTTGGGGATAAGGCTTCATCATACCCATTTTACAGATAAGGAGACTGAGGCCCAGCGAGGGGCTTTAAAAAGTGACTTTTGGACTGGACCTGGTGGCTCATGCCTGTAATCCCAGCACTTTGGGAGGCCGAAGTGGGTGGATCACCTGAGGTCAAGAGATTGAGACCATCCTGGCCAACGTGGTGAAACCCCATCTCTACTAAAAATACAAAAATTAGCCAGACATGGTGGCATATGCCTGTAATCCCAGCTACTTGGGAGGCTGAGGCAGGAGAATCGCTTGAACCCGGGAGGCGGAGGGAGGCTGCAGTGAGCCGAGATCACACCATTGCACTCCAGCCTGGGTGACAGAGCAAGACTCTGTCTCAGAAAAAAAAAAGGAAAGGGGATCTTTGGAGCCTGACCTGGGTTTGAATCCAGCTTTGTGAGCTTGAGCACGTCACTCGGGGCTGCTCAGGGCCTCAACTTCCCCACGGGTGACGTGAGCTCCAAGCCAGTAGGCCCTTGTGTGGGTCCACGTGGCTCTCCCAGGTGCTCAATAAATTGCTGTTCTGTGCATGAGAGTGGGGCTAGTGATGTGCCCTGCCCTCCAGGCTGTGGTGAGAGGCAGAGGAGGGGGGATAACTTGGGCACAGTGCCAGGCTTGCAGGGATGCCCAGCCCATGGGCATAACATGTCCTTCTGATCCTGGAGCTGAGCAGAGCCGCAGCTGCCGGGACACAGGCCAGAGCTAGGTTCTGCAGGGCTTGGAACGCTGGTGTGGGGCTGGGGGTGGTGCAGGGGAAAAGCCCCTGGGGGCCCCTTTGTGGTGAGCAGCCTGTGGGTGGCGCCTGGCACAGCAAGGAGGGTGGCACCGCCCGCTCCCTGGGGCCCCACCACCCAAGTGCAGTTCCCTCCTTCCAGGTGCCAGCTGTGGCAGGCAGGGCTGCCCATCCACCCCGGTGGGGAGGGTGTCGGCACGAGTACTCACTCATGCTAGGGCCCATCTGCCTGCCTGGCCCCTCAGCGCTGAGCTGGCGGGCTCAGAGGCAGCTGTGGGTGCCCCTGCCTCCTGGCTGAGCCCGCGGGGAGTTGTGGTGGAGCTGCGCGTGGATCAGGTGTCCCTCGCCGCTCCTGCTAATCCTCGCTGCCTCACTGTGCCAGGAGACGGGCAGACGTGGAAATCGTCCTGCTGCTCGACAGAGGGCTGGGAGCTTGAACTTTATTTGGGACCATGAGACATGGGGTGAGGGACATGTGGGCCGCCCTGGGCACCTCTGTGGGGTCCCTGAGCTCACCTGGGAATCAGGCTGTGTGGCCACGCGGCTGTGTGTCCTGTCCTGTTCCTCAATCCTGGAAGTGCTGCATCCCGTCTCAGTCTCTTTGCTAGGGAACTCACCTAAGACACCCCCCGTGCTTTCCCAAGAGTTTCAGAAGCAAACTTTTTGGCAGAGCTGTCCACACCCACCATCCTCATTTCACACCCTTGATCGGGGGCCCCCACCGCTCTCGGTCTGGGCCTCTTGTGACCTTCCTGGTATCAACTGTCCCCCCTCTTCCCTGGCTTCTGGGCCCTGGCTTGTAGCCTGGACTTCTCTGCCCAGTCCCAGCTGGGAAGTGCCGGCTCTTCCAGGTGACCCTTGGCCCCCGTGCCCTGCTCTGCCCTGTCAACTGCAGGCTCACTCCTGCCCACGGCTTCCGTTCCCCCCGACCCATGCGAACCTCTGGCTCGACACACTCAGCACCCTGTTACTTAAATCTCCTGTCCCCAGCTTTCCTCCAGCCATTTGTCTCAGCAGAAGGCTGGTATCATTTCCCCACACACCTCAGGGCTCTGCCCCATGGCCCCAGCACGGTCTGCTTTACTGGCCCTCCTCTGGCAGCTGTCACTGCCTCCTGCCCACACCAGCCCTAGTTGTGGAGTTAAACAGACGCCCTTCCTCCAAAACCTGCAGTAGCTCCCTATGGCCTCAGGATAATGTGAGCTTCCTAGCCTGGAATCTGAGTAGCTGCCTCCCATATTCACCCTGGTTCCCCGCATCCCTTCTGAAAACCAGAGCTTCAGGTATATCTGGCTCCTCTCTCCTCCCCAAGCACGCCAGGCCCCGTTCCCCTTCCACGGCTCAGCTGCGGGGAGTCATGAGCAGGAAGAGAGGCCGATCAGGGAGGCTAGCCATGTCCGAGGCCAGCTGGGTGCCCTGGCATGGGCTGGGAGCTGGGCCATCGGTTGGCAGGCTGCCGGGACACTCGTGGGAACAGCCACTCAAGCAGTGCCAATTAATGATTGGCCCTGAGAAGGGGCTTGGCCTGTGTGGGTGGGATAGCCCCTTTCAGGCCTTGACCTCGGGCTGTGCCTAAATCTTGAGGGCTGAAAGGGTACCCTTAAAAGGGCAAATCACCCCCCTGTGCAAAGTTCCAATCCCTTTTCCATCACCTGGTGTGGGT
This sequence comes from Rhinopithecus bieti, assembly GCF_001698545.2. NCBI lineage: Eukaryota > Metazoa > Chordata > Mammalia > Primates > Cercopithecidae > Rhinopithecus > Rhinopithecus bieti. The sequence continues at coordinate 5,487,095 of NW_016814436.1, forward strand.
GCTTGTATGCCTCTGGGGATGGAGCGCTCCCTTCTCCCCATTAGACAGACGTTTCTTCGAATGACCCTGTGCCGGCTTTGCCCTGGGCCCCTGGGTTCCAGTTGCTCTGCTCCCCTCAGAGCAAGGCTCACACTAGGCCCCCCTGCACTGCTGTGGTCCCCCTCATGCCTGGAGGCCTCCTGAGCCCATCCCAGGCCTATTCCTCATGCGTCGAGAGAGGCTTGTCTCTTGTCTCTTCTGTTGACTAGAAATGAGCTTAGAGGTGACTGTCCCCAGCTGAGCAGTCTTCTGCCACGGTTGGGGAAGGAGAATAAATGGGCGGCATGAACATCAGGAGAACCTCTTATCCCAGGAAAGTCTGTTGGACACCTGGGGCCTCCCAGCAAGGCAGGGAGTTTCAAACAGGCACGATCATCAAATCAGGGTTGTCAGCAAGGGCTTCCCGGGGGAGATGACCCAGGCCAGCCTGGAGGTGAGCACAGGGAAGGGGGCGCCAGGTGGATGGAACAGCGTCTGCTGAGGCTCCAGGGCCAGAAAGCCGAAAGTACTTTTCCAGGAATGACAGGAGCTTCCAGGGCTAACAGGAGAGGCTGGAGGGTGAGGGCAGGGCTGGAGCAGCAGTGAAGCTCTGGCGGGTCCAGAAGGCATAGGAGATTCTGAGGAGGGGAGGGCCTTCCCTCTGCAGGCCACTTCCTTCCAACCACTGCGCCGCCCCCACGCCCCAGAGCCCGGAGTCCCCCAGGAGCACAGGCCTGGGCCTGGGGCAGCGGCTGAGTGCTCTCGGGCCCCCTAGCCCCACCCTTGAGCTGCCAGGGAATGCTGAGTCCTGCCCATCATGTGCTGGCCTCAGACATGACCAGGCAGAGGGACTGCCCCTAATCCATGCTCATGTGAGCGGCCGGGGACACCAGCACAGCTGTTGCTCGCTCCTGTTTGCTTTGGGGATGAACTCTGCATGGGGAGTGTCTTCCTGGGCTGCACATAGTGGGGGCTCAGCAAGGGCTGTCAGCTGCTGGACAGTCTGAGGGGCCAAGAGACCCATCTTGGGGTATCTGAGAGGCCAGGGGTTGTGGGGTGAGAGGGTGACTCCCAGGCCAGGTGCATCTGCTGCCCTGTAGGGTTTTGTAGGCCACGCCCGGTGACCCCCAGCAGGGACGAGGTCTCGAGGGCTGGACTCTCCACCTGTTCACTCTGATGGCCCCAGGCCACCTCTGGCAGGGAAGCGTTTATGATATGGTATGGACCAACCGAAATGTGCTGTAAGTGTAAGATACACATGGATTTTGAAGACTCAAACCCCAAAAGCAAATACGGTATCTCTTGAATGACTCTTCTACTGAGATGGTAAGATTTTGGATATATTGGCTAAATAAAATATACTATCAAAATTAAGTTCACCAGCCAGTCACGGTGGCTCACACCTGTCATCCCAGCACTTTGGGAGGCTGAGGTGGGTGGACCACTTGAGGTCAGGAGTTTGAGACCAGTATGAGCAACATGGTGAAACCCCATCTCTACTAAAAACACAAAATCAGCTGAGTGTGGTGGCGCGTGCCTGTAATCCCAGGTACTCGGGAGGCTGAGGCAGGAGAGTCACTTGAAGCTCGGAGATTTCAGTGAGCCGAGATCACGCCACCGCACTCCAGCCTGGGCAACGAGTGAAATTCCGTCTCAAAAAAAAAAAAAAAAAAAGTTCACCAAAATTATTTTCACTTTTCTTAATGTGGCTGCTAGAAAATTTCAGCTGACACCTGCAGCTTGCCTGAGACTTCCATTGAGTGGTGCTGCACCCGTGGGGACAGGAGGGAGTGGCCCCAAGTCATCCTGTCAGAGACAGATGGGACATTTGAACCTGGATCTGACCGTCACTCCCGGGACACTGTCCTCCAGCGTGGGGTGGGGCAGTCTGAGGGCAGAGGGTCACTGAGCAGCCGTTTTTGAAGGACAGTCAGCTTGGGGGCAGGAGGGCAGCCCCCTTTATCAGGCCTGGTTGTTCTTCAGCCTGCATTCATTGAGTGCCTGCTGTATGCCAGGCCAGGGCTTGCACCCGGGACACAATGGGTGAGCACAGGCCAATGGGGCCAGGCCGGGAGGCAATGCTTGCCGGGCCCAGTCTCATGCTGGCTGCACCTTGGTGGTCTGCAGGCCTCAGGCTGACAACCCCGGTCACTCCCACCTCCACCCTCATCCAGGGGGCCCAGCCCAAGGCAGCTCAGTGGACATTTCTGAGGCTCAGGGCCCAGGCAGCCAGGACTGTAGGGACTACTGGGGCCTTGAAGGTCAGGGTCAGAAAGACTTTCCTGGAGGCGAGGCTGCCCAAGCCCACTCCTGGCTCGGGGTGGGATGAGGCCGGGGCTGCCCCACCCCAGGAAGGCAGCTCACAGGCACCTGGGAGGATTGAGCCCAAGGGGCTGTGGCAGTGGTAGGGCTGTGGCCTTTCCTGGGGGTGGCATGGAGGCCCTGTGAGCTGGGTGGTGGCTGGTCCTCTGGTCCCAATCCTTCCACATGGCCCCTCCAAGGCCACCTGAAACTCATCCAAGTTGGGAATTTTCCATCCTCCCGGGCAGGCCCCTGACAGACAGGACAACAGTGGAGTGGGGATGGGGTCTGGCTGTGGAGAGGCCACTGCCAAGGACACAGGCCCTACCTGCCCGGGTCCCACTGTGTGACCCTGGGTGCAGCCCAGTGCCCTGGGGGCCTTGGTGCCCCACCTGCCTCAGGAGGAGCCAAGGTGGGGGCTGGGACTCTGCCAGGATTTGGGGTCTCTCCTCAGAATAAGGACATGGAGGTCCCCACAGAGCTTCCCACGTGAGTTCCATGGGCAAAGCCTCCAGAGCCCTGGGCCACTGAAGCAGGACATAGACCCCAGGGTGGGTAGGGCCCCTCCCTCAGCTTCATAGGGGCACAGCAACCTGGCCCTCAGCCATCGCTCAGCCCAACTCCTGCCACCTTTTCGGGAGGGTCATTTCTTTCACGGCTGTAGCCCCCGCCTGGGCTGGGCCCTGTCACATGACCACCTCAGGTCCTGTCATCCACACGTCACAGATGGGGAGACTGAGGCTCACAAGGAGACCGTGTGACTCACCCAAGGCCACGTGGCCCCCAAGGACCAGAGAAGCCCGCAGGCTCTCAGGGAACCGCCACCAGGATCCAGGTGCTGAGAGGCCCTGGGGCAACCCCGGGGAGGAAAGGGTCTCTGTGCTACCTCACACAGGTGGTTGCTGGCTTTGCCAGAGCACTCCCGAGGGCAGGCCACCATGGGCTGGATGCAGGAGGGGCCTCCTGGGTGTCCCCAGCACCTCAGGGCTGGGGAAAAGCCTCGGAAGGCTAGGTCCTTCCCACTCGGAGCCTGCTGTCCCCACCTGGGGGGCTGCCGCTTGGCGTGTGAGGGCCTCCGCTGGGTCGGAACAAAGGCCTCAGGCGCATGGGCGCCAGCGTGTTTGGACCTGGCATGACTTTTTCCAATGATCTGTTTATGACAACGGCAGGGAAGAGCTTAGTGTGGAGACGCTGACTCAGCCCGAGCCCGGGCGGGGGCCGGGCGGGGCTGGAGAGAGACAGAGGGACAGAGAGGGACAGAGGGACCCAGAGGGAGAGGGAGAAACAGAGAGGGAAGGACAGAGACGTGTGGAGAGACATACAGCAGTACACCTGGCACACACACACGCGCACACATAAACACATGCACACACATGCACACACGCGCACATTGCACACACGCGCACACACACATGCACACATACATGCACACACATGCAGCATCCACTCAGGCTGCACCCAGGCCAGGACCATTGGGCCTAGAGTCCAGGCCTGCTCGGAGATGGGTAATATTAATAAAAGCGGCCCACGCGCATCGGGCACTTTTATGTTCCTACCCGTCCTGAGCCCTCCACTGCCTCAACTCTCCCACGGAGGACCCCACAAGGTGTGTGCTGCTATCACCTTTGTTTAAGGTGCAGAATTAGGAGCAGGGTGTGAGGCAGCCTGCCCAGCCGTCCCTGGCCAGAGCGTGCCTCGGCCCCGGGTGGTCCAGGCCAGGATTGCAGCAGGGCCAGGCAGGCCAGGGCTCTGGGCTTCTGATCCTTAAACTGCACAAGCAGGGACTGGGGCCAAGCTGTGGCCTGGAGGCCTCTCTGCCCATGCCTTGGTCCCTGCCTCCACCCCGATGTCCCCAGCCTGAGCTCTGTGTGTGTCAGGGATGCATATCCCAGACTAGCTCAAGCGGTGACTTGTCCCCCTGTGACTGAGCCCCGGCTGGGGTCAAAGGGCAGGCTGGGGTGTGGACAGCCACAGGGGGCCATTGTGGGGCCCCACCTGGGACCTGAGCTTCTCTTCCAGTTTCTGTGCCCAACAGCCACTTCGAGCCCTGTCTAGACCAAGACCCCCAGCCTGGACACGGGCACCACACCAGCTGGGCCGGGTAACACCAGGAGCTGCAGGTGTGGCCCAGGGGTGTCTCCTCACCTCCCTTGGTCTCAATCTCTACACTGGTAAACTGGGGAGGAGGGACCGTACTCCACTGTGCAGCTCAGGGCTGTGAAAAGCCTGGGAATCAGGTGGGGTAGGGGGCAGACGGGGGCTCAGATGACCAAAGAGCTCGCCAACCAGTCGTGTCCCAGGGACCCCTCCCCAGCCCAGCCTCAGGGACCCCACCCCACCCTGCATCCCTAGTCTACCTCAGCCCCAGCAGCCCTCCCCTGACCTATTCTTCAGGAAAGTCTATCTCACAAAAGCTCCCCTGCTAAAGGGATTTTAAAGAACCCACAGCACCAGGCCTCATCCCATGGTAATGGGGAAGCTGAGGCTTGAGGAGTGAGGGCCTTGGCTAGGGTCATGGAGCCCAAACCCCAGTTCCATGGGGGGTTGGCCCCAGGAAGTAGGGGCTGGGCAATGCTGGGACATCTTCTCAGTGCCAGGCTTGAGTTCCCACCTGCCCCTCACCTCCCTCCTGCTATCCCTGGACACCTTAAACCACCTGTGGCCGAGGCAACTCCTTCTGCCTGATCCTGTCCCGCTTCCTGGTAGCAGGCCCCCACCAGCTGCCCTCACTTGCATTGGGGCCCCTTCGGCACCCTTTTTTTTTTTTTTTTTTTTTGAGACAAAGGCTGGAGTGTCGCCCAGGCTGGAGTGCAGTGGCGCGATCTCAGCTCACTGCAACCTTCACCTCCCAGGTTCGAGTGATTCTCCTGGCTCAGCTTCCCAAGTGGCTGGGATTACAGGCCCCCGCCACCACACCAGACTAATTTTTGTATTTTTAGTACAGACAGGGTTTCGCCATGTTGGCCAGACTGGTCTCAAACCCCTGATCTCAGGTGATCCGCCTGCCTTGGCCTCCCAAGGTGCTGGGATTACAGGCGTGAGCCACCGTGCCTGCCCCTTCTACACTCCTTTCTCTCTAAACCGCCTCACCTGGTCCACTTGCTAATCCCGTTAGCTCTGCCCCGAGACTCTGTCCCATTAGCTGGACCCTGAGACTCTGAGCCCTGGTCACTTTTCGCCTCCTCTGCCTAGTGGGTCATCAGCATTTCTTACCCAAACCCTTGCACAGGCCTCCCAGTGGGTGGGGTGGATGGTCCCTTTCAATGTAAGTCAAAGTGACACCTTCCAGGGCCTTCCATCTTTTCAGAACAAAGTCCAAAGTCTTCTCCGAGGGCCACATGGTACAGCCCCCAAGGGCCGTCCCCCACTTCATCCTCACTGATCTCTGCTGGGACAAACCGCTCATGCTCAGCTCATTCTCACCTCGGGGTCTTAGCATTGCTGTTCCCTCTGCCTGGAGCACTGTTCCCTGCACCTCTGCGTTCCTCACCTCTCCCATCCTTTGGGACCCACCTTCAGCATCCCTTCCTGAGAGGAGCCCTCACTGGCCACCCTGCACCCCTCCAGCCACTCTGCCCTGCCAGCTCCTCTGTGGCTCTGATCCCTGGTCTCTGGCTGCACTGTCTGTGAGCCGCTCCCAGCCTGTCTGCCCCCCGGGTTCGGTGTGTTGGTGCTGCCCTGCTGTGTGCTAGGCCTTGCACTTGACTTTGGGCAAGTACTTGATGGATGGGTGGCTGAGAGCCTCACCCCTGGGATTCTGGGAGGTCCAGCCAGGAGGGAGGCTGTCCTTGGTGCCAGGGACACACAGGTGGCAACAACATGAGTGTTACAGGCGGTGTCGCACGTGTGTAGAGTGTCAGAGGCTGGCACAGGCGAGCGTGGTGTCCAGGTCAGTGAGGTGCAAGGCAGACTTTGCAGGTTTCCCTGTCCTGGTGGGTGGGGAGTGGGCTGAGCACGAACTCTGGGGTCCCCATCAGATCCCAGCTCAGTGTCTCGCTTGCTGTGTCACCTTGGGCCAGTCGCCTGCCTCTCCTGAGCCCAGTGTCCTAATTGTGAGGTGGGGGAATCTTAGTTCATACCCATGGGGCCTCAGGGAGGGTTTAAATTGAGTAGGACATGGGTCTGAAGCCCTCTGAAAGCCACCCAGTGTCCTGTGTGTCCGTCACAGCTTCACTGAGATCCAATTCACACACTTTACAATTCATCCATTTAACGTGTACAAGCCCATGGTTTTTAGTATATCCTGAGTTGTGTAGCTGTCCCTGCAGTTGATTTTAGAACGTTTTCATCACCCCAGAAAGAAACCCTGTGGCTTAATCAGTCCCAGTCCTCTTGCCCCTGGCAATACTAAGGTGCTGTCTGTGTCTCCAATTCCACCTCCTCTGGGCATTTAATTGAAATGGAATCACACTCTATGTGGCCTTTGGTGTCTGGCTTCTTTCACTTAGCACGATGTTTTGGGGTTTTTGAGGTGGGGGTTGAGATAGCATCTCACTTTGTTGCCCAGGCTGGAGTGCAGTGGTGTGAACATGGCTCACTGCAGCCTTGACCTCCTGGGCACAAGTGGCCCTCCTACCTCAGCCTCTTGAGGAGCTGGGACCACAGGCACGTGCACCACCACACCTGGCTATGTGTGTGTGTGTGTGTATTTTTTTTTTCTTTTTTCTTTTTTTTTTTTGAGATGGAGTCTCGCTCTGTCGCCCAGGCTAGAGTGCAGTGGCCGGATCTCAGCTCACTGCAAGCTCCGCCACCCAGGTTTACGCCATTCTGCTGCGTCAGCCTCCCGAGTAGCTGGGACTACAGGCGCCTGCCACCACGCCCGGCTAGTTTTTTTTTTTTTTTTTTTTTCTCGTATTTTTTGGTAGAGACGGGGTTTCACTGTGTTAGCCAGGATGGTCTCGATCTCCTGACCTCGTGATCCGCCCGTCTCGGCCTCCCAAAGTGCTGGGATTACAGGCTTGAGCCACCGCGCCTGGCCCTTTTTTTTCTTTTTGTAGAGACAGGGTTTTGCCATGTTGCCCGGACTGGTCTCAAATTTCTGGGCTTAAGGGATCCGCCCGTCTCGGCTTCCCAAAGCGTCGGGACTATAGGTGTGAGCAACCGTGCCCAGCCGATACGTTCGAGTTTTATCCACACTGGAGCATGTAGCAATACTTCATTCCTTTTTAAGGCTGAGTGATATTCTGTCACATGGATAGGACACATTTGCCTTATCCTTTCGTCCATGGATGGACACCTGGGCTGTTTCTACTTTGGGCTGTTAGAAATGAGGCTACCGTGAGTACTTCTGCACAAGTTTATAAGTGGGTGCCTGTTTCATTTCTATGAAGTGTATGCATAGGAGTGGCGATGCTGGGTCTCATGGTAACCCTACATTTAAGTTTTTGAGGAGCTGCCCAACTTTGCCACAGCGGCTACAGCGTCTCACACTGCCACCCGCACACCGGAGTTCCCATTTCTCCACATCCTCGCCAGCACTTGTTATTGTCAGTCTTTTTTACCTTTTATTCCTAGTGCGTGTGAAGTGGCATCTCATTGTGGGTTGGATCTGTGTTTCCTTGACAGCTAATGATGCTGAGAAGCTTTTTATCTGCTTATTGGATGTTTTTATACCTTCTTTGGACAAATGTCTGTTCAGGTCCTTGGCCTATTATTTTTTAGCTTTTATTTTTTGATTGGAAATTAACACATAATATTACACATATTTATGGGGTCCATGTGATATGTGGATATATGTACGCAATGTGTAACAATCAAGTCAGGGTATTAAGATTTCCTTCCTTTAGAATATTTATCATTTCTGTGTGTTGGGAACATTTCCAGTTCTCTCTTCTAGCTGTTCTGAAATACACAATATATTGTTGTTAACTCTAGTCACCCCACTGTGCTGTCAGGCACTACACCTCCCTCCTTCCACCTGTGTGTATTTGTACCTCTGGTTTTTGTTTTTTTTTTCAAGATGGATTCTTGCTTTGTTGCCCAGGCTAGAGTGCAGTGGTTGGACCTTGGCTCACTGCAACCTCCACCTCTCAGGTTCAAGCAATTCTCCTGCCTCAGCCTCCCGAGTAGCTGAGATTACAGGCTCCCACCACCACGCCTGGCTAATTTTTGTATTTTTAGTAGAGACGGGGTTTCACCATGTTGGTCAGGCTGGTCTTGAACTCCTGACCTCAGGTAATCTACCCGCCTCAGCCTCCCAACATGCGGGAATTACAGGTGTGAGCCACCACGCCCGGCCATCTTTGTACCTCTTAACCCACCTCTCTTCATGCTCTGACACCCTCCCCAGCCATTGGCATCTGTCATTCCATTCCCTACCTCAATAACATCAACTTTTTTAGCTCCTCCATGTGAGTGAGAACACGCGATATTGGTCTCTCTGTGCCTGGCTTCTTTCACTTAACACGATGACCCGCATGCCACTGCAGCAATGACAGGGTTTCATTCTTTTTTATGGCTGAGTAATATTCCATTGTGTATCGACACCACCTTTTCTTTACCCATTTATCCGTTGGTCTTTGTCCTTTTTAATTGAGTTGTTAACCATTTTATTATTGAGTTGTAGAAAATGTCTTTTTTTTTTTTAGACGGATTCTTACTCTATTGCCCAGACTGGAGTGCAATGGTGCGGTCTCGGCTCACTGCAACCTCTACCTCCCAGGTTCAAGCGATTCTCCTGCCTCAACCTCCCAAGTAGCTGGGATTACAGGTGCCTGCCACCATGCCTGACTAATTTTGTATTTTTAGTAGAGATGGGGTTTCACCATTTTGGCCAGGCTGGACTCAAACTCCTGACCTCAGGTGATCCGCCCACTTCAGCCTCCCAAAGTGCTGCTGGGATTACAGGCGTGAGCCACCATGCCCGCCCCAAAACGTCATTTTTTAAAAAGAGGGACAAGCACAGGTTGTCAGGGAGGAGGAGAATTGAACCGTGTGGGCCGGAAGCACAGATCCATGAGCACAGGTTCACACGGCCACTCCCGGGCACTGCCTCCAAGGATCAGCCCAGGTGTACGCCCAGGGACACGTGCAGAGGCACACACCTGCTGCCCAGGGATGCCCAAATGTATGTCTGCCCACGAAGCTCCCAAATGTGTCGTACGTCACACCTGTAGGCATGAAGCTTAGGCCAGCCTGCCCCCAGGAACGTGTGTACCCTTCTTGGCCGGGTTGGAGCAGTTCTCTCATCTTGCAGGTAGGGAGGCAGGGACACAGAAAGTCCCTTCACTGGTCTGAGGTCGCTCAGCTGGCAAATTTCAGGGTCTAGACTTGAAGGCAGGGCATCAGACTCTGAGCCTCCCCCTTGCTTCCAGAAGACTCCGGGGCCATGTGTGGCCCCCAGACCTTTGCCTTCATCTCATTCACTTGAGAACCTCAGATTCTGGATCCCCCATTTCCTGAGCTGCTGTGTGACCTTGGGGAGCGTGCTGCCCATCTCTGGGCCTCAGGCTCCTTGCTGGGATGGAGGAGCCGCACTGGATGGTCCCAAGGGCCTTCTCAGCACTGAGGCTGCAGACTCCTGGCTCTCCTCCTAAGAGGGCACCAAGCACCTCTCCGATCTCCGCCTCCATGCAGTTAATCAGGTCACTAGGAGCTCAGCCACGGCTTGCTAGTAAAAGCGCCCTGGCCCCTGTGGATGCTAGGAAGTGGCAGGGAGCATGAGTGGATGGTGAGGAGTGGCAGCTGTGGCTGGGAGGGTGGACTCAGCCCTCAGCTCTGCCCTGAGGAGGGGAGTGGGAAGCCCTGTCCTGCCCAAGCCCCAGCTTTGTTCAGGAGACACGTCTGTTCTTTCTAGAAGCTACTCACAAAGATCTGCCAGGGTCCGCAGCGTCCTCCTCATGGTCAGAGTGAGATGACTGTGGATGAGGGCCCAGCTCTGCCCTAGCACACCCCCTTTCCCTGGACATCAGGGTCTGGCTGGCACCGCAGGGGCAGGGCAGGGGGCTGTGTCTCCTCCCTCTGAGCCTGTCCTGGGCCCAGCCAGGGGGTCCAGTGAGGGCTCGAGTTCAAATAACTTATGGAAAAGAGAGCAGAGCTGAATGGCCCTTGCGTAGACAGAACATTCCTGCCCCAGCAGCCTCCGTTTACCCACATGCCTCTGAGGACTCTGCTGCTCTGATACTCTGGATTTGAGGGGATTGCTGGGCAGGGCTGAGGGGGCTGGCCCTGGGGAGGAGGCTGTTTCCAGCCCAGTCTGCATGGAGCACAGAGAGACACCTGGGCCTGCCCTGGAGTCCTTTGCTGCATCTGGTCCACCCCCAGCCGGCCCTGGGCTGCCCACCATCTTGGTGATGTGGGTACCATGCCCTCTCGTCCTGTTTGCTCTCAGAGCTGGCAGCTAGGGCTGTGCAGCAAGGTGAGGACTTTGAGTTCCATGTGGCAAATGGGAACACAGGCTCAGAGAGGGTTGGTGACTTGCCGAGGCACCAGAGATAGATTGCACTGGAAACAGTGAATCCTGCAGCGGGCCTGGAACCTTCGGGACCATTACTCAGAAACCCGCCCAGTGCTCTTGAGGGCTGTGGGATGAGGGGTGGCCAGAATATAGCCTGCTCTGGCATTTTCTAGGGATACTGCTGGCTGCTGCTGCTGGCTCTAGAGTTTGAGGGTACAGACCTGTGCTTGGGTAAGCTGTGGGTCTTCAGAGAGGCCCCTAGGCCTCCCGAGACCCAAGTGTATCAGCAGGACAGCTGCCGGCCCCAAACACAGCATCCATGCTGCCCGCATCCAGCTTCCCCATCACCACACACATCTAGGGCAGCTGCTGAGCTCAGATGGCTGTGGTCTGCCATGGGTCTATTGCAAATCACTTCCTGCTTTGAAGCCTCAGTTTTCCCATCTGTGAAATGGGTCTGATCAGAACGGGGCTGTCTTGGAGACAAGGTGGTGTCGGGGAGGTGACCAGCCCAGACCTGCTCATGCATGGGATTTGGGAAACAGCAGTGGGTAGGGGGAGTACACAAAAGAATCTGATGTGGATCCTGCCCACCACCCCTGCAGCCTGAGGGGCACCTAGTGAGAGCCCAGAGGAGGGCGTGCTCACCACAGTGGGAATTTGGGGAGCAGGGAGCAGCCCTCCCTGAGAGCCTGAGTAGTGCATGGATATGTGGGAGAGTGGGCAGGTATTCCAGGAAGAGAGGGGGCTGCTGTCCCCAGGGCAGGCGGCAGGAAGCCAGCAGGTCCTTTATTCAGGAGTAGTTACTGTGCGCCGGAGGTGGCTGCCCAACCTGCAGGTGGGCCACACTGGGCTGCAGACAGCGGTGGGTGAGGACGGGTGGGATCAGGCCTCTGGGGCCTTGGGGGCCAGGCCAAGCCACTGGGAGTCATCTCAGAGGCCTTGGGGGCACTAACAGCTGCTGAGCAAGGCGCATGGGTCCAGTCTGTCTGCGCCCGCTGCAGAGGACCGGCTTCTAAGTCTAAGCGCTAGCTTGCTGTCAGCCTGGAGGAAGCATGGTGTGTGCACGGACTGGCAAGGTGCCCCAGTCACGGCCCCAGGAGTGACTTGGGGAGGGACACAGGGGAAGCCTGCAGCCCTTCTGCCCTTCTCACTACACACCCAGGCACGCCATGACAAAGCCCTTGGAGTGGGCATCTAGGTCTGTAACATCGGGTAACGGGCCCTCCCCCGTGGGCTGCTGCGAGAATTTAACCGGACAACACAGGCAACGTGCCAGGCGCACGGGAGCCCGCAGTCCACGGCAGTGACTCTTGCTGGACCTAACGTCATTCTTATTGATTCTCCCAAAACTACGACTCTCTGCAGCTCACCTCCTGCTTGTCTCCATGGGAGACCAGAGAGTTTGGCTCATTAAAAGCAAATAAAAAAGGAATTAGCGGGAGCGGCAGGCGATGAGTAACTGGTGAGTAACTGAGTCTAAGCCTGGGGCGGGCATAGCCGGGTGAGAGCAGGCGCTTGCGGGAGGCTGGAAAGGAGGCTTGTAGGAAGCGTCCTCCAAGTGTGCAAACTCAACAGTGGACCTGCCAGCCTACTCAGGGACTTCAGGACAGTGGTATCCCCTGGCCGGCTCTGCAGCCTTCCCATGGGGTAGGAAGAGGAGGATCACAGGCTGTTGTTCCAGGACCTCTAAGGGGACATCCACATCTGTCCTCAAGCTCCACCGGCCAGGCCCACACAATCGTTTGGGGTTCCTAGACTCCCTCCATTGGGTGACATGTGCCCACTCCGAAGCCAGCTCAGCCTCCCTAGAGCTTCCCGCCCAGAGCCTGACTGCAGCTGCCCCTGCCCCCCAGGTCCACCGACTGTTCACAGGCAGCATCTCCCTGGGGGCTGCACAGCCCACATTTGCCGTCTCCTGCTGCCCCAGGTCACCTTAGACTCAGACAGGCCAAGGTGGGGGCAGAAGAGCTTCCAGCACCCCCGACCCTAGGCGCTTTGCTCCTCCGTCAGCCTTCCTGGTCTTTGAATTCATTCCCTGGGTTTGAATCTTGCTCCAGCCACTCTCTGTGCCTCTGCTTCCTCCTCTGTAAACTGGGAATCATGGCTGGATGCACCTCATCCTAATGTCCAGGTGAAATGGGAGCGCATGTGAGGGTCAGGTGCACAGCCGGTGCACGGGGAGAGCCCTGAGGGTGGGCTACACTGGTGCCGGTGTCAACCGGCCTCTGAATGTTCCAGAATCCACACCTGTGTGGCCAGGCAAGCGCCCTGACATCCAGCCCTCCCTAGCAGCTGGCCCTGGCACCTGGACAGAAAGTGCCACCTGCTTGCAAGACATTCTCCCCCTCCTCTATGGCCACTCATGACCTCACCAAACCCTTCCACAGCTCAGCATCTTTGTCTCTGTGTGACCATGCTGGGAGTACATGCCTACCACAGCCACACATACACATCACACACACACACACACACACACACACGTGAATCCATGCTCCTTGTTAAGACTGTACCTACTTAAAATGTAACCTCCTCCAGGAAGCCTTCCTTGACTCCACCCCACAGAGGCAGGTCAGTGAATCCTTTGAGGTGCCATGACCCTTCTGTGGCCCTTCTCGACCCTTTCCTGGGATCCCCCCTCTTGGTTTATTGCCCCCTACCCCTACCCCCATGAGATTTCCGAGGCTTTCTTGCCAGCAGGCCCTGCTGTGCTTGGGTAATGCAGACAGAATGGGGCGTTTAATACCCCACTTCACACATCATGCAAGGGCTTCCCTTCGGGTCATCTCGACCTAATTCAGACTCGGGGAGGTGAATTCCTATATCTTCCTGGCCCTGGCCCAGGCAGAGAGTGGGTAGTGTGGGTGGGCAGCGGCCAGAGGAGGAGAGGCTGGCAGGATGAGGCCCTTCGAAGGCAGGGGCCGTGCTGCCTGCAGCTCAGAGGAGGCCGATCATTGCAGTCTCGAATCTTGCTGGGGAGGGAGGGATGCTGGACACCACCCTCCCCTTAGTTCTTCTCAGGAAGGAAGTTCCTAGGAAGCCGTGGCTCCCTCCATGACAGCAGACAGATAGCCCACCAAGGTCTTCTGAGGCTGGTGGGCCCCGCCTCAGTCCTCACCCTGATGGAAGATACCCTAGGGAAGAGGGACCCCACCTGGCTGAGCCCCCAGCTGGCTGTGGGCAACGAAGTGGCCCCAGAGCACACACACAGCACCTAGCACAAGGCTGGGCATGCCGTTGGTGCTCAATGGTTGTTCATAGAACAGACCTGAGTTGACTCTGTCTCAATCTGTGGGCTGTCACCTCAGCCCCAATAACAGGCACAGCAGTGGGCAACTGAGGGCTGTGCGGGTGCTCGCGGGTGCTGGGCAGGGGACTGTGCCATGCCAGCAGTGTGAGTCTCCAGCTGCCCTCTCCTGGGCTGAGCACCTGCCCTGTTCTGCCTGTTGCTGAGATGGGCAGGGAGGTTCCCGCTCACTGGAGTTTGGCTCTTGGTCCTCCAGCTGGCATGGTTGAGCCTGCTCGGTGTCCACATGGGCCAGGTGCTGGGGACATAGAAATGACACAGACCCAGGCAGGGGCAGGTTGAGAGGGACCCAAGAGTCCAGGGTCGGGATGGAAGGATGCACAGGGCCTGGCCTGGGGCTGGGGAAAACAAAGAGGAAATGAGAGCTGCCCATCTCAGGGGCCTTCGGACCCATATGGAAGTCCTCACCTGTAAGACTTACCAGGGAGAGGGTGTCCGGATCTGGGTCAGATTTGGAACTGAGGGGTCAGGTACCAAGTGCTCCCTTCTGTCTGGGGGTCTGGGAAGGCTGCCTGGACGGGGAGGCCTCAGACCTGGGCCTTGGATGGTCCTTGGGATTTGGGTATGAAGCAGGAGGGAATTCCACCAAAAAGACCACATAATCCCCAGGGGATGTGGGCAGCGCCTGGAAGGACTGAGTCATTGTTCTGGGCAGAGGATGGGGAGAGAGGGCTGGGGCAGCCAGCGGGCATTGACCTGGGACCCTCCCTTCCCAGCTCAGCCGTGGGCTTGGCTCTACCAGCAGAGGGAATCAGCGAAGGTGCCAGCGAGGGCCCTGGCCAGACAGCCCTTGGAGTGAACCAGCTGGTGGCTGGGGGAGGAGGGAGGCAGGGAGGACTGTTGCCCAAGTCCAGGCAGTTCTGGGGCCCCTGGGTCAGGCAGGGGTATTAGGAGGAGGTGAGGAAAAGGAGCCCAGGATCTGGAGATGGACTGAAGGTGGGTGGACCAAGAGGGAGATGGCAACAAAGGGCTTCTGAGCTGGTTGACTTCTACCTGGGTTCCCGGCTTGGGGTGGGGGTGAGCCCCCCCCATGCTCCCCGTGGCCCCAGCTTCCATTGGCCATGCATAGCTGGTCCCCACGGGGTCAGTGCAAATGCCCGTTCATGAGGAGGGGCTCCTGGGAGGCTGGCAGAGGGGAGGGGCAGAGGCAGGGATACCCATCCCCTCCATGGGTCCCCACCGCTCACTCTCAGGGCTGGAGAAACTGGGCCTCTCCCGCCCAGTCTTGGGAACAGGGAGAGAAGCTGTCGGCAGTGCTGCATGCTGGAGGGCGGGTCGCAGGGTGCACTGGGGCCTGCTGTATACCAGGCACTCACAGGGTGCCCTGGGGCCTGCTGTATTCCAGGCACGGCCCTCACCATAGCCCTGAGAGGTGGCTCCCATCAGCCCTGCTTTGGTGAGTCAGAGGCTCAGAGGGGCAAGCAATGAGCCCAGGGTCACACAACCAGCCAACAGCAGGTGGATGGAGGCCTGGCACTTCATCCCCTGAGCCCACCTGGCCCAGAGCCTGGGGCCTCACCTTGTGCACCTGTCTGTCCCTGCAGGGAGCCGTGAGGCTGCCTTCACGTATGCCATCACCGCGGCTGGCGTAGCGCACGCCGTCACTGCCGCCTGCAGCCAAGGCAACCTGAGCAACTGCGGCTGTGACCGCGAGAAGCAGGGCTACTACAACCAGGCCGAGGGCTGGAAGTGGGGTGGCTGCTCAGCCGACGTGCGTTACGGCATCGACTTCTCCCGGCGCTTCGTGGACGCTCGGGAGATCAAGAAGAACGCGCGGCGCCTCATGAACCTGCACAACAATGAGGCCGGCAGGAAGGTAGGGTGCGGGTGCGGCTGGTGGGGGCATTAGCTGGGACTGGTATGTCACCCGCTGACCTCTCGGAGCCTCAGGCTCCTCTTGTAGCAGAAGCAGTTGAGTCACCGTAGGTGTGCAGCAGGTGGGGCCGTCTGGGTCCTCCCTGTGCATGGCTCTGAGCCTCCTAATACCTGGAAGAGGCTGTCCCCATCCAGAGACGTGAGAGCCGAGGCTCTGAGTGCTGATGCGATGCTCACAGCCCCCAGCTAAGACGGGGACCTCATTTCCACGCAGGGTGTGAGCTGGGCTTGGCTGGGGACCTGGTGAGGGGAGGTCCCAGACCACAGCCCCTGTCCCTGCCCTTGGCATTCCTGGTCCCAGAGGTCACATCAGCACACCAGGAAAGACTTCCTGACAGAGGCAGCCTTTTTACTCAGCAAGGAAGGGAGGCCCCCTGGAAGCAGGAGCAGCCTGAGGAAGGTGGAAGCTGTGAGCCGGGGTCTGCTGGGGAGCAGGCTGCGCCTGCACGGGGCGGGGCGGAGTGTGGTGGGTGGCAATGGAGGAAATTCAGGCAGGGACACACTGGGGAAGAAGTCAGAGCAAGCCGGGCTCCGCCCGCTGGAGATGAGGGCCCCAGATACTGGGCTGGGAGGAGCAGCCGCACGGCGGCAAGATGGCCTGAGATAGGGTGGCCAGCCAAGTGGAACACCCAGCCGGCTCTGGCTCCGAGGCCTGGGGACTGCACCCAGGGCAGCAGAGCCTAGGGGGCTCCTCAGGTGTGGGACAGACTTGCCATTCCAGGCAAAGAGGAGTTGAAGAATCCCTCGGGCCCAGGGACTATATTTGAGGCCACTGGTCACTCACTGCCTTTTTCTGTGCCAGGTGCTAGGCTGGGCACAGGGCAGAGAGGAATCAGACAAGGCCCTGGCTATGGGAACTGCGTCCACAAGAGGGGTGCAGGGGTCACACCCAGGATGGTGAGGCCCTGGTTGCGTAGGAGAGTATCAGAGTGAAGGCTTGATGGACACAGGACTTGGGAAGCAAGTAGGGCCTGGCACAAGAAGTAGGGCCTGCTCAAGAAGAGATCTTAAACACCAGGCCAAGGATTTGACTTTCTCTTGTAGATGTGGAGGTTATCATGCAGGTGGTTATTAAGTTATTGTTAGATGGATGGATGGGTGGATGGATTAATGGCAGGGTGGATGGGTGAATGGATAGGTGGGTGGATGGATGAGTGGATTGAGGGGTGAATGGATGGATGAATGGATGGATGGGTAGATGGGTGGACTGATTGATGGATGGGTGGATAGATGGGTGGATGGATGGATGGATGGATGGATGGATGGATGGATGGATGAGTGGATGGATGGGTGAGTAGATGGATGACTGGATGCATGGATGGATGAAAGGATGGATGGGTGGATGTATGAGTGGATGAATGGGTGGGTGGATGTATGAGTGGATGGATGGATGGAAGGATGGATGGATGGATGGATGGGTGGATGGATGAGTGGATACATGAATGGATGGAAGTATGGATGAATGAGGGGATGGATGGATGGAAGGATGGGTGGGTGTGTGGAAGGATGGATGGAAGGATGAGTGGGTGAGTGGAAGGATGGATGGAAGGATGAGTGGGTGAGTGGAAGGATGGATGGAAGTATTGGTGGGTGGGCGGATGGATAGATGAGTGGATGGGAGGATAGATGGATGGGTAGACAGATGGGTGGATGAGTGGGTAGATGGTTGAGTGGATGTGTGGATGGGATGCATGGGCGGATGGAAGGATGGATGGATGAAAGGATGGATCGGTGGGTGGATGGTTGGGTGGATGGATGGGTGGATGGATGAATGGATGGATGAGTGGATGGATGAGTAGATGGATGGATGGATGGATGGAAGGATGGGTAGATGAATGGATGGATGGATGGATGGGGATGGATGGATGGGGATGGATGGATGGATGGATGGATGGATGGATGGATGGAAAGATGGGTGGAAGGATGGGTGGATGGGTAGGTGGATGGATGGGTGGATGAATGAGTGGATGGATGGATGGATGGATGGATGGATGGATGGATGGATGGATGGATGGATGGATGGATGGGGATGGATGGATGGATGGATGGATGGATGGATGGATGGATGGATGGAAAGATGGGTGGAAGGATGGGTGGATGGGTAGGTGGATGGATGGGTGGATGAATGGATGGATGGATGGGGATGGATGGATGGAAGGATGGGTGGGTGGATGGGTGGATGGATGGGAAGACAGATGGATGGGTGGATAGATGGATGGATGAAGGAATCAGTGACACAGCCTTTGCCTCCAAGGAACTCACA
Organism: Rhinopithecus bieti; assembly: GCF_001698545.2. Lineage (NCBI taxonomy): Eukaryota > Metazoa > Chordata > Mammalia > Primates > Cercopithecidae > Rhinopithecus > Rhinopithecus bieti. Next base: position 5,505,254 of record NW_016814436.1, read on the forward strand.
GGCAGCATGTGAACACTAGCGTCCAGGTACAGGCAGATCACAGTCCATGCCATAAATGGAGGTTCACGAACCTTGAGAGGCCAGAGGAAAGTGTGGGTCACTTACCTGGACTCCCTGGGGGAGTCCCTGGAGGAGGAGAAGTAGGAGGAGAAGGCGAGGCTGAGCCCTCGTGGGAACCACCACCACCCTTCAGCCTCTGCAGCTTCTTAGGTTCTGAGCAGAGTGTTTCTCACACCCCTGGGGAAGAAGCTCTCACTGTCCCCATTTTAAAGATAAGGAGAATGAGGCCCAGAGTGAGCAGCAGACCTGGCTGAGTGGCTCGAGTCCCTGCTCGTGGGGAAGTGTACACAGCAGAGAAGTGGGGAAGGATGCTCCAGGCAGAGGGAATAGCACAGGGAAAGGCATGGGGGACCCAGGTCGTGGTATGCAGTGTGGCGAGACCAGGGCGGGGATGGCCGGGTAGGGTGTTGTTGGTCTCTGGGCTACAGGTATCATTGCAGGGCCCTGGGGCAGTGACACTGATCAACTCAAGGGCCAGAGTTGTGTTTGATTTAGCTCTAGGGTGCCTTGTGAACCCCAGGGCTGACTTGGTATGGGACTTGGAGGTGTCTGGTGACTCACAAGTGATGGAAAGGCAGAAGGGAAATGGAGGCAGGTAGGACTGGCCTCTGGGAAGACAGGAGGTGGGAAAACACGAAGGCTGGTGACGGTCCCCACAGGTGGGCAGGGGACAAAGAGGACAGCCACAGGAAAGGGCTCTGACAATGCCACCAGTGGCCAACTCTCCTACCAGCCTTGTCTCGGGTGGTCGGTGAGGCCCTGGTTGACCCATGCATCTGCGGAGCCTTGGCCTTCTTATCTGCACAGCAGGTGCAATGCACTTTGTCCCCCCGACTCCTCACTGCCCCTCCAACAGCCCCCACCCTCTGCACCTGTGGGGCACAAGTGTGGCCTAAGCCCTTGGAAAAGGCCAAGGGTGGTGGTGTCACGGTGACCCTCAGGACAGGGTCCTTTTTAAAGAGCATGGTGCTCATCACAGCGGTGGGGGGTGAGTGTAGGATGGGGCTTCTGGAAGTTTCCATAAGCACTGAATCCAGCCCTTCCTGGGTTGATGCTGGGACCCTGGCCCCATCACAGAGTACCAGGCCCACCTCTGCCCCCCGACTTCCTCAGGACTCCGCTGTGCAGTGAGGTGGCTGGAGAGCAGCTGACTTGCCGCCACAGACAAGTGGCGCAGGTGGGGCCTTACGGCAAAGGACATCAGTTCTCTCTCAGCGCTGGGGCCCCAAGTCCAAAATCGAGGTGCTGCTTGGCAGGGCTGCACTCCCTCTAGGCACCAGGGGAGGATGCTTCCTGGCTCTCCCAGCATTCCTCAGCTCCCAGTGTTCCTCTGCTGTGGCCACCTCCCTCCAGCCCCTGCCTCTGTCTTCACCAGGTCTCCTCTGAGCCTGAGTCTTCTTCTCCTCCATCTCTTGTTTGTTTGTTTGTTTGTTTGTTTGTTTGTTTTGAGATGGAGTCTTGCTTTGTTGCCGAGGCTGGAATGCAGTGGCCTGATCTCTGCTCACTGCAACCTCTGCCTTCCAGGTTCAAGCAATCCTCCTGCCTCAGCTTCCCGAGTAGCTGGGATTACAGGTGTGTGCCACTGTGCCCAGCTAATTTTTGTATTTTTAGTAGAGATGGGGCTTCACCATGTTGGCCAGGCTGGTCTTGAATCTCCTGACCTCAGGTGATCCGCCCCCCTTGGCCTCCCAAGGTGCCTGGATTACAGGCGTGAACCACTGCGCCTGGCCTCTCCATCTCTTGTATGGACCCTCTCATTGGATTTAGGGACCACTTGGACAATCCAGGGTGACCTCCTCTCCATCCTTTCCTTAGTCACATCTGTAAAGACCTTACTTCCAAATAAAGTCGCTTGCCAAGGCTCTGAGCAGACGTGAATTTGGGGGGTTACTATGCCATTCCCCAAGCTGGCATGTGGCCCAGGCTGGTGTCCCTGGTGGGCAAGAGTGAGATGGGCAGAGTCTGAAGGCCCGCCCCCACCCTGCCCCCACTTCTACCAGACCAAGGCCCTGGCTGCCGTTCCCCAAGCTCCCTGGTGGGCTGGAGTGGCCTTTAATGGGCTGCCACAGGCTGACTGTGCAGAAAGCTCTCAGAGCAGCCCCTGAGGTTTTGGAGACCTGAGTGCCCAGTGCCCGGCGCCAGCTCTGCCCCTGGTGCATGGTCCCCACTGCTGTGTGGGGCAGGTCAGCAGGGCAGGCAGAGGCCACACCCCCAAGACCAACCCAGTGAAGGCAGGAGATTGTCCATCTGCAGAGGCCTGGGGGCTGGTGTCAGGACAGCCTAGGGCACCTCTCTTGGTGACATGAGGTTAGAAGCCATCGCTGTGGAGTGCCACTAGCTCCTGGAACTAGGGGCTGGGAACCCCATTAGCTGGCCATGTCCCACGTCTTGGCACAGCTCTTCCCTGACTGAGGGTCCACAGCGTCCTGCTGGGCGGGCATACCACTCACACCATCCTAATGGGAGCGCCGGATCCTGGGACAGGCACACCCTCCACACTCTCTCCTTGGCCAGTGGCTCATGACATAACTTCACTTGAGGCCACACTCAATCCACTCTGTGGGCTCGTGGTCAGAGGGTGAAGCAGACATGGGCTGTGTCCCTGAGGGGCTCACAGGTCAGGGCCACACTTAGGGGCAGGGACCAGCAGGCATGGGAGGTGCTGTGGAAGAGGGTGTGAGGCACCTCGTTCCACAGCCCCAGGCCATGGCCAGGATCCGGGGTGCGATGCCTTTCGTCGGCCCCAGTGGCTGGAATATCGGACGCCAGGCTCCTGGGCTGGTCAGCCTCCCCCTAGAAGGACTTTAGTCCAGCAACCCCATGACTCCCCTGCCTGGCTATACCTGAGGACTGCTTCCAGGCTACACCCTTATTCGGGAAAGAACATTGAATCGGCCCTTTCCTGGAGCCCCTTCAGTCCACCACCCCACCGCCCACCCAGGCCCCCAGGGTCTAGGAGGAACCAAGGCCTGGAGGAGCAGCCCCTGCTGCAGCCTGCAGCTCCTCTGAGCAAGATGAGCGCACTCTGCGCCCTGCCAGGTGGTCTGCTGGGGCAGGGGGCAGGTCTTAGCGCTGGCGCCACCGTTGCTGTGGCTCGAATGGCCAGGGCACTGCTGAAGGAAATGGCACATTCTTGAACCCTGTGATCACTTCCTGGGAGAGGCTCTGACCCAAGGGATCCAGCCAAGCGAGGATGTGGCCCCTCGCTCTGCAAACAGCGGCCGATTAGGCTTTATCTGGGGATGGTCACCGGCCCGGCCCTGCAGGGGCCGATTGTCCCCAGGCGGGCAGTAGCATGTGACTGGGCTCCCTGGCCTTGATGAAGACTGGGAGACAGGGATAGGTGAGGGAGGAGGGGGAGAGATGCAGAGCACAGTACCAGGGGCAGCCATCCTGGGCCACAGCGGGAGCACTAGAGGGCAGCTTGAGCCTGGACCACGTGGCCTGCACACCCTCTAGTCTGGACAGGCCTGCCAGATCTCTGGCCATCCAGGCCCATCTGAGGAGGGTGAACAGCCAGGGGTGGGGTGAACTTCTCCCTGCTGGGAACTCTGAGAGGGGCCACCATCAGGGGAGCTCCTGGGGTGGCACCTGGCCTGGGGAGCATCCGGGCAGGCCGTGTGGCCAGGGCCAGCAATGCTTCCAGGCTTGAGGGGCAGGCTAGTGGAGGGAGGGGCTTTTCCAGGAGGGGACAGATCCCAGCAGAGATGAACAGGGAGCTGGGGTGATGGACAGGAGTCAGGAGGAGGTCCCAATATACTCTGTGGGGGTTGCCCAGACACCCAGTCCAGGCTCTGGCCCATGACCTTGGCCCAGACGCCCCTCAGCCCAGCCTCTGAGCCCTGCAATTCCCCAAAGTTACCCCACCCTCTTCTCAGGACTCCTGGACTCCTCCCACCCTCAGCCATCCTGGGAGGGGCATCAGCCTCCCTCTCCCACCTCTCCCCAGTCTCTCCAGTCTCCCCAGTCTCTCCAGTCTCTCCAGTCTTTGCCCAAGGGCATCACTGATGCAGAGCAGAGGACATCCCAGCTCCAGGCTGCCAGCCTAGGGCCCACCCAGCACCCACCTACTGAGCCTTTGGGCCCAGTCTTTTCCTTCATGCTCGGTGATCTCCAGACCTTTGCTCATGTTGAACCCCTCCTGGAATGCTGTCCTCTTTTCTAATGAGCTCCGACACATCCATCAATACCCACATCTCCTCCAGGAAGCCCCTACCTCAAGCACCCTGACTCCAGCACGATTAGACTCTCCTGGGTTCCTGCAGCACCTTCGCTGTGTCCCATGCTGAACTGCGAGCCCCAGAGGACCTCATGCAGCCAGGCCAGGGAAGCTGCTCGGGGCAGTAGCCATCTCTGTGGAGCTGTTTCTCTCCCTCTTTTTCTTGTACTCATTCATTCATTCATTTCCTGGGGGACTTCTCCACTGGGCTAGAGCTGGGGGCCAATAGCAGGTGCCCCATGACCGTGAGTTCTGGCCCGAGGGACAGAGGGTGGCCAAGCCCCGGCAGGGCTGGGCTGCCGAGTGAGGCCAGCAGAGCTCTGACAGCTGACAAATGGCCCCTCTGCAGCCGCGGGGCACCAGCTAATAATTCCCCATCTTCAATCAGGCCCGGCTGGCAGGGCCCTTTCGATCCGGGTAAATGAGTACCTGGGGTCAGGGCTGGCTCTGGGAATCAGCCTTCTGGGGCCATGGAGGGAGGCCCAAGGAAAACACCGCACCCGTGGAGGGCCCTTGTGGAGCTGAGGAGGAAGAACAACAGCAGAGGCGGGTGCAGAAGCGGGGAGCTCCACGTGCGGGCCAGGGCTGTCGGCTTCTCAGCACGCCCGGGCCTCACTGACCCGTGTACTCGCCTCTCCTGCTCACCCCCCGGCCTTGGGCAAACGTGCACCGAGGGCCACCAGCACTTCAGGCTTCCATGAAACAGCCATTTGTTAAGCACCAACTGCATGCCAGACCCTACGCCAAGCCCGAGGGTGGGGAGCAGGAGAGATGGCAGGGTGGGGTAATGAGCATTTATTAAGTACCTGCTGTTGCTGGGCCAACCCCACCTGTGACCTGCAGCAGGTCCCACAGCCCCAAGCCTCAGTTTCCTCGCCAGTGCATGACCAGGACATATCATCTCCTTGAAGGACTGTAAGAGTCTAACAAAATACCTTCGATAAATATACAGCAGGGTCTGCCAAGTCCCAAATATTCTCACTGCACCCTTACACCCTCCTATGCAGTGGAGACCAATTGTTAGCAGCTCCATGTAATGGGAGAGGAGGCTGAGGCTCAGAGAGGGAGAGACACTTACCTGTGGTCACACAGCTGCAAGTGAAGGAGCGGGCTCCAGGGTTGGGCTGGAGGCAGGAGTAGGGGAACTTGGAGGGGCCCAGCTTGGGCCGTGCCGTGCCGAGCAGCTTTCCTGTCGCCCTCAGGTTCTGGAGGACCGGATGCAGCTGGAGTGCAAGTGTCACGGTGTGTCTGGCTCCTGCACCACCAAGACCTGCTGGACCACGCTGCCCAAGTTCCGAGAGGTGGGCCACCTGCTGAAGGAGAAGTACAACGCGGCCGTGCAGGTGGAGGTGGTGCGGGCCAGCCGCCTGCGGCAGCCCACCTTCCTGCGCATCAAACAGCTGCGCAGCTATCAGAAGCCCATGGAGACGGACCTGGTGTACATCGAGAAGTCGCCCAACTACTGCGAGGAGGACGCGGCCACGGGAAGCGTGGGCACTCAGGGCCGCCTCTGCAACCGCACGTCGCCCGGTGCGGACGGCTGTGACACCATGTGCTGCGGCCGAGGCTACAACACCCACCAGTACACCAAGGTGTGGCAGTGCAACTGCAAATTCCACTGGTGCTGCTTCGTCAAGTGCAACACCTGCAGCGAGCGCACCGAGGTCTTCACCTGCAAGTGAGGCCGGGCCCGGAGGCGGCCGCGGGCACCCCAGACACCCAGCGGCATTTTGCACATCCATCCTCGCCTGCCCTGCCTTGGTGCTGCCAGCGGCAGGCAGAGGCGGGTGCAGAAGCGGGGAGCTCCACGTGCAGGAGGACACCGGCCGGGGCCCACGCCCTCTACCCACCTCCCTGAGGCTCCTTCCTGCCACCTCCTCCCATCACCTCCTGCGGCAGAACAGCCCCCGTGACCCACCGAGAGAGCAAGGCCAGGGGCCTTGTGCTCCCCGACGCGGCCCAGCAAGTTCCCTTTCTTCTCTCTGGGAAAATGAACCTCCAGGACGCACGTGTATCCCAGAGAGCAGTGATGATGAGACTGAGCGTCCCCTGCCCCACCTGGCAACATGGACACAGAAAAGCTACGCTGGCTGGCCCCTCAAGACTGATTCCCAGGCCGGGTCTGCCGATGAGTCCTGGGGCGGTGGGGACAGATGTTGACACAAATTATTTATGTTTTCTTAGTATCAGAAGAGGATTCTCAGCACTAATGCGTAGCCAGTCATAACTCTGTACTTTGTGTCAGCCCATCCTCTCAACACCCTTTCTGTTTCCTTTCCCAGTCCCACCTGACTGGCCCTCTGCCCCTGCAGAGCGGAGGCAGCCTGGGGTTGATGGGGACCACGCAGTGCCTGCGGGTTCTAGAAGTAAGCTGGGCAGGGGCTCGTCGGACCACACAGCCCTGACCAGGCCTTGGAGGAGAGCCATGGACAGGCTCCTCCAGGCCACCTTTCCTTCTTTTGAAAATCCTATCAATGGCTGGGCATGGTGGCTCATGACTGTAATCCCAGCACTTTGGGAGACCGAGGCGAGTGGATCACCTGATGTCAGGAGTTTGAGACCAGCCTGGCCAACATGGTGAAACCCTGTCTCTACTAAAAATACAAAAATTTGCTGGGCATGGTGGCGCACACCTGTAATCCCAGCTACTTGGGAGGCTGAGGCAGGACAATTGCTTGAACCCGGGAGGTAGAGCTTGCAGTGAGCTGAGATTGTGCCACTGCACTCCAGCCCGGGTGACAGAGCGAGACTCTGTCTCAAAAACAAAACAAAAAAAAAAATGAAAAAAGAAAAGAATATCGAGCAAATCAAAACGTCACCATGTCAGGTTCCAGGAGTGTGTCCTTCCTTCCGTCATCCTGTCACCCTCCCGGCCTGGCACCTCCAGTTTACAGAGCCCCCCTTCCCCCTGGAGCCAGCCTGATCCCTGGGACTGTGCTGCTGCGGGGTGGGCAGGCAGGTGGCGAGTGGCCAGGGATGTTTGCCCCATTTGACACATGGGGACTCTGAGGCCCAGAGTGGCACAAGGACCTGCCAGAGACCCTGCAGCTGTGAGTGGAGGCTTACACCCTTCTCCTGCCCAGCCTGGGGCTCTGGACCCAGGAGAACACATCAGGATGCCCAGGGTGGCAAGAGGTGGCTCCCATGCCTTGAGAAACTCGGCTGCTCCCTCCCCGCCATGACAGCCTCACTGGGGCCTGCACTGCCCTTGGTGCCTTTGAGGGTTTGTCTGGCCCTGTCCTAGTCCTTTCACCTTGACCCCAATGCTGAGAAAATCTGGATCCAGAGCTGGACATGTCCTTTCTGGACGCTCCCACCCCTGTCTCTGAGGAGCCTGAGTGACAGAGGGAGGAACTCGTCTGAGGCCAGAGAGGATGGTCTGCAGCTGGCTCCTGGTGCACCCTCCACTGCCCATGGCCTGGCCCCCATTTAGGGTATGTTCTCTTGGAAGCCTGTGGGAATGTGTTCTTGAGCAGCCGACAAGCCAAGAGCCTGGGCCCAGCCTGGGGCAAGTGAGTCCCTCCTGGGCTCTGACCCTGTGGTCCAGCCAATGTGCCCCTAACCATGCCTGGATGCTGTGAGTCTCTGGACCACCATGAATACCCCACCCTCAGCCTGGCCCCATCCCCTCACCTTCCCCAGGTCCCAGAACACCCCTGAGTCCATAGGCCCGGCAGCCTCTGCAAGGAACCTGGTTAACTTATGATGTTATATAGCGTCGAAATGTCTATAGTGTCTTTAAATTATTGTGACCTACACTGGGTACTGGAGTGGGGATGGCTGCGGCCCCATCCCCATCCCCATCCCTATACCCCATCCCTATTTCTCATCCCTATTCCCCATCCCCATCCCCATCCCATCCCCATCCCCCATCCCAGCCCCCATCTCCCGAACCAGGCTCCTCCTTCTGCTTGAACAGACCCTCGGGGCCCCTGATGCCACCAAGCCACTCGCATTGTCCCTTGGCTGCTGGGCACCCCACTGAGCCCCTGCCCACCCCGAAGTCTGTTAGCAACAGGCCCTTTGCCTGGGTGAGATGGGGGTCAGGGTGGCCCAGATGGGGGTGATGGCGACCAAGGTGCTGCGTCCCGCCCTTCTGACGGCAGCGTCCCCACCCTTCTGACGGCAGCCTCCCCTGGAGGGGAGCGCTCAGCCCAATAAAAGCTGGAATCAGAAAAGTGAGTGTGTGTGGAGTCCCCATACGATACGCCTGCAGCTGCGGCCCCACCAGTGGGACACATGCTCTGCCCACCGAGGACAAGCCCCCGAGGCCCTCATGTGCCCCCAGCTATCTGGCTTCCCTGTGCCTTCTGTGGGCCGTCCTTCCCATCCTCACACCAGAGAACCTTGCCCAGAGCCCACCCTGGAGCTCGAGTCATGCCTACCTGCCTCCAGGCACCTTTGGGCTGGCCCCACCCAGCCAGGGGCACTGGGGCACTGGACACAGACCCTGAGGCCTTGCTGGACAGCACCAGGCTCAGGCTGCAGGGACAGGAGGGCCGTGGGCCTGGCACCTGGTTACCGGGGGCTGGGCTGGAGCTACTGTAAGAAGAAAGGGCAGCAGACCCCATAGGCCCCCGTGTCTCTGCTCCCCTCTGACCAGGGTGGGGTCTGGCTTTCAGGGTCCCTGTAGGTCCATCCAGCTGGGTCTGGTGGATTTTGGCTCCACAGCCCTGGGGCCTGCCTTGATCTCACCAGGCCTGGGAAGGTGGCATGAGGCCCCCAGAAACTCAACAGCCTGCGGCTGGCCACAGGCTCCGCTGCTCCTCCCCAGAGCCCAGCTGTGGCAGGGCCTCCCAGCCTGCAGCCTGCGAGAGCCGTGCACACAGCAATGCGCAGTGCTCCCCCGAGGGGCGGAGGCATGTGGCAGGGCCGGTCTGGCCACTGCCCGCTGTCCCAGCAGCCTGGCATCGGGCGAAACTGCTGATCAAACAGACCCCATCCTTGCTGTGCCCAGCCTGGGCACCCACGGAACTGGCCCCAGACCCAGATCCCAGTGCAGGGGCTTCTCAAGGGGAATGGATCCCTCCAGGGTGCGGGGAAGGGGTGACAGCCAGAAAAGAGCGTTGGACTCACAGCCCCAGCCCTGTTCCTTCCTGATGCATGGGCAGCCTCTGGGGCGACCCTCCTGGATGTACAGCCTCAGTCTACCCATCTAAGAGCAGGGGGTAGCCTGGGGCCAGGACTTGGTGGTCAGTAGGGCGCATGGGGCTGGCGTGCATGGGGCCTGGGCTGGGCAGTTTGGCAGGAGGCCCTGGTTCCCCATGAGACAGTAAGCGAATCGGTGGCGGCAGCGGCACGCCGGGGTCCGGCTACTCCCACAGGGCCAGGAATGAGGAAGCCTCTGAGATGCCCGGCCCTGGTGCCCAGACTGTACTGATTTCTTGGCTCTGGTTCAAACCCGCCCAGTCCCCTCGGGCTGCCCTGCACATCCTCCCAGGGGGCCCGCTGGAGGCCTCGCCCTTGCTGCTGGTCTGGCCTGGGGGCCCACCTGACCCCAGCCCCAGGCTCCCCCCTAAGGCTTATATTTTGGGAGCATTTCCCCCTGGCCAGCCCCTCGCACCCCCACTCAGTGGCTCACTGCTGCATGGAGTGGTGACCCCATGTGCTTAGCCCTGGCCAGCCCTGCCCTGCAGGTGTCGCCCACACCAGGGGCCTTCCCGCCCCTCTGACTGGCCCTGGCGATTCCCACACCAGGCCTGCCACCCGGCTGCTCCCACACATAGGCCATTCCTGTGGGCTTTGCTGGGTAAGGTGTGGTGACTGATGGCTGGAGGGGCCAGAGTTCTGGCAGCCCACCTCTACCCAGGCTCGCTGGCTAGTTCCTTTGCAACTTCAGTACTGCCCTGGGCTGACTCCAACTTCTGACCCCTCACCCTTCTCCCCACTTCCCCTGTGGTGCCTGTGCCCACAGCTGCCAGTGAGGCTGGCGGCCCATCTCGGGGGATGCAACAGCTGACGACTGAGGTAGCAGCCTCTGGGAGCGAGGAAAGGACTTTCTCTGCACTCACTCCTCCAGGCCTCTGAGCCTGGGCTTCCCGCTCTGTAGAATGGACATAAAGGAACAAAGCCTCTGCCCTGCTGCCATCTGGTCCCCTCTTCCTCTCTTGGAGGATCCACGTCCCTCCCTGGCTCACAGCTGAGCTGCCGCCCCGGCTCCCACCCTGCCCTGCCCCACAGGGCTGCCTGCGCCATTCACTTGGCACTGTCTGGTGGCCAGAGCACACAGGGGCCCTTTGGCCCTGGAGGGCAGAGGATGTCTCATTGGCATACCCTCAGAGTCCTTCCTGACCCACTGTGGTGCCCACAGCACATTCCCTCCCTGGCCCCCGCAGAGTGAGCCCCAGTCCTGCCCTTGCTTCCACTGGCTCTTCCCAGGATGCACCTCACACCCTTCCTTCCCTGATGCTGGCTTGCACCAAGCTGGCTGTAGTCTTGCTCTCTCCTCTCCTGCCTCAGCTCCCACCCTTAGGGGCAGGAGTCCTGTTTCTGTGATGGCCCCTGTCTCCCAAGGTGGCTGAGGACCAGCACACCCCTGTGCCAGACTTTGGGCCTGTTCCACACGTGTCCACAACCTTCACAACACCCCTTCCCCAAATAGGTCAGTGCTAGTTCCATTTTATAGACGGTGAAACTGAGGCACAGAGAGTAAGGGGACCTGTCCAAGCTCAACAGCCAGCGAAAGGCAGAACCAAGATTTGAACCCAGGCCTTGTGGTGTCTTCCTTCTACCCAACTCATATGCTTCCACCCACGAGGGGACACAGAGGCCCAGGGACCTCGTTCAAGTTCACAGAGAGACGAAGGAGAAAAGAACGGCTATGGCTGGTTGCAGAGAGATGACAGGCGACACTGTATCTTCACCAACAGAACAAGAAAGACCCAGTGAAAAAAGCAGCAGGCAAGATCTGAGTTAGATATCTGGGTGAACTTCACAACTCCCAGAACTGGGAGGTAAAGGAGGGGGATCAGGAAGGAGGGGCCGTGGGCCACCTTCTCCCCAAGCTGGGCTAGTCCTGCTGGCCGCTTGGGAGGGGCCACGGTCTGGCGGGTAGAGGGGCAGAGCGGTGCACAGGGAGGGGTGGCTGATTCACTGTGTACAAGACACACAGGAAAGCCTGAGCTCCCTGAGCAGAGCCGCCAGCCTGCTCCTGGGAGAGTCCGAAGCTGGAGCAGGTGCTGCAGACTTCTTCCGCCACGGGAACTGGGGAATCCAACTGGCAGTCACCAGGGCCTCGTCCTTGCCTGTTTCCCTCTGAGTCTGAGCTTGCACTTGCCTTCCTTCCCTGGGGTTCTCCCTGTCTGTTCATCAGGTCTTTGCACTTCATGGACCTGGGGACTCAGAGCCGCTTGGCCTGGGTGACCTAGGACCCTTGGGAATCAGAACCTGTGAGTTTTGGGGATCCAGGGAGTTGCATGTTGATGCCCACAGCAGTGCCCCATAGACAGACAGTGCCCAGTGGGCAGGCGGCCAGCAAAATGCAGAGAGGGGATCCCAGGACCCAGAGCTCACCTACAGCCTGCCCTGGGCAGGTGCTCCTGCCAGGACCCTGGGGTGAGCAGTGCCTCCAGTCAGAACTGGAGACCCAGCTCTTTTTTGAGTGCTCTGCTGACCTCACCTTGGGACACATGGAGGTTGGGCCAGGGGAGGCAGCCTGGGCCTCCAGGCCACTGTCCTGTCCTCTTGTGGTCTGGGCCACGTACCTCTCACAGTTGGAGTCCTGTAGCCACAGAAGGAAAAACCCTCCCAGCCTCACTCGGAAGCAGCGGGGAGGAAATGTGGGCAGAGGCTCATGAGTCCTCTCACTCCACCTGCAGACAAGGTCCTTGGGCCATCAGGGCAAGGCCTGGAAACCTTCTGGGTCCAGACCCAGGTGTCCTACCTGAGGCCACACTGGTCTCCCTGGGTGGCAGCCCACCCAGCCTGAGGCCTAAGGGTGGCCTCACAAGCACAGTGCCAGGACAAGCCCAGTGTAAGGTCTTGGACAGGACCCCTGGAGAGGCCCCTGTGGTGTCTGCAGCTCTAGGAGCCCCCGTCTGAGCCACAGCTGGGCCCAGCGTTGCAGCGCTCTGTGGCACACCATTCCGATCTTTTTCCGGCGCTGGGTAGGGGCCCTGGTCCACGGTTTTCCTCCCTGGCCCCTGGCTCTAGCCCTCCCTCTGGCTCCCACCAAGCACGGCCCATGGCATCCACCCAGTCACACACTTGTTTCTTCACTCATGTCTTCGTGTGCCCATCACTGCTGGGCACTTGAGCGCCTGGAGTGTGGTCGGGTGTTGTGGGGTCTCAGAGCTGAGTCTCAAGTGGGGTCCTCTCCCAGCTATCCCCAGGACGAGGGACAGAATAACCAATGAACAGTTCCCCTCAGCCTCCATGACCAAGTCTACCACGGAGGGAAGTAGGGGCCAGCAGCACGGCCCAGTCTGGGCACTCAAGGACGGCTTCCTAGAGGAGCCGTGTGGAGGGTGAGACCAGAAGCAAAAGTAGGAAAGGAAATGGGGGAGACAGTGGGAGGCAGAGGGAAAGGAAGCGGTGAGCCTGGGGTAACTGAAGGGACAGTGGAGATGGAGTTAGTGGGAGCTGGGGTAGGGGCCGGTGGAGCTTGGAGACAAGGTTTCAGAAGATTCTGGAGGGACAGAGGGGACTCTTGCTCTCGAGCCCCATGGTTTCTAGCATTCAGCAGGAACTCTCACCCCCTATCCCGCCCACCTGTGACCCTGCAGCCTGGTGCCCTCTGGACAAGGCCTGGGTGCCAGCTGCTGCCTGGCCACCCCCAGCTGCTTGCCAAGCTCCCAGGTCCCAGGACGAAAGTGTCCCATGCTGTCATGGGGCTGTAGGGGAGTGGGGAGTGAGGGCTGGGCACTGGGGCTCCTCTTGGTGCTATTCCTAGCCCCTTCCCACGCCCCCTGCCAGGCCTGGTGGGCTAGGGCAGTTGGCCTCAGGTTGCCCTGGGGAGGAGGCTGTTTCCCCAGGTCCGTCTAGACCGGCAATAGCCCTCCAGGAGAGGCCTCCACATTCCTCCTCTGGACCTCAGTTGCCCTATTTGGACAGGCTGAACCCTGGGGTTCGTATTGGACCCCAGGAAAGGCTGAGCTTGGGTGGGCACAGAGCAGGCTGCCCCCCAAGGCTCGTCAAACCTGCCTGCATTGCACCAACAAGGCCAATGCCAAGGCCTTTGGGCTCCTTGTCAAGCAGCCCTGCAAGGGGGGCACCTTGCCTGCTAAGAGGGGGGACAGGCTGACCTGTCACAGACAGGGTGACTAACATCCGCTTCCCCTCCTGGTTCTCAGGGAAGAGGGATCGATTAAATCTCAACCACAGACACTCTGGGAGGGCGAGGGCAGGCAGTGACAGATCTGAGTCACCAGGACTATCTCAGGGAGACAGGGAGTGTACTCTGCAGGGAGGGGCACTCCTCTGTCTCAAAGGGCTCTGCTCTGTGGCAAGGGTTACTGCTATGTGGATCCACCAGCACCTCTCATTCTAGACATTGCAGGGGGCAACCCTAGGAGGCCTAGCAGGGGCAGGCCTCAGGCTGCATTAGAAAGGCTTTTTCAGGCTAGCCAAGCCACTAGGAGGAGGGAATTCCCCACCACTGGAGGAATTCAAGCATGGTTTGATCTCCATGATGGAGAGGGAGGTGTGCAGCCCCCAATGTTCTGATTCCACAATTCTGAGATGCTGAGAGGCTGTATGTTTAGTTGTAGGTACCAGGAGACTTTGTTCTGTGGTTGGAAGGGGTTGCAGTTCTGGGCCAAGGGTCTGGGGGAAGCCTCTCCTCCTGTGCCTGACACTGGGAGTTCCCTTCAGAGATGAGGAGCTCTGTCTCACCCTTGTTCATTGGTTCCACAGACATTATTGCTACTCCCATGTGTCTGGCAAAAGTCCTGCCCACAGGGAGGTGACAGTCTGGAGGGATGTGAGACCATAAACACCTACTGTGAAGGCAGCAGGTGTGATAAATCATCAAGCACTTAGCAGGGAAGGAGGTCATCATAGTTCAGGAAGAGCCAGAGGCAGAGCAGGCCACACAGAGACAGCAGCGCAGGAGAGGACGGAGTGGGGTGTGGAGGGTGTGGATGGAGTTCCAGGCCCAAGCCTGGGAGGCGTGAGAATGACTGATGGCCAAGAGTTATAAGGAGGCCGGTGGCTGGGACAGCGCCGGGGCAGCTGGGGTTGGGGGGGGTGGGGGCGG